>NW_022589706.1:82225534-82420521 GCF_004348235.1 Phoca vitulina
AAACTGAGGGTTGCTGGAGTGGGGTTTGGGGTGGGAGGGATGGGGTGACTGGGTGATAGACACTGGGGAGGGTATGTGCTCTGGTAAGCGCTGTGAATTGTGCAAGACTGTTGAATCTCAGATCTGTACCTCTGAAACAAATAATGCAATATATGTTAAGAAAAAAAAAAAAGAAGAAGATAGCAGGAGGGGAAGAATGAAGGGGGGGAAATCGGAGGGGGAGACGAACCATGAGAGACTATGGACTCTGAAAAACAAACTGAGGGTTCTAGAGGGGAGGGGGGGTGGGAGGATGGGTTAGCCTGGTGATGGGTATTAAAGAGGGCACGTTTTGCATGGAGCACTGGGTGTTATGCACAAACAATGAATCATGGAACACCACATCAAAAACTAATGATGTAATGTATGGTGATTAATATAACAATAAAAAATTTAAAAAAATTTGTACTAAACATTTGATAATAAATAAATTATAAAATAGCTCCAAGTCTCAATTTTAGGAGTATGTATATAACTTGCATAGTTGCATGAAATATTGTAAGAATTAGGTAAAATAAATGTCTATGTCAATGCTTTGAAACTGGAAAACCAATTAAGATAGTCTTCATAACTGCATTTTTAATAATTTTTTATTGTATGATACTTATACAGAAAAGTACGGTTTCATAAGTGAACAGCTCAAGAATTATCACAAAGTGAAAAAAAATATATAATTAGCACTTAGGTTAAAAAAATAGAACCTCAGGAACTAAGAAGCCCACTTCATATTTATCCCCATAATTACTGTCATTCTTCATCCCAAAGTTAACCAATATTCTAATTTCTAATGCCATAGATTAGTTTTACTTGGTTTTGAGCTCTATAAAAATGAAATCAGCATAGATTATGTATTCTTGTATATCTAGCTTCTTTCATAAATAAGATTTATCTATGTTAATACATGTAGCTTTTGTGAGTGACATTAATTTGTTCATTTTCATAGCCATACAATATATCTTATTATATGAATATACCACAATTTATTTATCCATTCTACCACTGATGGACGAATGTATTATTTCCAGTTTTAGGCTATTATAAATAGTGCACCTATGAACAATTTGTACATGTCTTGGCTACACATAATACATACTTCTGGTGTTTTATGTTGTTGTAGTATGTTAAGATTCAGTCATGATTGTTTTAACATTTTATTATAGGCTTTGTTTTTGGATACGTAATAGAAGTATACAACTATATTTTTGTCATTAGGTAAGTCAGCATATACGAGGTCTATGCTATAAAAATCACTGAAAAATTTAATTTGAAGGAATACTTGCTGTCAAAGCCCATCCATATTCATACTTAGAAGTGGAATTTTTAGTCATAGGGTATATTTTGGTTCAATCTTAATTGATAGCGCCAACAATTTTTTCAAAGTGATTGTATTGAGTATATAATATCCTTTTTTTCCATATCCTTGCCCGAACTTAGTATTTTCTCTCTTTTTTAATTTTAACCATTATACTGTGTGTGTATGCTTGTGTACGTGTGTGTGGGTGTAATAGTATTTCATAGTGGTTACTATGCATTTCTCAGATAAAGAAACTGAGCTTCTTTTTAGATGTTTGTTAATCATCTGATAAACTTTTTTTTGATAAGCTTTTTATTGGGGTGAAATGCCCTTTCAAGATTAGTTTCCATTTTTTCTATTGTTTGTTTGCTTTTGTTTTGTGTTTTGTTTTTTACTTTTTAAATTTCTTTATTTTTATTCTTGATACAAAACATTGGCTGGTAAAATGCACGACAAATATTCTTCCTCCAATCTGTGTGACCAGTTTTCTCTCTTAATAGCATCTTTTAACAAATAAAAAATTGTTCACTTTAATGTGCTTATATTTTTGAAAATTTTTTATGGTCATTCCATTTTTATGTTCTATTAAATTTTTAACGACTCCACAGTCCCACGAAGATGTTCTTCTAGAAGCTTTATTGTTTTGCCTTTCAAATCTTAACTGTAATTTTTCATTGAGAAATTTCAAAAGCATATTCCATAATGCCAAGGTGAAGTCAAAATAAAGAAGTAGAAAAAGAAATTAAAAAAAAAAAAGAAAGAAAGAAAACATTTTCCCTGACTAAGCATGTGCTTTTTTGTGGCTATTAAAAAAGCTCTTTCTGTTGGATTGGAGGACTGAGATTAAAGACTGGTTCCTTCTAAATATTAACTTTCCTTTTGGTTTAACAAGCTAAGGGCATCAGAGAGATTGCCGAAGTGTTTACAGTTCTGCAGTTTGTTAGTGGCCACGGAATTCATCCAAGAAGCTGTCAAATATCTAATTTCTGTTCTATCACAATGAAATAATTATTGTACGTGGTATTTTCAGAATTATTTGTTCTTTTTCACTGTTTGCTTTTGTTCCCCTTGTGCCAGGATGAGAATTCACTTCAAGATTTTCAGATAAATAAAGGATTTAATGAGTTTATTTCAAGGATTATAAATCAGTCATTCATGATTTATTGCAATATTTACTATGAATATACTGAAAGTAAACCAAAAGAAGAAAAAGAAATCTGAAAAAATAAACAGACAAGAAAGGAGCAAATAGAAAGAAAAAAGAGTGAGGGCTATACATGAAAATGTTTACTAAGGTCACCTGTGGTCTCAGGAAAATGGACATGCTCAATTTTCATGTGTATGTGTGTGTATATGTACACACGTACACAATTCACACAAACAAATGCACATACATACTCTATATTTTTTTCTTTAACTGTCAGTATTTATTTTACCTCCTAAAAAAGAATATAATTATTTTATATTCAGAAATACACTGTTACTATTATATAATAGTATGAAGGCCATAAAATATACAAATATCCCCAGGGCTACCACATTAGCAAATAGATGTTTTATTTTTAATGAAAGTCTTTCACTTTGGTTTATTTATTTCACAGTCATGCAGCCCTTTATAAATTAGTTTTGAAGTTCTAGAATCACAAAATGAATTTAAAAGTCATTACATCAAATGTGAAATCCAAATTATTACACAATTTCTAAGTTCTTAATTAAGACCTTCCTTATGGAGCTGGGCCATAATTGATCATAACTGGTAAGAAGTTCATGCAGTTAAAAATATCCATGACTATGATATATTTCTTAGTGTGCCAATTTTAGATATATGCATCTGAAGTTAATTAAAACATAGTATGCTTAAAAATGGCTAATGTTTAGGAAAATCATAGTTTCATGGGTGGGCCCTTTTTCATGCTAAACATCGTTAATTTGGTCGTCCCAGTAGAGTCTGGAGTTTCAGCTGAATGTTAGCACACAATAAAAGGCATCTATTATCTGTTGATAGTGAATAACATGCTAAAGCTTCCATAGTATTTGTCCTCACACAACTGTCTACCACCTACTGCGTTTAGGGTGTCCAAAACTAGGCCCTTGATTAGAGAAAATAGAATTTATTACATGACTTTGGTAGTTTGAATATGAATAAAGTAAAAAAAAAAATTGCACGTTAAGGTATTAAAGTTAATAGAGACAACTAAGAGATGTTAGCAGTAGAAGTGAATCAGGAATTCATTCGGCTGCAAGCAACTTATGACCTGACAACAGTGACTCAAACATGATAGTGTTATTTTCTTCATTTTGAGCCAAGTTTTAATGGGTAAGAGGCCTTAATGACACTAGGACATTTTTCTCACGGTCAACATAGGCCTGTTGCAGCACCGGTCACATTTCCAAATTTCAGGTAGGAAAAAAGGTGAGGGAGAAAGCACAATAGCAGACTTGTAATCTCATTGGATAGAATGTTAACACGTGTTAACACATGGCCGCCCATGATTACGAAGGAGTTTGGTGAGCATCTAGTAGGGATATAGGAGAGAAATTGATAGGAAATGGATCCTGACGGAGCCAAGCTACAGTGCTTTCCACAGGTGGTACAAATCATTGCTAGATTTTAAGCTATACAATTTTCAAATGAATTATTTTTGAAATAAGTGAAGAATAAGTAAATACATTATCAAAATATAGTTTTAGATTTATAGAAAAATTACAGAGATAGTAGTGTGGAGTTCCTGTGTACCCTGCACCCACCTTCCCCCTTTGTTAACATTTTGCATTAACAGGATATATTCGTTACAACTAAGTAACCCAACTAAACGTCGCAGGTCCTTGGAATTTCACTAGCTCTTCCCTAATGTTTTTTTCTATTACAGGATCGCATCTAAGATACTACGTACGTTTAGTGGTCATGTCTCCTCAGCCTCTGGTACGTGGGAGTTTCATCGATTTTCCCTGTTCTTGATGAACTTGATGGTTTCGAGTTCAGATCCAGTATTTTGTAGAATGTCTCTCAATTAGAGTTTGCCTGAACTTTTCCTCAAGGTCAGTTAGACTGGAGTTACAAGTTTTGGGGAGGAAAAACACACAGGTGAAGTGACGTTCCCACCAAGTTATACTGGGGTGCATGACTCAACATGACTTACCACTGATGAGGTTAACCTTGGTCACCTGACTGAGGTAGTGTTTATTAGGTTCCTTTACTGAAAAGTTACTCTTCTTCCACCCTTTTCATACCATACTTTTGTGAGGAAATTATTATGCACAGCCCACATGTAAGGGAGAGTTATGCTTCAACTGCTTGGGGGCCAAAAAGTACATATAAGTATTTGGAATTCTGTGTGGGAGATTTGCCTCTTCTCCCCCATTTATTTCTTTAGTTAATCATTTTTATAACGATATGGACTCCTGGATATGTATTTTATGCTTTGAGGTATAATCCAACATCACTCTATTTATTTTGTAACTCAAATTGTCCTAACTCTGACTTCGGGAGCTTTTTTGATTTGGCTTCTTTGTCCTTTTGACTACCCACCCTCCATGGTTTATTTTTTTAATGATAAAGGATTATTTTCCAAAAATAATAACTTTGAAATAATAATAATTTTTTTAAATATGTCCTTTAATTATCCTAAAATATTCATTAAAAATAACCACAACACTAGTTTTTAGGATCAATAAGTTTAAGAACAAAATGTAAATATGATGACAGAGAGGAAACCTGGCATAGTGGTTAAGAACATGGGAGAATACACTTAGGTTTAAGTGTCAGCTTCCTCATTTATTAAGTAAGCAACACTGAGCAGTGACCTAACCTATTAGTATATCATTTTCATCTGTAAAGAGGGAGTAGCAAAAATTCCTATTTCATTGGGTCATTGTGAAGATTAAATAGGTTAATGCATGCAGTATTTGGAACCGTGCTTGGCACAAAGGGAGTGCTCAAAAATACAATTATTATAATATTGCTATGAAGGGCAAAATTCCTGGGAGAGGGAAAATTAGCCAAAAAGCATCCATTGCTCAAATGTTATTTCATAATTCCACTGAGCTCTTCAGGTTTCAGCAGTTTGATTACTAATCCTGGCTCAATAGTGATATTTAATGATTTAGAATAGAAAACGAGTGGCCTATCCTTGCTGTTGTGATTGGCTAAGTCAAAGCAAATATAAATGCTCTAAAATGTAATCATCATATGAATAATATGTTAACTGTGAATGATCAAGACTGAGGAAATTGATAAAATAATGGGTGACACGGAACTGTTGGGGCATCTGGGTGGCTCAGTCGGTTAAGTGTCAGACTCTTGATTTCTGCTTAGGGTGGGTGGGGCTCTGCAGTCAGCGGGAGGTCTGTTTCTCCCTCTGCCCCTCCTGCTCATGCTCTCTCTCTCAAATAAATAAATAAAATCTTAAAAAAAAAAAGTAATGGGTGACGTGGAGCTTTTTAAATTCCTAATAATTAAGAAAACGTCGCACCAAGTCAGTTCCATTTTAGAATGTGGATCATTCTTCACTAAATGGTTAATTTTTTCCACATAATACAACTTTATTTTTTTTAAATGTATCGAGATATAATTCACACACCACAAAGTTCACCTTTTTAAAGTGTGCAGTTAAAGGTTTTTCAGTATATTCACAACGTGAGCAACTATCACCACTATCAAATTCCAGAATATTTTCCTCACTACAAACAGCAATTCCGTAACCCATTAGCTGACACTTCCCATTCTCCTTGCCAATAGTCCCTGAAAATCACTAAGCTACTTTCTGTCTGCATGGATTTGCCTATCCAGGACATTTCACGTAAGTGGAATCATACAATATGTGTGGACTTTTGTGTCTGAGCCCTTTCACTGGACATAATGTTTTCAAGGTTCGTCATGTTGTAGAGCATGTATAACTACTTCATTCCCTTTTATGGCTAAACAATATTCCATTTTTATGAATATACCATGTTTTTCTTGTCCATTCGTCAGTCGATGGGCATTTTAGATGTTTCCATTTTTAGGGTATTATATATAATGTTAGATTGCTATAAACATTGATGTATATTTTGTGTAGAAATATACTTTCATTACTTCTGGGTATAAACTTAGAAGTGGAATTGCTGGGTACGATGATAATTCTATGTTTAACTTTTTGAGGAACGTCCATGTTTTTCACAGTGGCTGCAGTATTTTACATTTCCACCAGCAATGTATGAGGATTCTAATTATTTCACATCCTCAAAAAAAAAAAAAAAAAGGAAAGGAAAGGAAAGAAACTCACTGTCATCCATTTCTTTAATACTAGTCATCCTAATGGGCATGAAGTGGCATCTAATTGTGGTTTTGAGTTGCATTTCCCTGGTGGCTAATGATGTTGGGCATCTTTTCATATGCTTATTGATAATTAGAGTATATTTTTTAGGGAAATATGTCTATTCAAATGCTTTGCCTATTTCTAAATTGGGTTATTTGTCTTTTTATTGTTGAATTGTGAGAGTTCAGTATTGAATACCAGAGTATTTGAAGTATTCTTTTTTAAAAATTTATTTATTCATTTATTTAGTAATTTCTACACCCAATGTGGGGCACAACCTCAGAACTCACACTCCTCTGACTGGCACCCTTGAGATATTCTTTTTGTGTGAATTTATTTATAGGTATTTACTCATTTAAATTTTCATTAATAAATCAGTTCTATTCATTTCTAATGCAAGGTTATCATTGCCAATAATCTATAGTATTTTTATAGAGCCCAGGCCATTGGGGCCAATAAACACATGGGCATTTATCTTATTGATAAACTCCTTTAAGAGCAAAAGAAAGGGGACAATTTTGATAAAACTCTGGATATGTACCCAAAGCTCTAACTTGTTGAAAAAACATTTTTTTTTCCATTAAAGTACAATGTTAGCAGAATGGAGTGGAGAGAGTCAAAATTTAGTGGATAAAAAATACCTTTGAAACTTATCTGTGTAGAAGTATGGCAAAGGAGGGGTGCCAGGGTGGCTCAGTCAGTTAAGCATCTGACTCTTGATTTTGGCTCAGGTCATGATCTCAGAGTTGGGCTCCATGCTGGGCGTGGAGCCTACTTAATAAGATTCTCTCTCCTCCTCTCCCTCTGCCGCTCCCCCCTCCAACACTCACCCTTATTCTCTCGGGGCGGGGGGGAAGTATAGCAAAGGAAATTTCAGTCATAAGTACCTTGTGACTAAATGTGTTAACGGGACATTTTTCAAATTCATTAATAATGTGTTTATGCCTGAAAACTTCAAAATATAAACACATATTGAAAACTCTATTCATAGTATGGGTCTAAGGATTTTAGCAAAAGTGTATCTTTAGAAGCAGTGCTAGAAGGGCCACCACTGACTCCTTCACCCCTTTATGACCTTGGAAACCCTACTTAACCTCTCAGTGCTTCAGTTTCCACGTCTACAACAGGGAGTAATAATAGTACCTATCCATAGGATTACTATAAAACTAAAACATGAATACCTGTAAAGCTGAGCATGTAATAACTGCTCATCAAATTTTAACTACTGTTATTCATGGGCTTGACAATATATCATGCCAAGTTTAACTGTCTATATAGCTGTTTATATGATCTGTACATATTTCAAAAATCTATGCATGATGTCTTTCATCCCTATCTGTCCTCATTGTATTTCTTTTTTAAATATTTGGTCCTTTATTTCTCCAATAAACTATGAACAAAGATTTATATATCAACAGCATTGTTTCACAATCACATAGATACTTTATTAAAATAAAATTGGCAACTTCTGGAAGACAGAAATACAAAAGATTTTCTTTGTCAGGCATTCTTTGCAGTTATTCTTATATCCTAACTGTGGGCAGGCATTAAAATGATTTTATTGAGTACATTATGTAAAAAATGTTGGAAAAGAGTGTTTTAACTATTCATAAATAAGAGTATATAATATGTAGGAAAAAAATCCTAATAAAGGAAGCAATGGAAGCAATTACAACATTTGCATAAGTTGAAAATGTTCATATGGTTTTAACAAATCACATTTCCCACAGAAAGACTAAGAATGGGAATAGTATGGACGGAAATTACAAATTTTCATCAGCTGTTGAAAAGTTAATGTTCTGCTTTTTGTCTCTTTCTCACTCTTCAAATGAAAGCCTTTGGGCAAACATGAATGTGTCTGTACCTAAGAATCTATTTATTTTCAGTTGTAATTTCTGGTATGAAATTTTCTCTGGGAATGTTACCAAACAGAAATTTATTTTATTGGCTCATGCTATTTGAAGAAATCATTTAGTATAGCAAAAATAATGGTAGTTTTTGCATTTATCAATCATCAGCATTTCCCATACTGGAGCACAGGATGCAAGTGGCAGAAAGGGGAGTTCTAGTAATCAAGCAAGAACCATGTGGAATAAAGGGAAGGTCAGGGGATAGAAAATTACTGATTGAATCTCAGCTGTTGGGTGACCAAGATTAGACACACACACACACACACACACACACACACACACATATTCACACACACACCCCATTCAGTCTTGACTTGTTAGTGGGTTATTCACATTTCTGTAAATTCACTAGCATAGAAGATTGCTTCATCCCTTGCATGGCCTTGCCTGCACAGTTGTGGTTATGGACACTTCAGGGTTCTGTGAGTTCTTCTACTAGTTTACAACCCTACAAGGGTGTTTTTCTACCAGCAGAACATTGGCCATAAATGTCTATTAGTCAAAATAACTGCGGCTGTTTTATAAGGCCTGAGAGTGCATATTTCCCAGTCCGCTTCTCTTTCAATTACTAAGAATGCAAAAATAACCAATAGTTTGACCTCTTAAATCACAAATTGGATAGGCTTACTATTAAAGTATATTGTAAATGTGTTTCCCATTATTTAGCTCATTTAGCATTTTCGGGAGCAAGCATTCAAATATTTTGAGTTTTTTTTTTTCTTACTTCACAGAGTACATTAAATGATGTTTTTCAAGCCATCAAGTGATATTTAAAAGACTAGAGTACAATTGGAATATTGCTAATGGGTCATCATTAACCATTTGCATTAAAGATAAAGAATATAAGATATAATATGCTCAGAAATTATTTTGTTTTGTGCTAATCATTTTGATAGTCTTCACTGTGGAAAGTTAGCATTATTGTTCAATTTGGAAAATTATATGACTGTATAACACATATATATATATATATTAAAAAGAAAGACCTAGAATTAAAGTGTACATGTAAAAATTATTACACTGTAGGTTGAAAAAATGACCAATAATAAATAGAGAAGTGAAAATTGTTTCAAATCCAATGTACCTATCAAGTTTACTTATGTTTCATATTAATATTAAAATATTGCATGCTAATGTCCACAATAGCCAAACTGTGGAAAGAGCCGAGATACCCTTCAATAGACGAATGGATGGATAAAGAAGATGTGGTCCATATATACAATGGAATATTACTCAGCCATCAGAAAGGATGAAGACCCAACTTTTGCATCAACATGGTTGGGACTGGAGGAGATTACGCTAAGTGAAATAAGTCAAGCAGAGAAAGTCAGTTATCATATGGTTTCACTTATTTGTGGAACATTAGGAATAGCATGGAGGACATTAGGAGGAGGAAGGGAAAAATGAAGGGGGGGGAATTGGAGGGGGAGACGAACCATGAGAGACTATGGACTCCAAGAAACAAACTGAGGGTTTTAGAGGGGAGGGGAGTGGGGGGATGGGTTAGCTTGGTGACGGGTATTAAGGAGGGCACATATTGCATGGAGCACTGAGTGTTATAAGCAAACAATGAATCATGGAACACTACATCAAAAACTAATGAGGTACTGTATGGTGACTAACATAACATAATAAAATAAAAAATAAATTAAAATTAAAAATTAAAATTAAAAAAAAGAATATTGCATGCTGATTAGTATGAATGAGTATATCCATTCATATATATTTTTCTTCCTTAAAACAAGTTGATGACTTTTATCTCCAGTTTCATTTATCTGAAAAATATTTGTAAAATCTAAGGAAATATGTATATTTAAAAAGTAATCTTGGGTGTTAATTTCAGTGCATGCTTTGGATTTTCTCCGGTGTAGCAGAAAATACCAAAATGCTATAAAAAGTGTAGAATAAAGTATCTGGTGTCAGAGTTTCAAAATTTGGTCATCAAGTAGTGATGTCATGTCAGATATCTTTGACAAGACCACAAAATTAAAGTGATCTATCACAATTAATTACTATCAACCGGAGTTTAAAGATCTATTGACTAGCTGCAAAGATGAGCAGTTGAAACAATATCCATTCAAATATCCTTGTCACACACAGTTGGGATCTGGTCTCCATTCAGGCATTTCATTCAATATATTATAATGTGATTTTAAAGGGGGAAGATTTTGAAGAGTAAGTCTGTTCTACTCTCAGCCTGCAAAAAATATAAAGACTGCTTATATGAATGCTGTAATCTATAATTCACTTATTCCGATATATTTTTTAAAAATTAACACATGAGGAGGATGTTCTTTTTATTACAATTTTCAAAACGAACATTGTTTTATGTAAAAGACTGTAGACTTTTATTTTTATATTGCTATTTCTGCATCATCACGGATTTCTGAAAGTATAATCTGATCTCTTTCCCTGGATTCTTAAATACCCCTATGCCGCTTCCCTCAGCCCAAGCTCCTCTGTGCAGGATCTTTCCAACAACAACCGGTCACTTCAACATTTTGTATATTGACTGAAAAATAATGCTAGAGCAGGGAGAAGATCTAATTACTGTACAAGTAGATAACATTTGGGAGAAAAACAATACATAGACATAAAACAGTATTATTAGAAGATTAAACCCTGAACTTAAAGTAAGGAAGCCTTTTCCCCTTTCTTTTCATCTTGGGAAATGGGAAGAGGCTTATAATAAGCCCAAGGAAATGAAAGTGTTGATGAGAGAGATAGGCTTGCAGGTGGTTGATAAAGGCCAAGATTGCTTGCAGTTTATTGATGAGCCGTACATAGTGCTACGAACCTGTATTTTATTTCAGAAAGCATGACATAAAGGTAAAAATGTGTTCCATTAAAATCAGATTTCAAATGTGTTTCATTAAAACAAGATTTTGCGAGCTATCCAGATGATGTGTGTAGGTCCTTGTAGATAGAAAATCGAAGCATGTAAAATTTCTCAATGAACAGGTAAAAGTTGTCTCTGTTTCTTTGAACTGGCTGTTTGCATTCGTACAAGAGCTTCTTTTTTTCTTTTAAAGGATCATCCTGGGTAAAGACCTCAACAATAAAATTATGGCAACTGTTACTGTTTAAATAACCTGGGTCTATCAGCCAAAAGAAAGGCTTAAAGAGAAGTAGTGGATTTAGCAGCTTTCAACTATGCAGTCCCCATTTGTGTTACGTTAAAAACAAAACTACTAATATGACCAAGAGTAGGACAGCATGGCAATTAGCATAATGGTATTCTTACAGAGACAAAGCACTGGTTCTGTGTTTTAAAATACATGTTCTGTTGCTCTTGTACCAAAAGAACCCTGATATTGGTCTTTGTTTTTAAAGCAACTGCGATCTAAAATATACATAACAATGCTTTCCAGTTTTTTTTCTCTCTCTCTTTCATGTTGAATATAAGTTGTAATTGTGGTTGTGTAAGAAGCACTTTTTGAGTTTCTTAGTACACTTAAAATGTATGTTATTATTCCCTCCCTTTCCCCGGGATACACACACTTCCCTTCAATTAAGTGGACTTTAGTTGATGGGGTAAACAAATAGACCACTTGCGTTCTAAAGGGTTTCCCGATTCTTAATGTGTAGCTTGGTCTAGGATAAAATAAAAAATGAGTTGGAAAAAGATCCATATAGCTTCTCATTGGTATTATTAACTGTACAGAAACCCCTGATTGGTTACTACCTGTCCAGCGATTTTGTGGTGCCAAAGCACTCGTGAGATTAGAAGGTAGCAACTAGTTTAATCTTTTCATGAAGTGTTTTATTTTATTTCCTTCACATTTTTTGTTTTCAGGTCTTAGATTAAAAACACTATGTTCTTTACACTTCAAAGTCAATACCTTAAGTAGAAATTATCCTAACCATAAGGAAGTTTAATCCTAAGGTTATTACTATATTTCCATTCCTGGCACTTTAAAATCACATTTGAAGTTATAAGATACTGATTGGGAATTAGGGCTTTGAACTGGTGGTTTCACAAAGCACAAGTGGGAGGACTGTGAGAGGTCGTTTAATCCCTTTAAGACTCAGTTTTTGTCCACTGTAAAATGGAAAGAATAATACCTACCTCAAAGCATTCTGATAAAAATTAAATGGTGTAATTCATAAAGCACTTCACAGTGGAGTAAGCTCTGTCTTGAGGAAAGACGTGTGGAGAAGTGAGGGACAGGTTTGTGAGTGGAAGAAGAAAGACTTACTCAAAGTCTATATCTGGGGAACTACGGACCAGTTGCTTCATGTTCTTTCCCTGCTTAGGCAAGTGTAATTAATAAATCATGTAATTGAAATACAGGTCCCCTCTCTTGTACCACTGATTAACATCCCTGCATGGAGGTGCCAGGATGGGGTAAACACAGAAGCTCAGTTTGCTGTTTTACCATATGCCAGAGCTGGTATTGCTTACACTGTTCTCTTCTATGAGAGGATTGGAGCTCCTGAAGGAGTATACCAAAGTCATCATCAACACCTGAGTAGAGTAAGTGCATAATGAATAGCTATCTTATTGTTGATGTAGTGCTTGTCCATCTTGGATGCTTCTGGGCCATTCCAGATGAGAAGGGTGGAAAGGGTAAGCTTGACAATTCCTACAGGCATCTTACATTTCCACAGAGAGGAAATGAGTTAAAATTTCAAAAGTGATTGCTTTTGTTGGGTCCACAAGCAAACAACCAAAAAGCCAAAATATGTCCTAAATCAGGAAATAGGTATTCTATGTTCTAGCTGGACGGCAAAATGCCAGTGTATAAATCAATCTATATCTGAGCCTTAGCTTTTTATACAAAAACTCAAAATTATTAATTAGTTTATCTTTCAGTGCCCATCTGGGTCCAAAATTACAGCAAAACTTAGCTGTGACCCAGCTAGAAGTACCAGTGACTGAGTCAGGTCCTATTAATGGCTGGCCAGTTCTTCTTCCAAAAGGACTTGGAGACATGACTGTCCTTTCCATTAAGAGAAGGAACTAAGTTTAATGCGGATGGACCCAGGCCTCTAGATAATACAGGGCAATTGTTCCAGCAAAACCTGTGTTCTCAACCATATTATGCATTGGAGATCATTTTACCTGCTGGCTGGCACTTTATCTGAAATTGTTAGATCATATACAACTAATCAAAATGACACTCAAAAACTCAGAGTTTAGTACCAATGCCAGTGTTTACATATTTTTACCAAACTTTTATCTGTAAAAATATCTGGAAATCTCATGAAAGAGGATTTTTCTCTTTGTTGGTTTTTCAAGTACATAAAACTGCAATAAAAGAAAGTCAATGGAAAACAGCCTTTGGCCGGAGACTTTTCTCTGCTTCCTAATTTTAGTCAGCTCAAAAACTTGTCTTACACAATTGTGGAAATAGTGAGTCTAGTGTTAGACTACTCAAGAACTGTAGAAAAACTAGAATGAATAAAATAAGTTAGTCATGAGGTGTTTTTGAACTTTCATGTAGGTTTGGGTTTCAGTTTGTCTTGGTGATGAAAACTCCAATATGTTTAGAATTTATGTAATCTGATTTATCATCCATGTTAGAATTCAAATATCTGTCCCTAAAATGTAACTGTTCTCCTTTATGCCTTTTCTTCAAAATGTGAGGAATATGGAGAGTAAATTTCATATAGTTAAGTATATCAAAATTGAAGTTGAAATTACTTAGAATTTTAAACTGCTTAAATGATTCCCATTGTTATAAAATTATGTACTGGTGTAATCAAATACTTTTAGGAGACCAAAAAAACAATGTTTTTCTCCTGAGAATTTGGTAAAATACAGTGTAGTCACATTAATATAAGTTCAATTCTTCCCTAAAAGAAAAAATCAAGGAAATAGTAACAGGTGCTGGGCTAGGTAACAGTCTCTCGTGATTCTAGAAATAACAACGAAGGGTTTAAATGGGAGAACTCTAAGTGCTGGATGTGTTGGAAGAGCAGATTGAAGATTAGAATTAGAATCCACATGGGAAAGAAGGAGGTAAACTCTTTACCATAAATCATCTAGACACTTAATTTGAAATCAAACATGAACCTGAACATGTGTCATATAATCTCGCTAAATACACCTGGGTTTTATTAAGATGGTGTGAGCCAAAGACCACAGTGTTTTAGACAAGCTTGAGCAGATCCTCTGCTAAAGAGAAAAACAAACATACTCTCTGTCTTGCTTTTGGAAAATAAAACCCCAAAACCTCAACACACCAACTTCAAGTAATTAATGGATTGAACTTCCAAACACTCACAGCGTATTTGAAAGTCCATATAATACAATGTTTAACAGCACATATTTTAGAGCGATACAGACTCAGGTTCAAATCCTGACATTTCCCACTTACTCACTGTCTGATTTTAAGCAGCCGACTTAACTTTTCATCACTTAGATTTCTTCATTTGTAAAATGGGCACCATTATAATCCACTGTTACAGAATTGTTGTGTAAGATAAACACAATTGTGTAAAATGCTTAGTATAACACCTGCACTGAATAGATCTTAACAAATAATGGCCATTTTAATTTTTATTATACATTGAGTGTCAACTTAGTGCTATTTAGACTCTTTTAATTCATGGAGCACTTAAGTTAAAAGAAACATAGAACCATGTCTGTCCTCAATTGCCATTTTGCACATCCTAAAAAATACAACTCTAACTTTTTAGGAAGTTTTCATGATAAACTTTGGTAAATTTTATTTTAGTATTCTTTCATATTTATAGAAAGTTACAAGTAACTCAAGTATGGCCTTTGTTCAGATTTACCAATTGGTTATATTGGTTTACCTCGTTTGTTTTATTACATTCTCTTTCACTATGCATACACACCTATGCACACACACCTATTTTCTGTTTACTCTAAAACGTTTAAAAGTAAGTTGGAGAGAATGTGTATTTTATTCTAAATATTTCAGTGTATATGTCCTAAAAATATGGCCATTGCCTTACATAACCTCAGTTTTTCCTCAAAATCAGGAAATTTAACATTGACACAATACTGTGATCCAATCCACAGTTAATATTCAAATTTGATTTATTGTTTCAGGTATAGCTTTTATAGCTATTTTTTCCCCAGTCTAAGATCATGTATTATCTTTTGTTTTCATGTCTCTTTAGTCCCCTTTAATCTGAAACAGTTCCTCAGCCTTTTTTGTGTGTGTTTTTTTAAATCTTTCTTTACATCTTTGAAGAGTACAGGCCAGTTATTTTATAGAATGCCCCACAACTCATTTTTTTTTTTCCTTTTCCTGGTTTCTCATGATTAGATTTAGCTTATGGATATTTTGACAGGAATACCACTGAAGTAATATTACCTCCTTCTCAGTGCATCTTATTAAGAGCCATATGATAATCAGTTTATCGTAGTTTTGATGATGTTAGGTTACTGGTGATGATGAAGTTGGTTAAGAATGAGAATTCCAAGTTTCTTAATTGTGACTGATGGGAAGATGCTTTGATACTAGAAGGAAATAATTGCTGAAAATATTACAAATTTGATGGAAATTATATAAACCCATAGATAAAAGAATCTCAACACATTTAAAGCAGGCTTAATGCATAGAAATAATACCAAGGCAAATTACAATCAAATCTCTGAAAGTGATCTTTGAAGAAAAAAGTCTTAAAAATGGAAAAGAAAAATGACATGTGATGCACAGAGGGGAAAAAATGGTAAGATTGACTCTAGGATTTTCAACAGAAATCATGCAACCAGAAGACATTGGAATGACATCTTTACAATGCTGAAAGAAACAAATTGTCAGCCAGGAATTCCTAGTGAAAATAGCCAGAGAATACCAAGTGAATATAACCTTCACAAATGACGGCAAACTATTTTTCATAAATATAGTAGTTGAGAGAATTTGTTGTCAGCTGACCTGCACAAAAAGAAATATAAAAAAGTTCTTCAAGCTAAAGGAAAATGATACCAGGTGGAGACTTGGACCTACATAAATGAAAAAAGAATGCTGGAAATCATTAGAAAATTTGGTAAATATAAAATACCTTTTATTTCTCATTTTAAAATTTCTCAAAAGGCAGTTAACTGTTTAAGAAAGTGTCTGGGAGCTAATAACTTATAAAAGTGTAATGTATGAAAACAGTAGCAATAAGAAGGGAGGAATGGAATGCACTTTTGTAAGTTTCTTACATTATATGTGACAAAGCATAATATTATTTCAAAGTAGATTATGGTAAGTTAAATATGCATATTATAATGCCTAGAGAAACCACTAAAAGTTTAAGAAGGTCTACTTAATACTAGAAAATAATGGAATAATGAAATATACTCACCTTAATCCCAAATAAGTCATAAAAAGGAAGTATAGAAAAGATGGGAAAACAGACAAGAAATAGCAAGGTAATAGATGGAAACTCAGTTCATATTGGTAATTACATTAAATGTAAGTGGTAAACACTCCAATAAAAAGTCGATGGGTCAAACTGGATAAAAGCAAGATCTAACCATATAGTGTCTATGAGAGACCCACTTTAACCCTAGAGGCAAATATGTTAAAAGCTTGGAAAAATGTATACCATGAAAACATTAATCATAAGAAAGCCAAAAGACCATAATACTATCATGTTTCAGAACAAGAAACAGTACCAGAGTTAAAGAAAAATATTTCATAAAAATAAGTGTATCAATTAAACAAGAAGACATACCAATCTTAGATGTCTATGCTTATGTTTCATAATACATGAATCAAAAACTTGCAGATCTGAGAGGAGAAAGAGAAAAAAATGTGCTATTATGTTCAATTCCTCTTTTAATAATTTTTAGAATGAGTAGACGGTAAATTAATAAGGATAAGAACCTTGGGGGTGCCTGGGTGGCTCAGTTGGTTAAGTGGCCAACTCTTGATTTTGGCTCGGGTCATGATCGCAGGGTCATGGGATCAAGCCCCAGGTCAGGCTCCACACTCAGCAGGGAGTCTGCTCCTCTCCCTCTGCCCTTCCCCCTGCTTGCACGCCCTCTCTCTCTCTCTGTCTCTCAAATAAAAAAATAAATCTTTTTTTTTTTTAAGTTAAGAACTTTGAACAGATTATCTACCAATTTGATCCAATTGATATTAATACAACACTTCACTCAACGACAGTGGAAGGCACATTTTTTTCAAGTGCCCATGAACATTCACCAAATATGCTACAAGCTAAGCCATAAGATGGTTTCAATAAATTGAGAAAAATTAAAACACAGAGTATATTCTCTGACCATAGGGAATTAAATTAGAAATTAAGAAAAGAAAGACATTTAGAAATTACCAAATATAAAGAACTTAAACGATGTTTTGCTAAATAATTCATGGATTAAAGAAGAAAGTACAAAGGAAATTGTATCTCAAACTGAGTGAAAATGAAAACACAATGAAGCAAGCGTATAAAAATATGTCAAATATAACTAAATCAATGCTTAGGGGAAAATTTATAAATTCAAATGCTCATATTAGAAAGACTAAATTATCTAATACCAGTGATCCAAACTTCTAATTTAAGAAGCTAAAAAAAGAATAAATTAAAGCCAATGTAATTAGAAGAAAGGAAATAATAAAACAAGGTCAGAAATTAATGGAAAATGGACAAAGATCACAGAAAATCAACTATCAATAAAATTGTTAACCTGTAGCTGGGCTGGTGAAGAAAAAGGGGACAAACCCTTTATCAATATCAGAGATGAAAGAGGAGACATCACAAAATCCTACATTAAAAAAGAAGGTAAAATACTATGAATTGTCCATAGTGAATTGATCACTTAGGTAAAATGAACAAATTCCTTGAAAGACTGGAACAATTGACTTCAGAAAAACATTCTGAAAATCTACTACAGAAATTTAGAACTAAAATCCTTCCCACAAAGCAAGTTCCAGGCCCAAATGACATTATCGGTGAAGTCTAATAAGCATTGAAGGAGAAATAATAACCAACCTTACCCAAAGGAAAGGAAACATTCGCCAATTAATTTCATGTGACTGACACAAAACTGATACCAACTTTAAGAAAAGAAAACTAAAACTACAGACTGATACTCCTCATGAATAGAAATGGCAAAAACATCATTGAAAAAATATTAACAAGTCAAATCATGACTAAATGATGTTTATTCCCAGGATGCAAGGTTGGTTTAACAGTTGAAAACCGATCTATATATTTTATTTTATTTTATTTATTTATTTTTTTTTTTATTTTTTTTTTTTAAAGATTTTATTTATTTATTTGAGAGAGAGAATGAGAGACAGAGAGCACGAGAGGGAAGAGGGCAGAGGGAGAAGCAGACCCCCTGCTGAGCAGGGAGCCCGATGTGGGACTCGATCCCAGGACTCCAGGATCATGACCTGAGCCGAAGGCAGTCGCTTAACCAACTGAGCCACCCAGGCGCCCCCGATCTATATATTTTAACAAATCAATAGAGTTAATAAGAAAATCCATATGATCTCAGTAGATGAAAAAAAAAAAAGCACTGGACAAAATTCAACACCCATTCATTATAAAAACTAAGAATAGAGGGGCCCTAAATTGACATAAGGCATTTATAAAACATCTACAGCTAGTAAAAAGTAGTTTTGATTTCCTCAAAGGATGTTACCATATTAAAGGATCAGCGTTAGATTCTTTTGCTGGTAGGTTAGACACTGCTCGGTGACAATAGCTAAATCCTTTAATGAGAGGGAGCACAAGCTTTTGAACCCGTCAGTATCATCCATCTCTGCTAGTACAGTTACTCCATGATCCCATTGCTAGAGCAGTGGGATGGCTAAGGATAGAGTCTGGCTGACATCTACTGGTAGATTCATTCTGTTGACTTGATAGTTCATTCACCTCTACAGTGGATGGTCCCTAGTGGCTTTCAACTGCAGTACAAAGATGCTCATATTTTGTTCCTTTGCTCATAGTTTCAGCTACATGCCTCTTTCCCAAGCATCTTCATCCCTGATTTCCTAGTCTTTCTCCTTTTCTCCTCTCATGACCAGCCATCCAGTCCATTTGCCATTGCCTATTAGTCCTTGTAAAGCCAGTGCTTACTTGCATGGTATCATAACAACAATGCAAGCTGAAATGATGCAGTGCCATGCGAATAATCAATAAAAAATACTATGACTGCTCAGTCACTTTTGAAAAGACTTAAAAGATAGTAAAAATTATCTTACTGCCAGTTATAAACATATAAGAAAGTGAAAAAAAGTAAAGTTAATATTTATTTAGTACATTGTAATTTAAGATATTGGAAACATTGAGAATTCTTGGGGGGTTTTTTTTGCATTTAATTTTTCCAGCTTTTCTAAGGTATAATTAACAAGCAAAATTATATATATTTAAAGTGTACCATGTGAGGATTTGATATATATATAACATTGTGAAATATTTACCAAAATCAAGTTAATTAACACATCCATTATCTTACATATTTACCTTTTGTGTGTGCATGTTGTAGAAATGCTTATGATCTATTTGCTTAGAAAATTTCAAATATACAATACAGTATTATTAACTATAGTCACCATGCTATAATAGATCCTCAGAATGTATTTATCTTATAACTGTGTGTTTTTTTGTGAAAATTATTAGGAGTAGTTTGAAGATTGCTTGCCTTTCTCTTATACTTAAAATATGGAGCAAGAAAGTTTTCTATGCTTCAGCTTCCAACACTTTGTTCTTTGATGTCATGAAATGTTTCCAAGGGTTCCTTTAATGGCAATGTTTTCTTTTGTTTTGTTTTTTACTGGGATCACTCCTTCAAGGACATCTTCATCCTTTTCATCACAACCGCTTTCCCCATGTATGCTCACAAATCCACCTTCAGCTAGTTTCTTTAGCTGCATATCTAGAATCTGCCAATGGGCTATTTCCAGGGCTAACTATTCCATCTATATCTCAATATAAATTTGATTTGAAAAAAGGATATAAATGAAATAAATTTGATTTGACTCTTGCAGAGTGATTTCTAAGTGTAGTAAGAGTTTCTACCATACTACACACAATTTAACGTAAAGTAAATGCTCTATTTCAACCATAAGTGTCTTTCTGCTGCTGCTGAAACTTAAAATGAAAGACGTTGAAAGAACTTAATCTTATTTGTTGTATCAGTTTGACTTTTTCAATATGGTTCATACTGATTCATTCAGATTTATGTCTCAGTCTATCTTCCCTTTGCTATTGCCATTCTTAAGTCTTCTAATCATATCCAGTTTCACATGGAGTGTTAGCACATTTCATTTCTTTGCTGCACTTTCATCTTGTTTGTGATGCCCTTTTTCAACGACCTAATTCAGTAAAATGTCCTATGGGTTTATCACTGGGAGACAAGGTGGCAGCACATCTTTGTTATCTGTGCATGAACTGAATAACGGACCACAGTGACCAGTCACAGTCATATTTTGAAGGAAGTCATGTGTTTGGTCATGGATCACAATGCACATCTATTATTGACATAGTGACCAATGGACTGGGGATTTAGCAGCAAAGTTGGTACTTTACGGAATTACTCACAGTTAATACATCATGGTAACTGGGATTTGGGCCATGTTGTTAGAAAACTGGTGTTAATTACCCAAACCATGGTAACTGAAATCTATATGCATTTGGAACCTGTACACAGTGAGAACTGCCTGCATGTTCCCATATCAAGGCGCTTCTCTCCCCATAAAAAGTGGATGATCAAGTGCGCTGCCCAGAGCTCTGCCCCTAGGAGGATTTCATTTCTACGTGATATTTCAGAGCTTTCAGGGAATGGGGCTAAAATGTAACAGCAGTTCCTTTGCAGCTTGCCACTACATACCAAAGGGACTCATCATTGAAACAAGCTTGGGCTTTTTCCTCCTCCAGCTGGTCATCGGGAACCTCATAAAGCCATAGGTGTGAGATGAAGGAGAAGTATGAATACAAACTTGATGGAGGACATGGAGGTCTGGGTCACTTGTTCCTGCTTGAGCCTAATCCCTAATGTAATTCTTGATTCAGAGCCCTCAATTTAGAAATAGGCAAAGCTCATTGATACAATTTACAGAAAAAGAAACATAAATGCAAAATACAAATGAACCTCTGAAAAATTGAAAGGCAGCAAATCATGTAGTTTTGGAGTGCAGGGTTTAAAGCCTATCCTTACTGACTTCTTAACCCAGATTCTCTATGTACTAGCTTTGTGATTTTTAACAAGGTACTTAACCCCTCTGTGCCTCCACTCCTTTATTTGTAAAATGGAGTTAATAAAATATCATACTTTAATATCCCTTAACCCTCTCTTCCATAGTAAGTGAATTTTTAGCTGGGCCAAGAACTGATACAGTTTCTCCAGTATTGGTGATTGGCCATATCCACTAGCTTCCTGAGAAAAGGTCCATGGGGTATAAATGCTTGGAGATTTTGTAAAATAAAAATACTTGTTTTTTGGGGTTTTTTTTAAAGATTTTATTTATTTATTCATGAGAGACACAGAGAGAGAGAGAGGCAGAGGGAGAAGCAGACTCCCCGCTGAGCAGGGAGCCCCATGTCGGGCTCAATCCCAGGACCCCGGGATCATGACCTAAGCCAAAGGCAGATGCTTAGCCATCTGAGCCACCCAGGCACCCTAAAAATACTTGTTGTTGTTTTTTTTTTATCATCAGATTTAAATTGTAGTTTGAAAGAGTATAGAATTCTAGGTTGGAAATCATTTTTTGTGAAAATTTTGAAAGCATTTCTGCTTTGCTCCTGTGCAACTATGGAGATGTCTGATGCCATTTGATGACATCAGTCCTCAGTAAATCACTTTCTTTTCCTTCTGGAAACTTTCAGAATTTTCCTTTTGTCCTCATTTATTTTTTTAATTTTTTATTTCTTTTGCTGGGCACTCACTGGATCCATTCATTCTGGAAACTCAGTGTTCTCCAGTTCAAGGAAAACCTTCTTGTGTATTTTCTTTTTTTTTTTTTTAAGATTTTTATTTATTTGACAGAGAGACACAGCAAGAGAAGGAACACAAGCAGGGGGAGTGGGAGAGGGAGAAGCAGGCTTCCTGTGGAGCAGGGAGCGCGACGCGGGGCTCGATCCCAGGACACTGGGATCATGACCTGAGCTGAAGGCAGACGCTTAATGACTGAGTCACCCAGGCGCCCCTCGTGTATTTTCAACAATAATCTACTTCTTTCCATTTGCTCCTAATCTTTCTTTAAAGACCTCTTATTGGATATTGGACCTCTGGATTAATGATATTATATATATATTTTGTTTCATTCTTGATCTCTTTGTCTTTTTGTTCTAATTTCCAGGAATTTTCTTTATTATTCAACCCTGTTATAGTTATTTATTATTGTATAATTAACTATCCTAAACATAGTGCCTTATAGTAACTATTTTATTATATTTCATGACTTTGTAGACCAAGAATTTAGGTAGCACCTAGTTGTTCCAAGTAATGTTGATAGTTACTTGGTGTTATTCAGCTGATAGATGGACTGGTCTCAATGGTCTAAAATAGTTTTACTAACATGTCTGGAGTGGTGGCAGGAAGCCAACTGTTGACCAGTATGCCTATGTGTAGCCCCTTCAACATGGTAGTATCAGGTAGTCAAATATTTTACATGGTAACTGTGGATGTCCAGAGAGTATATGCCAAGAATCTTCAGTGAAAGCTGTAGGGATTGACTCTCATGACCTAACTGCAGGAGTCCCAAATGTCACTTCTACTTCATTTTCTTTTCAGGCAAACAGTATCTTGTTCCCCCCCATGAGTATTTAATTTTAAAAAAATTTTATTTTACTTTGTCCCATTTTCCTTCTGTATTTGTTTAAAGTTTTCCTCTATTTGATTGCTTTATTTTATTTTCATGTGGAGGATTTCCTAATATGCCTGGAGATCTTGGCTGCCCTTTGATGTTTAAGAAGGAGGCCTTAAAAGACTCACTAGAAACTATCTGTGGGTAGAAGGGTTTTGGTTGATTGGTTCACTTCATGTAGGGTGATAGAGCCAAGTCTATCTGTTTGTGAGCTATTCCAAAAATGTCAGTCCTCTCTGTTTAGCCAGTCAGTTTCTCTTGTGGATAATTCTACCTGGCAGTGAGGCCTACTGAGTGAACTTGGGACCAAAAATAGGGAAAGGAGCTGTGTGTTGACTTTCCCATTCTGGTATGTAGGATTTCCCCAGGTGGTCTCCCTGTTTCTCAGCCCAGTAGGCCTGTAGGTTCAATACAGTCATTTGCCTCTGCACACAGAGGCCCTTTTGTGGGCTTTCTCCAGGGAGCAAATCTCAGTTTCCTGTTACAGTTACAGAGGGTTATGGGGGTGAAATGGTATCTGGGATCCAACTTCTCCTTTACAAGTTTTTAACTCATTCTTCTGTCACTTCTGTGTCCTTATTGTTACCTCTCTGACACCACATTCTCCCCAGTCTTGAAACTTGCTTCTTGGTATTTCCCTCTGTGGACATTTAGATTTTGCCTTTCTATACTCTGCCATCAGTTACCATTCATCAAACCACGTTGCAGATTCCAAAAATTTAGTGATTTTTCTCTGGTGTTTCTTCTCCATGCTCTTGTGGGTTTATACCTTAAATATGTATTTGCTATACTTTTAATGCAGTTTTCAGAGGTATTGGAGATAAACATATTATGTTTAATCTGCCATGCTTAGTAGAAAGTCTTAGATATTATTTCAACCTTCTTTCTTTTTTTGTACTAGAGCTGCTATTAAGAAGAAAATTTAACTGGTTGCTTATACTTCAGAATGACCAATAAGAGGAAGAAGACATTTTCATTTTCAATTTTAAGCATGTTAAGTGAAGATATTACCATTAAAAATAGAGGATAGAGGATCTTGGATAATCATCACCCAAATACACTTGGAATAATTACAGAGAATTTAATTTTTCCAAAAGTTTTTCTACTTGTTGCCCATTTTTTTTCTTGGAAAACATTCAGTTGGATTTGTGTCATAAAACTGTGCATGTATATTTTCCAGATTTTTCCAGCTACATTTGTAGGAAGAACAACACTGTAGTAACTACAGTTTTTTCCCCACTTAGAACTCTTGTCTTTCTCTTTCTAGACAACACTTGCCAGTGCAGGAATTTGTAACCATTTGCTTAGGCTCCACTCCTATTCTTCTGTTCCTTTCACCATCCATACAACCCTTACTTTGCTGTATTCTAGGAGGGCTATTTTAGGTCCTTCCCAAAAGACATAAGTAATTAGCTCTATTTTTGTTCAGCAAATGCATCTTAATCACCCCAAATCTGTCTGGGCAAACTACTTTAGACAAGTATATAAGCACTGCAAAGGTGGTTAGAGGAAATGCAGGTTAAGGAAAAGGACTGTGGAGGAGAGTACTTAGGAAAATCATCCTTAGGACATAAAGTAAATGAATGAGAGTGTGGGTGGGTAGATTGTCAGGAGGTGAGAGGGAACAATAGGTGGGGGAGAGAGATAGGTATATGGACATCAGGCCAAGCAAACTTTGAATTTTAATTGACAATGTTTTGGGTTTTTTTTTTTCCATTTTAATAATGTTATTAGTTAAGTTGTAATTTAATTGAGTGTAAACAGTTCAAGTTCAGCTTAATAAAAGCTCATTCTGCAATCCCATTTAACTTCGTATCTATAGATTTGTTTATTTTCGTTGAAGAAGTTTGCAAGTACTTCTTTCAAGACCCAAATATCCATTTATTTTCTCTCCTTTAATAAGAAATTTCTGATTTTATTCAAGGTGGCTGTGTGCCCAGCTAAATGATTGTATTTCTCATCCTCCCTCTACACACAGGTCAGGCCATATGATTATGCACTAGGCAGTTAGAGTTAAATAGAATTGTTTTATGTTTCACATTCCACTTGTTAGCTAGGAAAGCATATGTGGTGGCTGGAGTACCACGGAGGCAAGACATTATCCGAGGGATGTGGGGTGCAAATATGGAGGTAGATGGATTCCTGACAGTCTCAGAGCCCCTGAGTCCTAGCTCTCAGTATGCCTGCTTCTGGGCTTACTTTGTGTGAGGAAGGTACTTTACTTAAACCATTCTATTCTGAATGATTATGCCCAGCTAAGCCTAATTGCAATGGATATAAAAGAGAACCCATAGCATTCTTTGAAATTTTGATTAAGGATTCAGAATCTTAAAATATTTGTTTATACCCTATGAACTGTCATCTAAACTAAGAAATAATTTTCGGCTGAAAAAAATTTTAAGAAGAACATTTTTAGCTTCTGTCTTGAATCAGAAGGACTAGCATAGAGTAGCCATTGAATAAACATTTAAGTCAGTGATCATATAATTTAAAAATTAATTCTTGAAAAAAATTAATTCTTGAGGGCTTACATATACTTGTTCAGTATAAGTGTAGAGAGATAAATAAATACTGTCTCCAGCTCAATGAGGTTTCTAATCTTATAAGAGTGATATAAACCACTAGCATTTATACAAGATAGAAAGAATTAAGTCTCATAGCAGAGACATATGCAATGCATTGAATGGTGGAAGAAAAAGTGACAGATTCATAATAGTGGGGTTTAGATCTTGACTGAAACAGAGTGATAAAGCAAGGAAAGTAGATTGGCAAGACTGTAAAATCATGCTGAAGAATTTTGATTTCGTTGTCTAGTTAACTGAGAGACATTAAATTAATTTTTAAGATGATATTCTGATGGCCATGTGAAAAATTGCCTGGAGAGGCAGAGACTGCAGGCCAGAAAGGAGTCTAGCCAGAAGCAAGTCTCTGATTTCCCCACTCTCAGCAGGGGTAGGGAGAAAACTAGTCTCACCTCTGTGAGTCCCATGGGCCCAAAGTCAAGGCAAGAGGAAAGCTTTTCAAAAGTATTAGAAGGTGAGAGTCCAGGGGGTAGAAACAAAGTACTGGGAAAGGAAACATGACTAGACACAGAAAGGTAGAGGAACCATTGTTATGGACTGAAGTGTGCGCAGCACCGCCCCATTCATATATTGAAGCCGTAAGCCCCAATGTGAGTGTATTTGGAGATGGGGCCTTTAAAGAGGTAATTAAGGTTAAATGAGGACATCAGTGTTCCTAATGTGACAAGACTTTATAAGAAGAGGATGAGATACCAAGGATCCTTCTGTCTCTCTGAGCAAACAGAAAAGAGGGCATGTGTAGACACAGTGAGCAGGCTACAGGCCAGAAAGAGAACATCACCCCAAGTCAACCCTAAATCTTAGGATTTTAGCCTCCAGAATTATGATAAAATAAATTTTTGTTGTTTTAGCCATTCAACCTGTGGAATGCTGTGATGGCAGACTGAGCAGATTAATATGGACATATGGGTTGACTAAACAGAGAATAGAACCTGAGGGAGATATCTGCATTAATTCTAAGGGAAGAGGTGAATCCTTCTATCCATGCCTTGTACCAACCTCCTCACTCCTCTGTAGGAAGGAGATGCCGGTCAGACTGAGCACAATGATTGGGCCACATTTATTAAGTTTCTTCATCTATAAAACAGCAATAATAATAACACTGACCTCGAAATTTTGTTACAAGAAGTAAACAAGTTAACAGTGAAGCAAAAAATAATTGCTTAATAATGTTAGCTATTTTTATTTTTACAAACCATTTATACCAGCCCCCAATTTTTATTCTTCATTCTGCCAAATGAAAAACCTGAATCTGTAACTCACAAAAAGAAATTTGGAATTATTGACATGGTAGGTATGTGTATAAGCATAAAATGGTGTTACACTCAATTCTGTACCATATTGGACTAAATTATGGCAAGACTGAAGTGTTCAAAGCCAAAACACCCACCAACCACCACCACTGTGCTCTTTTCTTCCCACAGTGAGTAGCCTCAAAAGGTAGAGTTGTCAAAACAGACTCGCATGAATCATAAGTCTTGCCCAACACCCAACTACTAATGATTCAAAAGATACAAGCAAGAAGCAGGCACACATGTAGTATTCCTGTCCTGAGGGGCTCGAGCCTTCAAAACCACTTCCTAATTGTCCCTTTTCCCACACTGGGAGTAACAAACAAGCACTAACAATGTGTGATATGCATGTGAACTCAGCCACTTAGGTTTAGAGCTTCTTGGTTTTTATATGTTTAGTCACTCAGGGGCAAAGATGTTACAGGACTAATTTACATTCTCTAACCAGCTATATCCCATAACTGTATAAATTCCAGATTTATTTATAGTCATCAGTATAAATAGACAGGCACATCCTGCTCAAATCATCTCTTATATAAAAACTTCGCAGAATCTACCATTAGCATGTTTACAAGGAAGTTTGGTAGATAGAAATCAAGATTTTCTCCAGCTTGCTATTAACTCTTCTCTGTCCCATGTGGTCTCCTGCTCGAAAGTGAGGCAGGATAGGGTAGTATTTAAGAGCTCGGACTCTACATACACCTCACCTGGATTCAAATCCTGACTTTGTTGCATTGGCAAGTTACTTAATCAATCATTGCCTCATTTTTTGATCTGTACAATGGACTTAATAATGATAGAATTTTCTTCAATAAAATTGCTGTGAAGATTTAATGAGTTGATAAATGCGAAGCACTTAGAGTAGTGCATGGCATACAGTGAGTTCTCAATTATATTAGCTAACAAATCTAAATGTTACTATGATTCTAGAAAGAGGCTCTGTGAATTAGACCTGTTTTTTCTGTATCTACCATCACTTACTTTCTCTTTTGCTCATAAATATGATTTAAGCTATTCATCTTAAAGGGCACCTCCTTGACCTTCACACTCACCATGTCTCTCTTAACAGGATAAGGAGAGGAAATATTCCTGAAATAAAGCAGGATATCCCTTGACTGGATGAAGAGATAATAGTAATATGTCCTTAGGGATTGCTCATTTCTCTGGTTTACTTCACAAAACCAAGCACAATTCTCAAAGAGTTCTGGGATGAGTTGCACAAAACTCTAGCAAGCTCAAGATCATAGAGAGACAAAGTTGTATGCTTGGTTGAAGCTTGTTGAAATGTTTCTTCCATGATGTTAATGTCTTTTATTCAGTTGTCTTTTCATCATCTGCACTGGTCCAAGCTTAATTAAGGCTCTCATCTACTCAATATTTATAATTGTTTCTTAATTTGATTCTCTGTATCACATTTTACTGTTTCTGTTCTTCCACACCATTAACTTACTCCCCAGATCCCTCAAAATTAGCCAACTAAATTAATGGTCTGTTCAAAACACTCTCCTGTTTAAAAATGTCTCTGACTCCAAATTTCTTAAGAGATAAAGTCAAATTCTTTTACATGCATTCAGAGCTTATTGAAATGTGATCTTGAACTCACTCTCCAGTGGTATCTTTCTCCATTCCCTGTGGCCTAATCAGTTCCCCAGAACCTCAGATCATGCCCTGATCCCTGAAGACCTCACATAGTCTTTTGTGTGTTTTGTTCTTCATTTCTTAGCTCTGTGACTTTGGTCCCTCTCTTCCCTCTACTCAGATTGAACTCTTACCTTTAATTTATGGTTTAGGAAACTTCCCTGATTCTCCTAGGTAGTTTCTTTCTCCACAACTTCACTTGGCACAGCAGTAGAATATGCAAGGGGTTGAAAATTTCTTGAGGGATTTCTTCAAAGTATACAACATTCCCAGCTTTCACTTCTCCCTGAGAAATAGTAATAAAGTCTTTTGAATGGCACACTTCTTTATAGCAGGTAAAGTATATCTTTGTTATTTATCCATGGACCTGTTTCCCCTTATAGACTGAGCTTCTCAGGAAAAGGAGTTGTGTCTTAGTCACCCACACTTCCCCATACATAATATAGCTGCTATAAAAAATTTTTTATGTATAAACTCATTTTATCAATTTTCAGATTAAAGCTCTGTTTCCAAACATAGTTGGGAAAAGTTCTTCCATCATGATAAAGATTAATACCTAAAAGTAACTGTACATTTAACTTATTCTAGAGATTGTGCTCTCTGAATTTTAAAAGAGCATGTTTCAGTTCCCTCTTGTTCAAATCATAATAGGTCACAAATCTCCTTTCATAGAGAGTTTTATAAAGAGATGTAGAAAACACTGTATGTGCATGCCAATCACAATGTTTATTTTAAATGTACTATTCAGGGAGACTCTCCATATATACCAGAAAATATATTTGATTTACTTAAAGGTGTATAAACTATAGGCTACTAAAATATAATTTTTATTTTTCTAAAAAGCAAAATAGAAGAAAAATGAGAGCCCTCTGGTGGGCAATACTTTAAGTTCCAAATATCGTATGTAGTATGTTCCTGATAACAATTTTCTAAAGATTAAGCAAACATTATATGTCTAAACAGACCAGTAACAAACAGTAAGATGAACTTTAAAAATCTATTTCAACTCCTTAAGTATAGTTTAAGTACATTAATTTTCCACAGAAAACGTCTGATTCAAAGTAACTCTTCTACTAAAATAAAAACATTCAAATCCATAGGAAAGCTCACAAAACAAGCAAGTGAGAATAAAAAATTAAAATAAACTCATCTCTTTATCCTCTCACATTGAGTTTAAATGAAATAGACTCATCAAATTAAAAACCAGAAAAATGATGGAATTAAAAGTTTTGAAGTGTGAGTTATGCATGGAAAAATGCATTTTTTTTCATTTTTCCCTACTTGAGGTGAAATTCTCAGATCATAAAATTAAGCATTTTACAGTAAAAAATCAGTGGCATTTACCATTCAAAATGCTGTATACCACCACTTCTGTCTTCTTCCCAAATGCTTTTATTACCGCTAAATAAAATCCCATACCATTAAGCAGTTATTCCTCCATCCTTCCTTTCCCCAGTGCCTGGCAACCACTAATCTGTTTTTTGTTTCTAAGGACTTACATATTCTGACTATTTCTTATAAATGGAATCATACAACATGTGGCCTTTTGAGTCTGGCTTCTTTCACTTAGCATAATGCTTTTGAGATTCATTCACATTGTAGCATGTATCATCACTTCATTCCTTTTTATGACTGAAAAAATGTTCCATTTTATGTATATATCCATTTTTTATCCATCCATCTGTTGATGGACATTTGGCTTTTTTCTACCTTTTTTGGCTATTGTGAATAGTGCTGCTATGAACATCCACATATGAATATTTGAATACCTGTTTTCAATTTTCTGAGGCACATATATAGGATAAGAATTGTTGGGTCATAAGGTAATTCTACGTTTAACTTTCTGAGGAACCACGAAAGTTTTCTACTGCAAGGGCACCATTCTCACATTCCTACCAGCAATGGATGAGGGTTCTGATTTCTCCACATTCTAATACTTGTTATTATCTGTCTTTTTGATTATAGGCATCCTAGTGGGTGTTAAGTGATATCTCATTGTGGTTTTGATTTGCATTTTCTTGATACCTAATGATACTGAGCATCCTTTTATGCTCACTTGCCATTTATATACCTTTTTTGAAGAAATGTATTTTCAAGTGCTTTGGTTATCTTTTGTTGTTGAGTTGCAAGAATCTTTACATGTGCTGGGTACCAAACTCTCATCAGATATATGATTTGCAAATATTTTCTCCCATTCTCTAAGTTGTCTTGTCACCTTCTTGATAATGTATTTTGTTGTGCAAAACTTTTTAATTTTAATGAAGCCCAATTTATTTTTTCTTTTGTCGGTCATGTTTCTGGTGTCATATCTAAGAATTTACTGTGACATTAAAGGTCACGAAAATTTACCCCTGTTTTCTTCTGAGAATTTTATTGTTTTAGCTCTTACATTTAGATCTTTGATCATTTTTGAGTTAAATTTTGTATGTGGTGTAAGGTAGAGATCCAATTTCATTCTTTCGCATGCGGTAATACAGTTGTCTCAGCACCATTTGTTGAACAGACTGTTCTCTCCCATTGAATGGTCTTGACATTCTTGTAAAAAGCAATTGACTATTAAAAAAAAAAGCAATTGACTATAGATGTGTGGGCTTATTTTGGACTGTCAATTGTATTCCATTGGTATATATATATTTATCCTTATGCCAGTAACCCACTATAGCTTTGTAGTAAGTTTTGAAACTAGGAAGTATGAACACTGAGTTTGTTCTTTTTCAAAATTGTTTCGCCAATTCATGGTCCTCTGCATTCCATATGAATCTGAGAAACAGCTTTTATGTTTTGACAAATAAGGCCATTGGAATTTTGATAGAATCTGTTGATCACTTTAGGTAGTATTGCCATCTTAATAATATTAAATCTTCCAATTTAAGAGCATGGGATATCTTTCCATTTATTGAAGTCTTTCTTAATTTCTTCATAGTTTTAGTGATGTTTTATAGTTTTCAAAGTACAACTTTTTCACGTCCTTGGTTAAATTTATTTTTAGATATTTTATTTTTTGGATTCTAACGAAAATAGAATTGTTTTCCTAATTTCCTTTTTGGGTTATTTATTGCTGGTGTATAGAAACAAAACTGACCTTGTTATGTTAATTATGTACCGTGCAACTTTGCTGAATTTATGAGCTTATTGGTTTCTTTTATAAATAATTTAATTTGTGCATAAATGTTTTAAAATTTTTAAGGAAAACTAGTATATAATTCTGGACATTCAATGTTAAGTTTACTTCCCTGTAGGGCAACATATTTCACACAATCATTCATTACTGTTATAATCAGAAAAACATACAGTTCTGTGATAATAATATTAGCATCTCAGAAATCAACTCTAATATGCAACTTGATATATTTCTTTTTGGAAAAGATAATTCACATTCACCATGAAGTCCCTCTGACAAGGACAAATTTAAGAGTCAAGACATATTTTATTTCATCTATCTGGTTAGTTATAAAAATATTAATATGTGGTATTTTTTACCCTGTCTGAGAGTTATGATTAATCAAGCCATTTCACTGTCTATAATGGATTTGAGCATCATGGTATCTGTTGTCCAGAACCTTGGTCATTGATAGCCTTAGTTATTTTTTACCTGTTTTATGCTTGCTATGTTTGTATGCCAGTAGCCATGCCCATAATTTTTTTTTTCTGAGGGAGACAATCTTCTATCTCTTTACTTAATTATTATCAATTTAAGGTTATCAGTCTTATCTGGGAGAATCATACTCTTACTTTCTTTAACTTGTGCCATTTTGTCCAACTGAGAGGATTTGCTCAGTGCCCCTTAAAGATTCAAAGATTTTAATAGAGAGTGTTGTCATCTTGGACTGCTATAAAGTACCATAAACTGGGTACTTTATCAACAACAGAAATTTACAGGCATACCTTGGACATATTGTGAGTTCAATTTCAGACCACTGCAATAAAGCAAATATTACAATAAAGTGAACCAAATAAATTTTTTTGGTTTCCCAGGGCATATAAAAGTTATGTTTGCATTATATTGTAGTGTATTAAGTGTGCAATAGCATTATGTCTAAAAATACAATATACATACCTTAATTAAAAAGTACCTTATTGCTAAAATATGCTAACCATCAACTGAGCTTTCAGTGGATTGTAATCTTTTTGCTAGTGGAGGGTCTGATCTTCATGTTGATGCCTGATGACTGATCAGGGAGTGGTTGCTAAAGGTTGAGGTGGCTGTGACAATTTCTTAAAATAAATCAACAGTGAAGTTTGGCACATTGATTGACTCTATCTTTCATGAACTATTTCTCTGTAGTATGCAATGCTGGTTGATAGCATTTTACTCGCAATAGAACTTCTTTCAAAATTGGAGTCAATCCTCTCAAGCCCTGCTGCTGCTTTATCAACTACGTTTATGTAATATTCAAAATCCTTTGTTGTCATTTTAACAATAGTCACAGCATCTTCACCAGGAGCAGATTCCATCTCAAGAAACCACTTTCTTTGCTCATCCATAAGAAGCAACTGCAGCTATCACATCTGCAGCTACCTGCTCCACTGAAGTTTTGAACCCCTCATAAAGGTTGGAATCAACTTCTTCTAAACTCCTGTTCACGTTGATATTTTGGTCTGTTCCCACGAATCATGAATGTTCTTAATGGCATCTAGAATGGTGAATTCTTTCCAGAAAGTTTTCAATTTACTTTGCTCAGATCCATCAGAGGAATCCCTATAGCTTTACAAAATGTATTTCTTAAATAATAAAACTTAAAAGTTGAAATTACTACTTGATCCATGGGCTGCAGAAAGGATGTCATGTTAACATGCATGAAAACAACATTAATCTCATTGTCCATCTCCATCAGAGTTTTTGGGTGACCGAGTACATTGCCAATGAGCATTAACATTTTGAAAGTTTTTTTTTTTTTTTTTTTTTCTGAGCGGTAGGTCTTAACAGTCAGATTAAAATATTCAGAAAACCATGTTGTAAACAGATGTGCTGTCATCCAGGCTTTGTTGTTCCATTTATAGAGCACAGGCAGGCAGAGTAGAGTCAGCATAATTCTGAAGAGCCCTAGGATTTTCAGTGGCAAATGAGCATTGGCTTCTACTTAAAGTCACCAGCTGCATTAGCCCCTAACAAGAGAGTCAGTCTGTCCTTTGACGCTTTGAAGCCAGGCTTTGACTTCTCCTCTCTAGCTATGAAAGTCCTAGATGGCATCTTCTTTTAATTGAAGGCTGTTTCATATGCATTAAAAATCTATTGTTTATTGTAGCCACCTTTATTAGTTATCTTAGCTAGATCTTCTGGATAACTTGCAGCAGCTTCTCCATCAGCACTTGCTTCACCTTGCACTTTAATGTTATTGAGACAGCTTCTTTCCTTAAACCTCATTAACCAACCTCTGCTAGCTTCCAACTTCTCTTCTGCAGCCTCCTTACCTCTTACAGCTTTCACAGAATTGAAGAGAGTTAGGGTCTCACTCTGGAGCAGGCTTTGGCTTAAGGAAATGTATGCCTGGTTTGATTTTCTATCCAGACCACTTAAACATTTTCCACATCCGCCTTAAATCTGTTTTGCTTTCTATCATTCACTGGAGTAGCACTTTCAATTTCCTTCAAGAATTTTTCCATTCACAACTTGACTGCTTGGCACAAGAGGCCTGGCTTTCAGACTATCTTGACTTTCCACATGCCTTCACCACTAAGCTTAATCATTTCTAACTTTTCATTTAAAATGAGAGATATGTTGGGGCGCCTGGGTGGCTCAGTCGTTAAGCATCTGCCTTCGGCTCAGGTCATGATCCCAGGGTCCTGGGATCGAGCCCCACATCGGGCTCCCTGCTCCGCGGGAAGCCTGCTTCTCCCTCTCCCACTCTCCCTGCTTCTGTTCCCTCTCTCGCTGTGTCTCTGTCAAATAAATAAATAAAATCTTTAAAAAAATAAAAATAAAAAAAATAAAATGAGAGACATGTGACTCTTCCTTTCACTTGAACATTTAGAGGTCATCATAGGGTTAATAGTTGGCCTAATTTCAAAATTATTTTTTTTTTTTAGAGAATAGGAAGGCCTGAGGAGAGGGAGAGAGATGGGGAGACAGCTGATTAGAGGAGCAGTCAGAATACGCACCACATTTATCAATTAAGTTTTCCTTCTTATACGAGTGTGGTTCTCAGTGCCCCCGAACAATTACAATAGTCACATCACAGATCACTAAAAAAAGTAGTTTTAAATATTGCCAAAATTACTAAAATGTGACCCAGAGACATGAAATGAGCAAACGTTACTGAAAAAAACGGTGCCCATAGACTTGCCTGACGCAGGGCTGCCACAAACCTTCAATTTGTAAAACAAGCAGACAAACACACACAACGGCACAGGATCTGTGAAGTGCAATAAAGCAAAGTGCGATAAAATGAGGAATGCCTGCATTTCTCACAGTTCAGGAACCTGGAAGTCTGCGAGCATGGTATCAGCATGATTGCATTCTGGTGAGAGCCCTCTTCTGGGTTGCAGATGGCCAAATTCTCACTGTACGTTTCCAGAGTGGAAAAAGAGTGAGCGAGCTCTCTCTCCTCTTTTTCAGTTAGGGCAATAATCACACTTATGAGGGCTCCATCCTCATGCTCTAATTACCTCTCACAGGCCCTACCCCCAAATACCCTCATATTGGGGATTAGTGTTCAACACATGAATTTTGGGGGGACACAAACATTCAATCCTTTACCTGTGTGAATCCTGTACTCTTGATGTATTTTTTTTCCTCCAGTATGAGTTTTAATTGGCCTTTATTGCTCAAGGCCTTCTTGGTTTTATTTTATTTATCAAAGATAAAAAGCTTATATCCTTTATTCCAGAAAATGTTGGAATATTTCAAGTATCTGATTTCCTTTTATTCCTGAAACCTGGCCATTTCCTTTCTTTGCTCATATCTTTCTTGTATCACCTTATTTGTATGCAACCAAGACACACTAATAATATAGCTTCCTAATCTCTTAATCTAAAACCATGAACTAGGGGGGCCTGGCTGGCTTAATCAGTAGAGCCTGTGACTCTTGATCTCAGGGTCATGAGTTCAAGCCCCACATTGGGCCTATACAGCTTACTTTAAAAAAATACACACACACACAAACTAAATCAATAGATTACATGCCTTCCAGGTTATTAGAGGTAACACTTTACCCTAATGTTTTGCATAGAATAATATGGATTGTCATCTTTCCAGACTCTTATAGAAATATCCTTGGTACCTAATGCTCAGCACCAAATTAATGACATATTAATATTAATATTAACTTAACATTTTTTATTAGAACCCTATTTCTGGCACCAATTTCTTTATCAGTCAGTATAGCTGTTGTGCTGTGATAACAAATGATCCAAATAGCTTAGTGATCTACCAAAAAAATTGTTTCTTGTCATGTTACATATTTATTTTGGGTCAGCTGCACAAACTCCTCACTTCAGGGCTCAAGCTGATAGAACTGACTCATTTCTGGGTCATGCTGATGTCACAGCAGAAAAATAAAAGAAGGTAGCGGACAAGACTACAGATCTTACAGCTTTGGTTTAGAAGTATCACAGGTCACTTCCATTCATGTTCAACCAACCAAAGCAAGTCATATGGCCAAACCTTATGCCATTGGGGCAAGAATGTACTATCCTCCCATTGAAGAGTGTTTTATGGGATGGACTTTGTTGCGAGCAAAAGCAAAAGTTTCAGAAGATAGCATGATATTCCACATAATTTTTTTTAAAAATGAAAACACCAGGGCACCTGCATGGCTCAGTCAATTAAACGTCTAACTCTTGGTTTCAACTCAGGTCATGATCTCAGGGTCATGATATCAAACCCCTGCTTGGGCTTCATGCTGGGCATGGGGCCTGGTTAGGATTCTCTCTCTCCCTCCCTCTGCCCCTTCCCCCTCCCCACCACCCACTCACACGTTTGCTGTCTCTCTAAAATAAATAAAATAACTCTGGGAAACAAACTGAGGGTTACAGAAGGGAGGCGGTTGGGGGATGGGGTGACCAGGTGATGAGTATTAAGGAGGACACGTGTTGGGATGAGCACTGGGTGTTATACGCAACTAATGAATTGTTGAACACTACAACAAAAACTTATGATGTGCTATATGTTGGCTACTGAACATAATGAAAAAAAAATACACAAAGTATTTTACAGAAGAGGAAATATAAATAGCCTACTATATAAAAAGATGCTCAACTTCATAATCAGTGAAAGGCAAATTAATATCCAGTGGAGTATCATGATAAACTTAATACATTGATCAATATTCAAAGTATGACAATAGCAAATTTCAAGAAGATATAGAGTAGTGGGGACATGAAATCAATTGTTAAGAGTGTAAATTTGTGCAATAATTTAGCATTATCATGTAAATGGAACATGAGCATGTTCAATCCTAGCATATGCACTAGAGAAATGACTGCCCATTTGTAGAAGGAATCAGGGAGTAGTGTTGCTAATAATAGCAAAAAACCCTGCAAACAACCTAAATATCTATTGATGGGAAAATGGATAAAGAAAATGTGGTATAGTCAGGAATTGGACATTACATAGCAGTGAAGATAAATGAATTTGAACTTTGTATGTCAAATGGTTGATTCTTAGAAAGCTAATACATTAAGGAAGAGAGTCAAAAAGATAAAAAAGATACAAAAATGTGTGTTCAGGGCACCTGGGTGGCTCAGCTGGTCAAGTGTCTGCCTTCGGCTCAGGTGATGATCTCAGGGCCCTGGGATTGAGCCCCACCTAGGGCTCCCTGCTCAGCGGGAAGCCTGCTTCTCCCTCTCCCTCTGCCCCTCCCCCACTCGTGCTCTCTCACTCGTTCTATCTCAAATAAATAAAATCTTAAAAAAAAAAGTGGGTTCCCAATACAAAACTCAAAACCCAGCAAAATAAGTGGTTCAACAGCATAAACACTACATATGTTAATGGAAGCATAAAGAAAAACAGGGGGCAGAAGCAGACACAGAGCTTCCGTTTAAGGGTGATGTTTTATTTGAGTTAAGTGATGGGATCATAAATATTTGTTTCCTTATTTTGTTTCATGAAAATCTATCTACTCAGTAATCTGTATCTGTCATAAATATTCTTTTGTGTGTATAAACAGTTCATAATAAAAATAAATATAATTTCCTAAAAAAGAAATAAAATAAATAAAAAATAAAAATAATGATAACACCTAATACTTCTTTAGCATTTACTATGTGCTAAACATTGTTCTGAGCACCTTATCTGCATTAAGTCAATCAATTTTTATAATGACACCATTATGTAGGAAACAGTGCTATCCCTATTTAATAGATGAAGGCACAAAGAGTTGAAAGGTTATTTATGTGAAAAGTCACAAGACTTGCTATACTCATATTGGAACTAGGATAGTGCTAGAGTCTGGGCTCAAACATTATAGGATATTAGCCCTCATTAAGCTGTTTATATAAGTCATGCACACACATTTATAGGTCTATTTTAATATAATTTTATAATAAACATAATTTTCCAAATTTTTCATCAAGTATATTTTTCCTTATGACTCTTCATATTTTTTTTTTAAAGATTTTATTTATTTATTTGACAGAGAGAGACACAGCGAGAGAGGGAACACAAGCAGGGGGAGTGGGAGAGGGAGAAGCAGGCTTCCCGCCGAGCAGGGAGCCCGATGCGGGGCTTGATCCCAGGACTCTGGGATCATGACCTGAGCTGAAGGCAGACGCTTAACAACTGAGCCACCCAGGCGCCCCTGACTCTTCATATTTTTACTTGTAGGTCAAAAGTGGCTTATCTGGCCAAAGAAATTATTTAGAAAAAAGTTTACCAAATTATCCTATCATTCACAAATAAGTAGAAATTATTTAGAAAAAAAGTTTACCAAATTACCCTATCATTCACAAATAAGTATGGCCCACTGATTTGCTAGTAGACAATTCGAGAATTGTGTTGAAAACCTGAATTCAGTTTTGTTTTATACTTTTTTTTTAAAGATTTTATTTATTTGACAGATATAGACACAGCGAGAGAGGGAACACAAGCAGGGGGAGTGGGAGAGGGAGAATCAGGCTTCCCAGGGAGCAGGAAGCCCGATGCGGGGCTCGATCCCAGGACCCCGAGGTCATGACCTGAGCCGAAGGCAGCCGCTTAACAACTGAGCCACCCAGACACCCCTGTTTTATACTTTTTGTCATCATAGATGAGGAATTTCATATGAATGGGAAGAAAAAGAGGTTTCAAATACCTATTAAATCCATGAACAATGTGTTCATGCCCAACTTCTAATGTATAGTTTCTCAGGAGACATTATGCTATGATCTTATGATCTTTAAACATCAGGTTCTCAGCATGATGTGAAAGAGGAATGATTAAGATGCCTCTAAATAGCAGCATTTGTGAGATATCTAGAAGAATTTATAGTACAGAATGCAGATATAGTTTATTTTAACATCATCTTTGAATAGTTAGGAAAATTCTTTTTGAATTTTTTACTAAGTGACTTCATTAAGTCCAAGTCTCTTGACAACTAATTCCTACTAAAAGATCCAATTAGGCAAACCCTTAGCGACCCATAAGACTGTACATTCTTACATATGTTTCTAGATAGCTGAATACATTTACATTGAATGGTGTGTGTATGTGTGTGTGTGTGTGTAGAAGAAACACTGCTTATTTATTCATAAAAGTGCAAGTCTTCTTATTCAAAACAGACATGGATTGAATAGCTGCCTGTTAGACACTGTACTAATTTCTCATTCATGAATTACAATTGGTTTAATGGAAACACAGGAATGGAATAGACTGAAAGGTTTATTTGGAGATAATTAAATCATATTTTTATGAAGATATTCACATATTCTAAAATTCATACAGCTGTTCATGGGTACAGACCTCAGGATATATGTGAAATATGCACCTGTTTTAAAGTGGCTGTTTCAAGAGGCACTAATTGAGCTGAAAATAAACTACGGCCTCGTAGTTTAAACTACAGAAAACACATTATCCTAGAAATTTTTGATAAGAGTATATTTAATCTAGAATTACACTAAAATTCATGTCAATATGGCTACATTTTATATAGTGATGAGAATAATATATTCTATATTGCCTTAGGAAGTTTCTTATCACCAAAATCTAGCTTCATCATAATTTATACATAGAAGCTTTACTAATGATTTTAGACACTATTTTATAGAAAAATGTTCTTACATTCTCCATAGTGATATATATGCATATCTTTTTTCTTTTTTTTCTCTCCCCCAATAGCAAAATTGTTTTACTACTTTGACTGCTGCTACATTTTGTCTTAATATAGACTTATTGTTTGCATTTTATCTCTTTATGTTTTCAAATGAGATCTTATTTACTTTAATGCAATATGGAAAGCATCAAAAGAATGATGTTTGAAAGGCAAGAAATATGGAGAATAGATCATACTTCAAACCACTTCATAGTGTTCTTTTAACACTTACAAACATTGGAAAACACAAATGTTTAGGAGTCATATTCAAGATACAAATCCACCTAAGGGACATATAATTTTGGACGAGATACTTAACTTCTATAGATTTCTACATAACTTGGAAGGAAGAATAAGTAGAAAAAATACATTGAATACATGTAACATTATGTCCAGAGCATATTAGGTTTAAAATAAATGTTAGTTTTATTTCCTAAACATGCTTATCTAATTCAACAATTTAAAACAAACAAACAAAACAAAACAAAAAACTAAACCACTTTTTGAAAACAGCAAATGAAATCTTATGTGAACTCCTACATACAAAACAGATATGCGCACATGTGATATGATCAAAGTGTTAGCAGGAGCAGAGAACCCTATCAGCTCATTGATCATTGGCCCATCCTACTTTTATCTCCTTGGATTAAACACATGCTATCATGGAGATAAATTAATCAATTTTCAGAATATTTAAGTACATCTCAAATGAGTAGTGGAATTGTAGAGGTATTGAGATTTTACTTTATTCGACAAACATTCTTTTATATCTCACAGGATGTATCACTAGCTTGGTGATTTCATTCAGTTTTGTTGCTTTAAAACTATCTGGCAACAACTTAGGAATTTATATCTTCAGTTGAAACCATCCTCCTAAATTCTGGTCATTATGTAACTGCCTTTTTCACATCTATATTTAGATGCCCATATATATCTCAAAATTATCCAAAACTGCCCTTCTTTATCTGAAATGATGATAAGAAACTTAATTTGTATTTCCCCAAAAGCAAAATCTGACACAAGGATTAAAGCAAAGGAATTACATTTGAGAGGTAGTCATAGAGGAAGGAGAGAGGGAATGAGAAGATTGAGTCAGGACAGGAAGAAAAATCAATATAAGACTGTGCTATTGAGGTCACTGTTGTGGATAATGGGGCTCAACTCTATCAGGATCTTCTGAGAAGCAATCAGAATGCCTTCATTTGTATGTCTCCTTTGGAGAAATGTCTATTCATGTCTTCTGCCCATTTCTTGACTGGATTTTTTGTTTTTTGGGTGTTGAGTTTGATAAGTCCTTTATAGATTTCAGATATTAGCCCTTTAACTGATAAGACATTTGCAAGTATCTTCTCCCAGTCTGTAGGCTGACTTCTAGTTTTGTTGACTTTCCTTTGCTGTGCAAAAGCTTTTTATCTTGATGAGGTCCCAATAATTCATTTTACTTTTGTTTCTCTTGCCTTTGGAGACATATCTGGTAAGAAGTAGCTGCAGCCAAGGTCACAGAGGTTGCTGCCTGTGTTCTCCTCTAGGATTTTGATGAAGTCCTGTCTCACATTTAGTCTTTCATCCATTTTGAGTCTATTTTTTTGTATGGTGTAAGAAAATGGTGCAGTATCATTCTTCTGCATGTGGCTGTCCAATTTTCCCAACACCATTTGCTGAAGAGACTGTCTTTTTTCCACTGGATATTCTTTCCTAATTTGTTGAAGATTAGTTGACCATAGAGTTGAGGGTCCATTTCTAGGTTCTCTATTCTATTCCATTGTCTGTTTTTGTGCCAGTACCATACTGTCTTGATGATTACAGTATTGTAATACAGCTTGAAGTCCGAAATTGTGGTTGTGATGCCTCTAGGTTTGGTTTTCTTTTCTTTTTTTTAAATTTAATTTTATTTATTTTTATCTTTTATTATGTTCAGTTAGCCAACATATAGTACGCCATTTGTTTCTGATGTAGAGTTCAATGATTCATTAGTTTTGTATATATATATATACACACACACATATATATAGTAGAATATTACTCAGTTATCAAAAAGAATGAAATCTTGCCATTTACAATGACGTGGATGGAACTAAAGGATATTATGCTAAATGAAGTAGGTCAGTCAGAGAAAGACAAATACCATATGATTCCGCTCATTTGTAGAATTTAAGGAACAAAACAGATGAACATAAGGGGAGGGAAGGAAAAATAAAATAAGGAAAACAGAGAGGGAGGCAAACCATAAGAGACTCTAAACTATAGGGAACAAACAGAGGGTTGTTAGAGGGGAGGTGGGTAGAGGGGTGGGGTAATTGGGTGATGGACATTAAGGAGGGAACTGGATGTAATGAGCACTGGATGTTGTATACAACTGATGAATCACAGAATTCTACCTCTGAAACTAATAATACAGTATATATTATTCAAATTGAATTTAAATACAAAATTTTTAAAAAAGAATGCTTTCAGAAATTTTCCATCTGAAGGATGAGATGAAGCATTTATATACTGGCTCCTGCCTCCCATTATTGAGCATCACCCACTCCCCTACCCTTTCTGCATTTACAAACAGGTTAAGTAGGCTCTTGTAGTTTCAGAGAAGAGCTTAGGACAGAAACAGAAAGGTACACTGTGAACTGTTGAGGCAGAAAGGGTCACCTGTATGGTACTGTCAACCACATGTGTGGCTAAATCAGAGGTTGGCCAAGGAGCTGCAATATGGAAGCATTTGGAACATTCCTCCTTATTCTGCTCAGATCCATGTGCACTCGGCATTAAATCCACCCTGCTACTGAGTTTTCAAGGTGGTGGTTGGCATAACCTCTATGTACCACCAGCACTAAAGACAGATAATAACTGACTGAAATCCCCCAGATGAGCCATCCCACCCACCTGGTTTTTGACTGCTAACTCTGTGGTGGATATTCTCTGGTGGGCACAGACATAAGACACAAATATCTACATGCTTTCTACCCAGATTAGTCAGAGTAAGGGTAATATCTCACTGATTTACAAATCAGTCAGAGTAAGGGTACTAGAAGAAGGCTTTATGGAGGAGGTGATACTTAGAATGGGCCTATTAAATAGGTTTAGAGTAAAGAAAATAGATTTCTAGGGCATATGTTGAGCTTTAAAAAGAATAAAAGATCTGAAATTGGTAGAATATATTTGGGGCAGAGTAAAGAGACTTATCTTGAATAAAGAAGAAGGAAATCAACTTTGACAATACCCCAGTCATAGAATTACACACAAATACCAAAAATTGGTTTTGTTCTTGTTCTTATATCTTCTTCAGAGTAGTCTATTCAAATATTTTAAATATATCAAATTTTCCCTCCCACATGTGTCCCCAGTCTGCCTGGTACTTCCGCCTTTATTAGTAACCATATCTTATCTTAGTTTCTGGTCTATTCCTCCAGAGTTTGTTCATGTAAATAAAACAAGCACAAAAAACTATTCTTATTTTCTCTTCCTTTTACACAAAAGGTGAATACTAGACATAGTTTTGCACCTACCTATTTTTTACTTAATAGTGTCTTAGAGAATTGTTCTATTCCTTCCTTCTCTACCTCTTGTATATAGTCAACAGTGTTTTCTTTCTTACCTTTGTAGTATCAAATGTGCTCATATTTCTACGTGATTGACCAATTTTAAATGATAACTTTTGATTCTCAGATATTCAATAAATTTACTCTACCTATCACCTTTTTATTCCCTTTCCCAGTTTTTGTTATTTTTTGTTAACTTTTGAGCAGTGTATTGTATAAACATTCATGATCTGTTCTGTTACACTAATCTCTTGGGTCTTGGTTCTACAGTTAAATACATAAATTCTCATCCCAGTCCTTTGCATTATTTTTGCAATTATTTCTTGGTTAGCTGAAATTCACCTTCTAGAAGTTTCTTCAGTAAGATACCAGGAAAAATATTTTCTGTTTTCTTGCATTTTCAAAACTGTTTGTAGTCTTCTTCCTTGAAAATAAGCTTGCCTGTATATAAAATCCTTGGATCATTATTTCTTTATTTCCTATTGTGAAGGTGTGTTACTCTAATGTAACCTCCATTTTTCCCTATAGCCTGATCTTTTTGTCTGTCTGCTCCACATTTTTTATTGTTTTACTTGTGGTCTATTTCCTCTGGTGAGCAACATGCCTTTTCAGAATTCAAGTTCTTTTATGTCAGTGAAGTTTTCACATTTGAACCTTCAAATATATCTTGTTCAGGGAATTGGATAATGTATATTCTTAATCTTCTTTGCTTATTTTCTATGTCTGCTGTTTCCCTCAGCCTTTTGTAGATCTTTGTTTTTACTTTTTAAAAATTCATTTCTTGGGGTGCCTGGGTGGCTCAGTCAGTTAAGCATCTGACTCTGATCTCAGCTTAGGTCTTGATCTCGGGGTGGTGAATTCAAGCCCTGTGTTGCACTCCATGCTCGGTGTGGAGACTACTTAAAAAAAAAAAAAGACATTCATTTCTCTCATTTTCATCATCTGTGTCCTTTACAGTGTTTTATTTTTTCTTTATTTTTTAAAGATTTATTTATTTGTTTGAGAGAGAGAGAGAAAGGAGTGTGAGCTGGGGGAGGAGCAGAGGGAGAGAGACTCTCAAGCAGACTCCCCACTGAGCGTGAAGCCTGACATGGGGCTGGATCTCACGACCCTGAAATCATGACCTGAGCTGAGACCAAAAGTTGGACACTTAACCTACTGAACCACCCAGACACCCCTCCTTTACGGTGTTTTCAACTGTCTATTCTAATTCACTCTCCTTCAAATATCATCATTATTTCTACAATGGTTGTGTTTCTTCTTCTTTCCTGAGTTCTACCTGTTTGCCACCTTTTTTTGACTGATCCTCTTGACTTCACGTCTATTCCCTGAGCTCTTCCAATTTTAGTTTTCATTTTAGAGGAAGTTGAATCATTTTGATTTTGAGTCTGAAAATATAATATTTTCATCTCCTTCAAAAGCAACATTTTTTCTGTAAATGTTCCTCATCTATTGGTAACTTCTGGAATGTACTGAACCTCTCTGAAATTCTTCTCTATACCTCCTCTTGCATATTTTTGTTTGGCCTCAGCTGTTTTGGCAGCCCTCTGTAGAAAATAATGTGTGTATGTGTATACACATACACACATACATACCTATACAGTTTTTTGTTGAAAATGTAGTTTGCATTAACATAACAATAAAAAAATAAAAAGAAAAGAAAATGTAGTTTGCAGATTTTCTTCCATTTTCTTGTTGATTTTTTATTCATTCCAGGAGTAGAAGAAGAAACTGCCTTATGCTGCCATGTTCTTGCTGCATGTCTCAAATTTTGATTTCTCATTTATTATTTCTGAATTCTGATATGAAAATGTGGCTGTCCCATTGAATTCAATTGAATGGTAATTAAATCATAAGTATACATGAAGTATCATGAAAAACTACTATCCTGAGTGATCTGTTCATTATGCTAGGCAATCTTAGAGTAGGAGACTGTCTATATATAGGACATTTTAAATGCTATTTTCATATTTTCAGTATAACAGTTAGCTATGCTGAGGACAAATGGAAGAATATAGATCTCTTAGAAGTTCAATTTTTTAGTACATTTTTCTTAATGAGAATGGTAGAAATGATTAATTGCTTGTTCTGATTCACAGAGAAGCCTAGAGGACCAAAATAGCCAATTTCAGTATTTCAATGATTGTTTACACTGATGAAGCCTCTGTATGAATTCCAGTTGTTGACCATATGTGCAGTGATTTTCATAAACAAAATACTTTTCTTCACTATACTTAAAAATATGTACAACATATGCAACCAAGACTTTTTTTTGTCAGTGTGAGAGGCTATCAACACCAGTTATCTTTAGTGTTCTTTAAAAAAAAAAAAATCATATTATGGCATTAAGTACAGGAGGGGCAAAAGCCATGAGATTTGCTATACCATGGAACTTCCGACTTGTTTGTGCACAATAGTCATCTGCTACATGACTGGAATACCAGCCAACCACAAACATTATTTTTTAATTAGCAGGCGATCCAACTACTGGAGTTGGAAAAATATTTGGTAGATCCAAGTATAAGATTGTTCAAAGTTCAGTGAGAAAGAGAAAGGGACTCAATAATTTCATAAGTGATCACCTTCCCCTTGATTTTGTATTATCTTACACCTGCCTTAATGTCGATATCCTTCTTACACATGGTTTTAGTTTAAATTTAAATGAATTAACCAAAGCAGCCAAGAAATTACATTCTTTTGTTTCCTTAGCCTCTCTCTATTTAGTGAAAAAATAGTTAGAACCTAAAAGAGGATGGTTAAAAAGAACTTTTGACCAAAAAGGGTAGTAGATGTCATACCTTTTCTAAAGCTGTACAATTTTTTTTCAAATGACTCAATTAATTAATTTAACTTTCCCAAGAGAAGATCTGTTAAATATCCTGAAATTGAGTGAAAACCACATGTGAGAAAGAGGTAAATTACACTAAATGACACTGGAAAATAGTAGAGTACAAAGTTCTCATTCAAAAGCCTGGGAGATGAAAAAAATTGCAAAAATGTTTTCAAATTATTAAATATAAATTATTGCAAAAATGCATGTTTATGAAGGAGGTTTTTCCTGGAGAAAGTATTAGTCTTTTTTTTTTTTTTTAAAGATTTTATATATTTGTTTGAGAGAGAGAGAGAGGGCATGAGCAGGGGGAGTAGCAGGCAGAGGGAGAGGGAGAAGCAGGCTCCCAGCAAGGAGCCTGATATGGGGCTCAATCCTAGGACCATGGGATCATGACCTGAGCCAAAGGCAGACGCTTAACCAACTGAGCCACCCAGCACCCCAAAAGTGTTAGTCTTAATCATAGGAGACATGACTATGCTAGTTTGTGGCTATTTTTCCTTATGTACTTAATGTTGTATGAAGTTGCATATAACATATCTGTATTCTTAAGCCAACGTTATTTGTTTTATTACTGTTAAGTTTTGAGGAATAAACATAAAAGAGAGCTTTTCTTCTCAGTCTAACAAATACATCATAGATAAACATCTAATCATTACACGTTTGTAATAAAGAGAAATGGTGGTGGGCAGGGCACTGAAGAAAGAAAAATATTTATTTTATATGAAAGGCATGAATATAGACTTTCCATATAGTATCTCATTACATTAACAATATATAAAGTTTAAAATAGTATCTGCTGTGTAGCCCTGGATGTATCATCCCTCATTTCCCGATAAAATATCTATAAAGTCACAAGGAAAAAGATACAAGTTTACTAAGTGAAATAAGCCAGACACAGACAGAAAGATATTGCATGATCTCACTTACATATGCAATCTATAAAAATCAAATTCATAAAGGAGAAGAGGGTTGAATGGGGTTATCAAGAGTAGGGGTGTGGGGAAAATAGGGAGATGTTAGTTAAAATGTATAAAGTTGCAGTTACGTAGGATGAATAAATTCTAGAAATTTAATTCATGACATAACTACTACAGTAAATAATATTTATAGTATATAGAAATATAGTATATAGTATATAGAAATATAGTATATAGTATATAGAAATGCTAAGAGAGTAGAGCTCAGGTGCTTTCGCCACAAGACAAAAACAAAAACAAACTAATAAACACCAAGATGATGAATACCAGGAACTGGTTAATATATCCACAACCTATCGGGCAGACAGAACCAGGATAAGAACAATTTCTCCAGATCTCATGGCACATCTGGATATTTCCTCATGCAGTAGAGCCCATGGAAGAGGGAAAGACTCCGTATTTCTAACACAGCCTTCGCCAGCTGAATAAAAGACCTAGGGGACCCCTCTTATTATGAGGTAGGTGCTAGTTGTTGAGGAGGCTGGATTCTGTCTATAATCTGTATCTCCAGATTCTTCTATTTGTTTTCACATTCGTACAGGAATGGCAACTCCAAGCAAATAATTGGACTGAAAAGAGAGGAAATATCAATGGCATTGTATAGACTTGATCGTCTTATAGTGAGAACATAAGAAGACTATTGGTTGCCAAATAATATTATTTTCTCTCTCTCTTTTTTTTTTTCTTCAAAAATTAAGAGTACCAGAGAACCAAGTATGGGGAGAGAAGGAAATAGTATGTCTATATGGCAGACTCTCTGGTGAAAAAGAAACTATGATATTAACTTGCTCTTTTGTTGATGTGAGGTCACCTTTCAACTAAGTCAAAATTGCTACCATTTCTATAGTGTTTAGTATATGCAAGATATTGTTCTAAATCCTTTATGTAGGGCGCTTGGGTGGCTCAGTCAGTTAAGCATCTGCCTTCGTCTCAGGTCATGATCTCAGGGTCCTGGGATGGAGCCCCGCATCAGGCTCCCTGCTGAGCAAGGAGTCTAATTCTCCCTCTCCCTCTGCCTGCCGCTCCCCTTGTTTGTGCTCTCTCTCTCTCTCGCTGTCAAATAAATAAATAAAATCCTTAAAAAAAATAAATCCTTTATGTACATTAATTAACTTACTTAACTTTCTTAGAAACTTTATGAGGGAGATATTGTTATCATATTACTCAAACTTTACAAATGAGAATTGAAGCATAGAAAAGTAAAGTTCATGTAACTTTCATAAGGTTCATGAAAGTAAGTAGTGAAATTTGGATTTGAACCCGAGCAGTCTGGATCTAGTGTCTGGACTCCTAATCATGCAATACAGAAAAAGAGTCTTGCACCAGACCCACCTCAGAGATCCACCACTTCAAAATTTGTAAAGAATAAAATGTCATTGGAATCAATAAAAAATATATGACAGAATATGAGAAATGAAATACCATCTTAGTGAACCATAGGAGTAGCCACCTCAGAAAATTAACTCCTGTGAAACCCAGATGAAAATGTTAAGAAATTATATGGAGTCTTTAATATTGAGTCTGAAGAGAGAAGAAAACTTAAAGTCACTAAGTGAGGACAAAAAAGAGAAAAGACAGTAAGATGGGGTGACAAGGGTGGTGGGAGATTAGAAAGTATTTCAAGAAAATCTAACTTTAAATCAGATTTAAAATCCATGCTACATGACATACTGGTACTATATACAACTTAATAATTAATAGGATAAATTCGAGTGTGTTTGCAAAACATAAGTTGAAAATTGATGCTTCTGGAGAAAACATTAGGCCAAATGGAGAAGAAGCAATAATCAAAGATATGTATAGAGAGTGCTTTACGAGGTGGAAAAAAATACTTGATGAACACGAAAGTGTTCTCCATGTTTTACGCAAAATAAAATATAATCGTTCTAGATTCTTAAAATAAATGTAAAGTACATCTGCCTTTTTTATGAACTCAAATAGTTAAGCACTAAAAAGAATTATCAATTTTTCGTCAGTTAAAACCCATTCCTAAAATCATATGGGCCTGGGCCCAGGGCCAAGATGATGATAGTTCTTTGACAATATTTCCCATTTATTTTATGTTTTGGGCAGCCAATTGTTCCTTGCTCAATATTGGTCATTTATATATTCTAGAGAAACATAATGGCAATCTTAATTTTCAAAGTTTACAGCTGAGCTATTTTACATTTTAATATATTTTTGTAATACATTCTTCATATTTGTGGTCATGTACCCTTTCTCATCCCTAAAGTTATACTATAGTTCTGTCTTTTCATCTGCTAGCTATTCCAGAGACTTGTTTATGTCATAGGTCTTTTCAAAGAACTAGCTTTTAAATACAATTAGCAATTCCACTGTATTTCTGTTTTCTTGTCTTTTAGCTTCTGCTCTTATTTTTATTACTTCCTCATGGGTTTCTTAAGCATGGCTTTTGTGGGGTGGAGTGCTTTTACTAATTTCTTGAGTTGAATGTGGAATTTTTCATTCTTTCTTGATTAATATGAAGAGCATTTAAGGCTACATTTTTTTTTCTCTTGGGCTGAATCCCATTATTTGTAGTACAGTTACAATATTTAACTAGTGTGCAATTGCAATTTTTATTTTGTCAAGGACACAGGACTTATATAAGATAGTGCTACTAAATTTCCAAATGGATAAATACTCTGTATGCTTCTTTTCCTTTTAACTCTTCCTATATTTTCCTAATTTTATTTCACTGTGGATGGAGAAATATACAATTTATTGAAAGATATTCTTTCTGACCTAATATATAAAAAAATTTTAAGTGTCCATGGGAGTTAAAAAAAGGTGTGTTCTTTGTAGGAGTCAAAGCACAACATATAGAGGATTATATCAGTTTTATTTATTATACCATTAATCTTCCATGCATTCTATGTAATGGATATCCCTTCTTACAGTTGAACAAAATTAGCTTCTAATTTTCTGTTTTCTGATTTCTAGTGTTTTTCCCAAAATGCTTGAGGCTGATCAAGTAACCACTCTAGATATGCACATTCAGAAATCAAAATACACCTACACATAGTTTCCCCTATTGTTAATATCTTGCATGGGTGTGGTATATTTGGTATAATTGATTAATGAATATTAGTACATGATTATTAACTAAAGTCCATAGTTCACATTAGGGTTGACTCTGTTTTGTACATTTATGGATTTTGATAAATGCATAGTCATGTATTGACAATTACTGTATCATACAGAATCATTTCACTGTGCTAAAAATTCTTTCTACTCCACCTGTTCATTCCCTTACTCACCACCAACCCCTGGCAACTACTGATCTTTTTGCTGTCTCAATAGTTTTGCCCTTTCCAAAATGTTCTATAGTTGGAATCATACAGTATGTAGCCTTTCCAGGCTGGCTTCTTTGACTTAACAATATACATTTTAGGTTCCTCTGTGTCTTTTTGTAGCTTGATAACTCATTTCTTTTTAACACTGAATAATATTCCATTGCTTGGATGTACCACAGTTCATTTACTCATTTGCTTAATTGACAGTTTGTTTATCCATTCACCTATTCCAAGTTTTGACAATTATGAATAAAGCTTCTATAAACATCTGTGTGCAGGTTTTTGTATGAATAAATTTCCAACTTCTTTGGGTTTTAATTTTCAATTCCCTGATGACATATGATGTAGAGCCTCTTTGCATATGCTTATTTTCCATCTGTGTAGCATATCTTCTTTGGTGAGGTATGCACTCAAGTGTTTTGACTATTTTTAAATCATTGTTAATTTTCTTATTATTTAAGTTTTAAGAGTTCTTTGTATATTTTGGATACAAGTTCTTTATTATGCATTTGTTTTGCAAATGTTTTCTTCAAGTCTTTTTTTTTTTTTTACAGTTAAAAAATAATTTTGTTGAAGCCTGCAGTCACTTATCTAGCAAGAGACACTTGCTGCTTTATCATCTCAAGTTATCTGACATTACTGGGTTGAAAAATCAAGACGCCCTGTTTTAAAATAGCTGCTAATGGTTGTGGTATTCCATTGATATTAATAATAGCATAGTAATAGTAACAATAATAAAAGCAGTTGGCTTTTTTTTGTGTTCTACCAGGCACTGTGTTAAGTGCTTCACATACATCATCTCATTTACTCTTTGTAACAATTTTCTGTAGTAGTTACTACTATTATTTTTATTTAACAAGTGGCAGCATTATAACATGGAAAGGTTCTGTAACTTTTCCATAAGAAAAGGCTTTTGGACATCAATGTAGTACCTGGGGAAGAGCTGCATACCTGATACCCAAATTGCAGCCAATGAGAAAGCTCTAGATAAAGTAGGTGAAACTTTCCGCCCTTGTCTGAACTTTAAAAAATCAAGGTGTTGACTTCCTGACAGTGGGTGCTTAAAGGGTAAATATAGTTTCTAATTATCTTTTAAAATGTTTTTACAAAGTTTACATTCTCATTTAGCTTTTAAATAAAAAGTTCTGAATAAATGGAAGATACTTGTTTGAAGATAAAATGACAGAACTAAAGGAATTAGAAATTCCTAATTCTAAAAGGACTAAAGTATTATCTAAAGCCAGTTCTAAATGACTGATTTTCAGGAACTGACTAACTCAAAAAACATTTAACTGATTACAAAGAGAAGCTATTTAACTTCCTTTGTTAATTAATTTAATTGAAAAAATAGATAATTCAGATTGACTCAAAATTATATGATCAATATCAAAAGTGTAAAAGGAATCCACAACAGCAAGCACCATCAGTTTTGAAGATGGTATAACTCAGTGGCCAAAATGATTCAGAACATGTGAGCTTCCAAATTTGAAGAAGGCTTCAACTCCAAAATTGATTGTGTAGAAGAAAGTGTTACGAGTTTATGGATAAATGTAGGTATTGTAATTAAGAAAAATAACTTGGGTTTATTTAATATACATTCTTCTTTCCATAAGCAGCTATTGGTGCAGTAATGAAGATCATGTCTCTGGAGGCAGAGTCACTTAATCTTCCCAACCTGTTTCCTGGTCACTAAAATTAGGATAAAACTAATATATATGAGTGTAGTTATAAACACTAACTGGTCTAAAACATAGGAAATACATTTAATATAATTCCTGCCACAGGGCAAATACCTCAAAACAGCAGCTATCATTATGAGGTTCATTTACTTCAAGTTTGTGGATCTTACTAAGGGAGGTGGTATTTCCTTCAATCTGTCAGTCGCTACATTGTAAGAAAGGTATTGCAGTTCTAATGTTCACACAAGCATACTTGACCTTTTGGTAGTTTTAAGAACTATCTTTAAAAAAAAAAGTAGACAAATGCTGTCTGATAGCATTGATTTTTTTTTTTACTATTGAAACGTATATGGCATAACTTTTATGAAAAGTGATTTATCTGTGTGTTATACAGATGTGTATTTTTTATTGCTAATACAACTATATCTTACGTGCAATTAAGTTTGACTGAATAGATTTTAAAATGTACTTTCAAATAATCTATATGCAAATTTATTGTTTAGTTACATTCGTTTTGCATCCATTATCTGTAATTTATACAAAAATATAGTTGGGTAAGTATGATATCACTTCCCAGATGAGAAACATGAAGCACAGAAAAGTTAATGGTTTACCAAAAATCACACAGTTTGACTCTGCTGGTGCTGGAAATTGAACGCAACTCTTTGATCCCAAAGCCCCTTATCTTTCTATAGTACTGTTCATATCTCACATATGAATATAAACTTTGTGTAAGAAGTTTATTTTCAGAGGGAAGGGGGAAAGATGGCAGAGGAGTAGGGGACCCTATTTCAGCTGGTCCCCGGAATTGAGCTGGATATCTACCAGACCACTCTGAGCACCCACGAAACCAGCCTGAGATGTAAGAAGATCTGGATCTCTACAAACAGAATATCGCAGGCGGTTGGTTTTGAGGTAGGAAGCGGAGAGCCGTGATTCTGTGGGCAGATATCGGAGGATAAATGGCGGCGGGAGGGTGCCTGGTTGTGGGGAGTGACGGTCGCCCGTTCATGAACTGCAGCCTCCAAGACGGAAACCCGGTGCGCCAGGGTCGCGCCAGTGAACTGCAACCCCCAGGGGTGGAAACCCCAAGCGCGGAGTCGCGCGGGCGCGAACTGGGAGCGGCTGGCGATTTTAGAAGCACAAAGGGCAGAGACCTGCCCCAACCTGGAGGCAGGACTGGGGGCGCTGCGGAGGGGCACACAACCCAGGACGCTGCAGTTTATAGCAGCACGGACAGAAACAGAGACAGTGTGGCCTGGAGAGCTCACTGAAGAACAGACTGCGATCTCTCTGCTCTGAGGCAGAGGGTTGGAAACAGTCTCTTCTGCTCTGACTCACGGAAGAGACGCGGAAAGCCGCCAGGGAAAGGCGCCAGAGAACAAAAGCCCCAAAGATTGATTCCCACTGAGCCCATCCCCCACCACAGGGGTGCAGGGCAACTCCGCCCAAACAGGGTTGCCTGAATGACAGCGCGGCAGGCCCCTCCCCCAGAAGACAGGCTGGGAAAACAAGAGGCCAGCAACCCTAAGGTCCCAAGAAAACAGGTGCATCTTGCTTGGGTTCTGGTCAATAATTTCGACTCTATACATTCCCTCAAACACCCATCAACAGAATGACTAGGAGGAGGAGCCCCCAAAACAAAAAAGACTCAGAGATTATGACTTATGCTGCAGATTTACAAATGGATGCAGATATAACCAAGATGTCAGAGATGGAATTCAGGCTAGCAATTGTGAAGACAATGGCTAGAATGGAGAAATCAATTAATGGCAACATAGAGTCTCTAAGGGCAGAAATAAAAGGGGAATTGACAGAACTTAAAATGCTATCAATGAGATCCAATCCAATCTAGATAATCTAACAGCTAGGGTAACTGAGACAGAAGAGAGAATAAGCGATCTGGAAGACAGTATAATAGATAAAAAGGGAAAAGAGGAGGCCAGGGAAAAACAACTCAGAATCCATGAAAATAGAATCAGAGAAATAAGTGACACCATGAGACGTTCCAATGTCAGAATAATTGGAATCCCGGAGGGAGTGGAGAGAGAGAGAGGGCTAGAAGATGTATTTGAGCAAATCGTAGCTGAGAACTTCCCTAATCTGGGGAATGAAACAAACATTCGAGTCCTAGAGGCAGAGAGGACCCCTCCTAAGATCAAGGAAAACAGGCCAACACCCCGGCATGTAATAGTAAAACTTGCAAATCTTAGAACCAAGGAAACCATCTTAAGGGCAGTTAGGGGGAAGAGAGTCCTTACATACAGAGGGAGGAACATCAGAATAACGTCAGACCTATCCACAGAGACCTGGCAAGCCAGAAAGGCGTGGCAAGACATATTCAGGGTACTAAATGAGAAGAACATGCAGCCAAGAATACTTTATCCAGCAAGGCTTTCATTTAGAATGGATGGAGAGATGCAGAGCTTCCACGACCAGCAGAAGTTGAAAGAATATGTGACCACTAAGCCAGCCCTGCAAGAAATATTAAGGGGGGGTTCTATAAAAGGAGAAAGACCCCAAGAGTGATCTACAACAGAAATTTACAGGGACAATCTATAAAAAAAAAAAGGTCTTCACAGGCAACATGATGACAATTAATTCATATCTTTCAATAATCACTCTCAACGTGAATGGCCTAAAAGCTTCCATAAAACAGCACAGGGTTGCAGATTGGATAAAAAGACAGAACCCATCCATATGCTGTCTACAAGAGACTCATTTTGAACCTAAAGATACATCCAGACTGAAAGTGAAGGGATGGAGATCTATCTTCCATGCCAGCGGACCTCAAAAGAAAGCTGGGGTAGCAATTCTTATATCAGACAAATTAGATTTTAAACTAAAGTCTGTAATAAGAGACACAGAAGGACACTATATCATTCTTACAGGGTCTATCCAACAAGAAGATCTAACAATTGTAAATATCTATGCCCCCAACATGGGAGCAGCCATATACATAAGCCAACTGTTAACCAAAATAAAGAGTCATATTGATAACAATACATTAATTGTAGGAGACCTCAATACTCCACTCTCAGCAATGGACAGATCATCTAAGCAGAAAATCAACAAGGAAACAAGAGCTTTGAATGATACATTGGACCAGATGGACCTCATAGATATTTACAGAACATTCCATCCTAAAACAACAGAATACTCATTCTTCTTGAGCACACATGGAACTTTCTCCAGAATAGACCACATACTGGGTCACAAATCAGGTCTCAACCGATACCAAAACATTGAGATTATTCCCTGCATATTCTCAGACCACAATGCTCTAAAACTGGAACTCAATTACAAGAAAAAATTTGGCAGAAATTCAAACACTTGGAAGCTAAAGACCACTCTGCTCAAGAATGTTTGGGTCAACCAAGAAATCAAAGAAGAACTTAAACAATTCATGGAAATCAATGAGAATGAAAACACATCGGTCCAAAACCTATGGGATACTGCAAAGGCGGTCCTAAGGGGGAAATACATAGCCATCCAAGCCTCACTCAAAAAAATAGAAAAATCCCGAATTCACCAACTAACTCTACACCTTAAAGAACTAGAGAAAAAGCAACAAACGACGCCTAAGCCACGCATTAGAAGAGAAATAATTAAAATTAGAGCAGAAATCAATGAATTAGAAACCAGAAACACAGTAGATCAGATCAAAGAAACTAGAAGTTGGTTCTTTGAAAGAATTAATAAGATTGATAAACCACTGGCCAGACTTATTCAAAAGAAGAGAGAAAGGACCCAAATTAATAAAATTATGAATGAAAGGGAAGAGATCACGACCAACACCAAGGAAATAGAAACAATTATTAGAAATTATTATCAACAACTATATGCCAATAAACTGAGCAATCTGGATGAAATGGAGGCCTTCCTGGAAACCTATAAGCTGCCAAGACTGAAACAGGAAGAAATTGACAACCTGAATAGGCCAATAACCACTAATGAGATTGAAGCAGTGATCAAAAACCTCCCAAAAAACAAGAGTCCAGGGCCTGATGGATTCCCTGGGGAATTCTACCAAACATTCAAAGAAGAAATAATACCTATTCTACTGAAGCTGTTTCAAAAAATAGAAACAGAAGGAAAACTTCCAAACTCATTCTATGAGGCCAGCATTACCTTAATCCCCAAACCAGGCAAAGACCCCATCAAAAAGGAGAATTTCAGACCGACATCCCTGATGAATATGGATTCCAAAATCCTCAACAAAATCCTAGCTAATAGGATCCAACAATACATTAAAAGGATCATCTACCACGACAAAGTGGGATTTATCCCCAGGATGCAAGGGTGGTTCAACATTCGCAAATCAATCAATGTGATAGAACACATTAATAAGAGGAGGGAGAAGAACCATATGGTCCTCTCAATTGATGCAGAAAAAGCATTTGACAAAATACAACATCCTTTCCTGATTAAAACTCTCCAGAGTATAGGGATAGAGGGAACATTCCTCAAGCTCATAAAATCCATATGAAAAACCCACAGTGAATATCATCCTCAATGGGGAAAAGCTGAGAGCCTTTCCCTTAAGATCAGGAACACGTCAAGGGTGCCAACTCTCACCACTGTTGTTCAACAAAGTAGTAGAAGTCCTAGCAACAGCAATCAGACAACAAAAAGAAATAAAAGGTATTCAAATTGGCAAAGAAGAAGTCAAACTCTCTCTTTTCGCAGACGACATGATACTTTCTGTGGAAAACCCAAAAGACTCCACCCCCAAATTACTAGAACTCATCCAGCAATTCAGTAATGTGGCAGGATACAAAATCAATGCACAGAAATCAGTTGCTTTCTTATACACTAACAACGCAACTGTAGAAAGAGAAATTAAAGAAACGATTCCATTTACAATAGCACCAAAAACCATAAGCTACCTCGGAATAAACCTAACCAAAGAGGTAAAGGATCTATACTCTAGGAACTACAAAACACTCATGAAAGAAATTGAAGAAGACACAAAAAGATGGAAAAATATTCCATGCTCATGGATCGGAAGAATAAACATTGTTAAAATGTCTATGCTACCCAGAGCAATCTATACCTTCTATGCCATCCCAATCAAAATTCCAATGACATTTTTCAAAGTGCTGGAACAAACAATCCTAAAATTTGTATGGAATCAGAAAAGACCCCAAATCGCTAAGGAAATGTTGAAAAAGAAAAACAAAGCTGGGGGCATCACGTTGCCCGATTTCAAGCTATATTACAAAGCAGTGATCACCAAGACAGCATGGTACTGGCACAGAAACAGACATACAGACCAATGGAACAGAATAGAGAACCCAGATATGGACCCTCAACTCTATGGTCAAATAATCTTTGACAAAGCGGGAAAAAACATGCAATGGAAAAAAGACAGTCTCTTCAATAAATGGTGCTGGGAAAATTGGACAGCCACATGCAGAAGAATGAAACTGGACCATTCTCTAACACCATTCACAAAGATAAACTCAAAGTGGATGAAAGACCTCAATGTGAGACAGGAATCCATCAAAATCCTAGAGGAGAAATTAGGCAGTAACCTCTTCGACATCACCCACAGCAACTTCTTTCAAGATACATCTCCAAAAGCTAGTGAAACAAAAGTAAAAATGAACTTTTGGGACTTCATCAAGATAAAAAGCTTCTGCACGGCAAAGGAAACAGTCAACAAAACAAAGAGGCAACCCACAGAATGGGAGAAGATATTTGCAAATGACACTACAGATAAAGGGCTGGTATCCAAGATCTATAAAGAACTTCTCAAACTCAACACCCAAAAAACAAATAATCAAGTCAAAAAGTGGGCAGAAGAGATGAACAGACACTTCTCTGAAGCACACATACAAATGGCTAACAGACACATGAAAAAATGTTCATCACCATTAGCCATCAGGGAAATCCAAATCAAAACCACATTGAGATACCATCTTACACCAGTTAGAATGGCAAAAATGGACAGGGAAAGAAACAACAAATGTTGTGGAGAAAGGGAAACCGTCTTACACTGTTGGTGGGAATGCAAATTGGTACAGCCACTTTGGAAAACAGTGTGGAGGTTCCTCAAAAATTTAAAAATAGAGCTACCCTATGACCCAGCAATTCCACTACTGGGTATTTACCCCAAAGACACAGATGTAGTGAAAAGAAGGGCCATATGCACCCCAATGTTCATAGCAGCAATGTCCGCAATAGCCAAACTGTGGAAAGAGCCGAGATACCCTTCAACAGATGAATGGATAAAGAAGATGTGGTCCAGATATACAATGGAATATTACTCAGTCATCAGAAAAGATGAATACCCAACTTTTACATCAACATGGATGGGACTGGAGGAGATTACGCCAAGTGAAATAAGTCAAGCAGAAAAAGTCAATTATCATATGGTTTCACTTATTTGTGGAACATAAGGAATAACATGGAGGACATTCGGAGAAGGAAGGGAAAAATGGGCAGGGGGAATTGGAGGGAGAGATGAACCATGAGAGACTATGGACCTGAGAAACAAACAGGGTTTTAGAGGGGAGGGGGGGGATTGGTTAGCCCGGTGATGGCTATTAAGGAGGGCACGTACTACATGGAGCACTGGGTGTTATACGAAAACAATGGATCGTGGATCACTACATCAAAAACTAATGATGTATTGTATGGTGACTAACATAACATAATAAAATTAAAAACTACAAGAAAAAAAAGAAGTTTATTTTCATGGAAGTAAAATGTGCATACTTGGAAAAACTCCATTATGTAAAAATTTGCCAAGTTAAGGAAAGTCTCTAATTCATCTCTCAGTCATTTTGCATCTTGTCTGTCTGTTTCATTGCCATTGTTATGAGATCAAACTGATCATTGGGAAATTTCAAATATAAAATAAAATTGGATCAATATGCTGTAAAAAAAGAACTATCTTTTTCAACTTCTCCTTTATTTAATAATTGATTCATTTAAAGAATATATTGGTTCCCTACACTATGGCATTCACCATTCTTTGTACTATAGTGACACATATAAATAAGATACTGCCCTTCCACACTTCCTATGTTTTTTGTAACATATATTCTATTGGAAATTAAGTTAAAATCCATTTTGTGTGGAGACTTTTACCATTCCTCTTGAGATAATTAGCAATTCTTTGGCAGAAGCAAATAGATGGTGTGGACAGGGGCAGGGATTACAAAATTAAAAAAATAGATTTAGCTACTTTAGAAATATTATGGTTGCTTATTTCACTTTATTTTCCAAAAACTTTTTTAAGGACTTTTCTATTGTCATTGATTAGGAAATTGTAATCTAAGATATTTGTTTGTTTCTTTGTTTTTTTAATAAATGGAAGAATTGCCATTTACTAACTTTATACTTCTATGCCTTGTTGTTTCAGGAGAGCTCACTTTCAAAGTATAATTTTGAAGAGATTATTAGTTCTCTGACAGTCAGATTCTTAAGGCTTCTTCCTCTCTTTTCCTTTCTTGCTTTTGTCCAAGAATGCAGCAGTTGAGTGATATGCCAAAGGGATATGGCCCTTTCTGGGAGAAATATGACATAACATTCCTTAATTTTCAGAACTATAGATATAGAGTTTTTTAGCCCTATCTGTCCAAATCTGAACTTCTACTTCATTATAGCATTTGATCTATTATCAGGAACCAGAGGCCAGGTTCGAAAACTTAAGGGGATTTCATTTTAACTCTGGAACTTGACATTTTAAAAGCTGAAAATGCCATAGAGTTTAAAGTAATTGTCTCAATGCTTCTAAGTCTTGGTAAAAAGCTTAATTTACAGAGAATGCTGACTTCCCAAATAAGTCTCAAGCTACCTTGGTATTAATTCAATTTTTAGTCCTTAAAATCCAGTCACAAGGCAAATGTGAAAGGAATCCTTCCAAACTACTCATTGGTAAGAAGAAAGATAATTTAGAGAATGTATGCCAAAAGTAATTTACATCTCTAAGGAAATTTGATCAACAAATTAAAGGAGAATTAAAGCCTTTAAAAAAGTAAGATGACTACAGTGATGTTATCAGAAAATGACACTAAACATAGCATGTCTTCCTTTGAATGGATCATAAGGGAAAAAGATACCTGGGGGAATAAGACTCAAGAAGCAACTAGGGAACAGAGCAATGTTGGTCCCATAAACATGGCCTGTCCAAGATTTTTAGTGAACTAAAAGCAACAGAGATCTATGTCGGTATGTTGGAGAGCAAGAACAGCCCCACAGGTTGCTGCAGAATGGGCTTGCTCAGCTTTTTCACCCTAGTAGGGTAGCCAAATAGTCCTAAAGTCATATGGTGGAAGTCATCCACCAATAGTACTCAAAACCACTGCATATCATCTTACACCTATTGCCAAGTGGTTGCCTTTAAGTCTTGGTTTATATATTTATTAAATGTGTCATTCTTGGCAAATCACATAAGCTCTCTAAGGTCTGATTTCCTGATCTGTAAAGTGGGCATTAATGCTTTACCACATAGGTTTTTTTTTTTTTTTTAATTTTATTTTATTATGTTATGTTAATCACCATACTTTACATCATTAGTTTTTGATGTAGTATTCCATGATTCATTGTTTGCATATACCACCCAGTGCTCCATTCAATACATGCCCTTTTTAATACCCATCACCAGGCTAACCCATCCCCCCACCCTCCTCCCCTCTAGAACCCTCAGTTTGTTTCTCAGAGTCCGTAGTCTCTCATGGTTCATCCCCCCAGTCTTACACAATTCACAGCACTCACCATAGCACATACCCTCCCCAGTGTCTATCACCCAGCCACCCCATCCCTCCCACCCCCCACCACTCCAGCAATCCTCAGTTTATTTCCTGAGATTAAGAATTCCTCATATCAGTGAGATCATATGATACATGTCTTTCTCTGATTGACTTATTTCACTTAGCATAATACCCTCTAGTTCCATCCACGTCATTGCAAATGGCAAGATTTCATTTTTTTATGATGGCTGCATAATATTCCATTGTATATATATACCATATCTTCTTTATCCACTCATCTGTTGACGGACATCTTGGTTTTTATGATGACTATGTGACTCTGTAGGTTTTTTGAGGATAGGGCCTTGTGCCCCTGTTTGCAGCTCTATCTCTAGCACCTCATCTATCTTGTGAGACCATAACTAATTAAAGACCCAAGATTTTCTTAGCCTTGATTTTTAATAAAGGAACAGGAACCTCTGGTAATTGGTTCTTTTTACCAATTACCTCATCCTTTTTGTTGTCTGATTGCTGTGGCTAGGACTTCTAATACTATGTTGAATAGCAGTGGTGATAGTGGATATCTCTGCCGCGTTCCTGACCTTAGGGGGAAAGCTCTCAGTTTTTCCCCATTGAGAATGATATTCGCTATAGGTTTACAGCACCTCATCTGTAAATCACCATTTATGGTGCACCTCATCACCTCATCACCTCATGAGGTGCTTGTCACAGAATAGATGCTCAATGAATATTTGCTGAATGAGTGAAATGAAAAGATAGCGAACAAAATAAAGTATTTGAGCGTGACTAAAAGAATTTAAAATCCTATAAAAATGCTAATTAAACCAAAACTAATACACAAAATCATATCATTATTCTTTTGCCATGTTTAAACTGATTTGTTGTAATTTCATATATGAAAGGGTTCTTTGGAAAAGTGGTGAAATATTTTCATTAAATTCCAGTCATCAGTCTACAAAAGAAAAAATATGATAGCTGTCAATTCTCCTGATTTAAATGATGGTGTTTGTTAGCTGGGGGCAGGGAGACATTTTCTTTCATGGCTTATTATATAATTAAATGTACTACAATGACTATCTGGTTTCCTCAGAAGAATATGGCGTTGGACTGACTCCAAATACTGAGTAAACATTGTACACCAAATCTTGCAGGGCTAGAAATCTTCTCTGTTAATAAGTCTTGTTTTTTTTTATCCAAAAATTTATACTATCATATTTTGTGATTAAATTTCTATGATCAAATCTATCATACATATGGTACATAATTAACAATTTGGACTTAAGAGAAAATTGCATTTTCTTTGTCAGCCCACATTTTTTCCACTAACTGTAAGTAAAGAATGGGCTTTTCTTATTTATATAAAGTCAGTAATTTCCTATCCAATTTTCAATTTTTACTTGAATTTTAATTATTTCTATGTAGTTCATAAAAGGTTCTATTTCTCTCATGACAGATTGTGGAAAGAAAGATAGATTTTATTTCACTTCAGCCAAGATGATACTCAGACTAGATATCTTCTGCATCTCATGCAAGTATTCTCCTAGTCTAAATATAATATTTAAAAATATCTCTGTGTGCTTATAGGCAATGACTGCTTTGTTTTAATTTTTTATTCTTTCGGAAATCTAAGAAGTAAATAGAGACCTGCCTCATGGACTTGAGATATATACCTAAGGTATATACTAATCAAGTGACAAACTTTTATATCATATGCTCAACATATTGTTAGTTAAGATATCAAGAAAAAATAAATTGCCTTTGATCTTTTTCTTTAAGTTTCTGTAATATTCTTGAAGTGTAAAGCAAAAAGAAAGAGAAGAGAAACTTTGATATATGAGAGGTACGTTTGTACAAAATAGGAGCAGTCTTCTGGGAAAGTCTTCCAAAGAAAGGAAAGGAAAAAAAAAAGTGGGTGTCAAGAAGGAAAACAGCAAGAGTAGAATTAGGTAATCACAGAAAAGTTAAGACAAGGTGAGGAAAAGAGCAATCATGTGATCAAAAGAATGACCAAGAAGTAAGAGAAAGACAAATACTGTGGAGTGGTGGAGAACATAGGGACAACACAAGAAATCAAGAGGCTCACAATCCAATCTTGGCACAACTTATTCCTGGCTACTACCTTTATTCCATTTATAGATTCAGCATGTATTCTGATACCCCTAGAAATTGGGAGTTGAGTGAGACCAAGATCATCTTTCCCCAGAGAAAAAGACCTTGAAACCAAAGAAACTGAAGAGAAAAGGACTCCGTAGGACCTGGGCTTCTACAAGGCATTGCATACTTGCAGATGAGTTTAATAGTTGAGCTCCTCAGAAACGAGGACCTTGTATTTATAGTGATGCAACTGGAGACACAAATGCCTAGGGACTGAGCGGGTTTCAGGAGTGGAAGCTTGCCCTGACAAGTTGGCTTGGAACTGCACTTATCTTACAGATAATCCAGACGGTCATGGACCTACCCTATTAGAATGAAAATGGCAGAATCACCTGAAGTGAGGGAAGACTTAGAGTGTGCTTTCAGCTTTAAGTACCCCATGGCACAAGTCTTCAGTTCCTTTAGTCTCTCCATGGGTCCAAAGGTGCTTTGTGGTAAATCAGTATGCCAGAAGTCTCCACATCCATTGGGTTTTACTCAACTTAATAGGCAGGGGTGACTATTAACTTAGTATCAGAACTAAAATTAATCTGGAGTATGGATAAGCAAGACTCTGGGGGAGTCATTATCTGTCTTCCAGATCCGGGGTGGGGGGGATGGCAAGGAAAGTATGGGAGTAACTGTGTGACTGAAAATATTCATATTTTTTTGGCCCCAATCCAGATCCTGACTAATAATTTTGAAATGCTGAGGACAGAAGTTAAACAGGCATCTAGATCCATGTCCACTAGGGAGTCCTTGATCAGCTAGCAATGGGCCAGCAGTGAGAAAAGCTCTGAATCTTGAAACCAGACCAAGGAAATAAAGCCTAGTGGGTCTGGACCTATTGTAGGTACTATTGGAGGGACGGAGTCCAGAAAAGGATAAAGGGCAAAGTCTAAGAAGCAAGGAATGGTTGAGGAGTGAGGCAATTATTTGAGGTGAGTTGTGTAAACTGAAGGAAGTTCCTTCTTGTTAACGACTCAGGAACTATAAAGAACTAGGGGCATAACTAGAGCCTTATGTACGTTTCTTATTCTCCTGACTAAATGTGGATGAGAGAATGATGTTGAGAAGTAAGAGGGTATAATAGCAGTGGGTCAGGAATTACAGCTTATCTGGAATTAATTTTTAAGATGCTCAGGCATTCAAAAAAATATCAATATGTTATTTAATTTGCATTAATTTACAATGTAAACTAAAGTCACCCTCTTGGGTTTTCCAAACATTTCCTGAATGGTCTCTTTGATTATTATTTGTAGTTTATTTTCACAAAGAATTTTTTGTTTTTTAACTTAAATATCTGGAAAGTCATCAAAGAAAATATAAGAATGTGTTGCTTTCTCTTAATGCTTCACCATTTTTTTCTGTTACAAGGAAGTATTTGGGGAAGATGGGGCCATGAAAAATTGAGCGAGCTCTAACCTAAACTTAGTATTAAGTAAAACTCATTGATATTAAGCAGTAATATGTGTATACTATACTAGAAATATTAGGTGACAGTAATAATTACTAACATTCATTGGAATGTTTATAGCTTGCCCATGTATTAACTGCTTCACATATATTAATTCATTGATGGAATCAATGAAATAAAATGGTGTTAGGAGGACTGTTTGGAATGATATTCTCTCAAGAAAAAAAGCTTTACTATCAACAGATCCCTGAAAGTCATTAAATGCCTGCTTATCAGAATTTGAGTCACACGGTCAAGTAGAAACCAATTAAGTTAACTGGCTACCATTCACCAATTAGGTCTGTCAATCTAAACAGGAATCTTCTTATGGCCTCAGGAATAAGTGATGCTCCAATTTTTCTTTTTTCCCCTTTCTTTTTGTCCTAAATATTGAAAATATCTCCTTGAATTTCTTGTTCATTCAAGGAAGAATTGAAGGAACAACACTTTTATCTTTAGCTATGCCATTCATTGATCCATTTTGTTCTGGCCTTTATTCTGGGCTAACCCAATAAATTTCGCACGATCTGAGGCAAGTAGAATCTTAAGAGATAACTTCAGTGAAGCTGGTTTAAGAGGCCTTGTCTCTCAGAACCAAGCTATGACATATTACATATTTTTTTTTTAAAGATTTTTTATTTATTTATTTGAGACAGAGAGAATGAGAGAGAGAGAGCACATGAGAGGGGGGAGGGTCAGAGGGAGAAGCAGGCTCCTTGCTGAGCAGGGAGCCCGATGCGGGACTCGATCCAGGGACTCCAGGATCATGACCTGAGCCGAAGGCAGTCGCTTAACCAACTGAGCCACCCAGGTGCCCGACATATTACATATTACCCATCAAAAGAAATAATAATTTGGGCAAGCATTTTACCCATTACCTGGATGATCATTGTCATCCTCAGCTTCACATTGCTATAGGCCCCTGATCCCTAAAAACATTACATCTGGGGCCAAATTTAATCATGCATCAGGGTTAGCTGAGGATAATGGGCAGTCCTGATACCAACTTTCCAATAGCAAAGAAAGTGAAGGTGGCAAAGGAAGACTGAGCAGAAATGGCTTGGCAGGAAGATAAATAGAGGCTAAAAGTATACAGAAATGAAAATGGGAAAGAGTCATAAGTATACGGAAAAAGAAAAAAAAGGAGAAACTTGAGGCTAATTTAGAATAGGTTTTTAAATATAAAAGATCTAAAGGGATAGAGGTTCTTTTACTTCATAAATTCCAGGCTCTGGATTTCCTGCCCCATTAAGATAATTTAGGTGAATTGAAAAAAGAAGTGGAAAGAGATATGGTTTGGTTAGAGGAAAAAGGAAAAGGAGCAATTGAATGCATGTAGTAGAGAAAATAAGAATTTTGTGCCAAAATCCACATGAAAAGTAGGTGTGGATATATTTCATGATTGTTTCTTACATGCACTGTCTCAAATAGGATAAATGTTTGGGGAGTATCCCTTATTCCTGAACATTACAATAAGATGAAGCTTAAAATTGATTAGAAATTTTGCTCACATCAACAAGGTGGTGTTAATTTTTTGCTGTTTAACTGTTAATAACTTTCATTAGCTATATATTTGTTAACCTTCAATAAATTTATCATTTTTTTCGTTATTATAAAAGTTGAATTAATAAATCAAATTTTAACTAGAGTATCTTAAAATTGTAAACACTCAAAAGTAAAGTAATACTTTTTAAAATGCAAGGAAATATATATAAGGAAAAAGAATAAAAACAGAACAAAAATAAATGATTTTTAATACCTGGAATATATATTTCTCAGTCTTCCATCTATGCATATGGATGTGATACAGATTTTATAAAAATCGTATTACACTATAAATACTGTGTAACAACATACTTTTTTCACTTAATATGTTTTGCACATTTGGCTATGCAAATATAAATGCTTCTATAATATTATTTTCAGAAGCTTTGTGGCATTCCATCCAATGGCTAAACATTTCTGCCAACCTATGTAAAAGTTTAACTTTTCCAATTTTTGCTATTATATGAAACAAAGAACATCCATTATATCTACATTTTTGCACACATCCCTAATTGTTGCCTTAATGTAAGTTTCCCTGAAGAGAAATTAATGCAAAATGGGCCTACAGCCAAATCTCCCTCCAGAAAATTTTTAATGATTTATAATCCCTCTAATAACATATGAAAACACACAAGTGCATGAAGAAGGGAGTGAATCATCAGAGGGTAAACAGTGGTGATAAACCCTCAGGGGACTCCAACTATCCCCTTGTTTTTGAATTCATACCCTATATAATCTCCTAACCTTGAGGATGGGTGGGCTCTATGGTTTGCTTCTTTCTCATTGGGAGAATGTGGCAAAGGCAAAAGGATATCACTCCCATAATTGTTACATTTGTTATATAAGACGCCATCTTTCTAGCCAACTAGAGACTCTATCTCATGGCAGCTTGATTCTTCCAAACCAGAAACAAAGTGGCAATGTTGGAGAAGCTTATATAGTAAGGGACTTAAAGTGACCTCTAGGAGCTAAGGATGACTTTCAGCAAGAAACCACGACCCTCAGTCCTTCAGCTACAAGGAAATTAATTCTGCCAACAACCTGAGGAACTTTGGAAGCCTTTATTTCCTTAGTTGAGCCTCTGATGAGACCATAACCCTGGCTGACAGCTGGATTGTAGCCTGGCAAGGTCTCGAAAAAGAACCCAGCTAAGTAGTGACCAGACTTCTAAGCTAGAAAAACTGTGTAAGGACAAGTGTGTGTTGTTTAAAGCCACTAAAATTGTGGTAATTTTTTATATAGCAAGCAGCAGAAAGCTCATACATTGATCAAACTGTCATTTTATCCATTTACTTATTTATATCAATATTGACTCATGGTTTCTTACCCTTTACTGTCATTATTTATTTTGATTCTCATATTGTCCCAGATTTGGTCAGTGTGAACCACTCCAATTGGGCTCTGTCTCCTTTTGATATCCACCATCATTTTTGATTACCTCTTTGCTTTCTGGCACAATGAGATATTCCAGGATCATCTTATACTTCTCTTACCTACTTTTGGAATCAGCTGTTTTCTCTAAGGACCCTTGCTTCTTCTTGAGCAGAGAATAGATTTTAGAAACCAAAATTTGCGCTCAGTGTGTGCTCATCACTTTGGGATATCACAATGTCACTCTATACATATCCATCTACATCTACTGGAAATTAAGTTCACATTGATGCTCAATACCTCCAGTTCCAATGTAATACTGTGAGGTTCATTCTAGCTGTATCTTGTCTATTTGTTGCCCCTTCCCAAAAGTGGGAAACCCAGCTCTCATTATCCATAATATTTACATATTTGATCAATCTCCCTGTATGTAACTGATCTCCTTTAGCCACTGTCCCTTTCTCTTTACAGACACTGTCCTAATCTCACTCAGTTTCTGCTAGGCTTTCCCAAACCTCTACTGCTGCCTCCCCACCCTGCCTCCCCAACCTCTTCCTGCCAGCATGGACATTCTCTTTATCCAGTTTGAAATTTGAATCCTCAAGTTTTAGGCTTCCCACCCACCTGCTCCCATATGGATGCCCTGCTCACCCCAGTTGGATTCTGTCACTCCAAGTCAGATCATCCTTCCCTATGGATGCTGTCCTTACCCTACTTGACTTCTGGCTTGCTATGTTGGGCAGCTGGTATGCATGAACACCTTCTCATCTCACTCAAGTTCTAATAATGCATGCCAGGCCCTCCTGCTTAAATCCCCTCTTCTCTGTCTTCAGGTTCTGATGCCCTATAGTGGGACATTCCATTGGTTGGATGATTTTCTAAGACAGTTTGGGCTTTGACACCCAGCTCTGGACAGTCCTCCTATCCATATTTATTTTCTGATACCCTGACTCTGTGGGGATCCTGGACTCTGATACCTTACAATAGTATGTTCTAATGCATTAGTACATTCTAATGCATAGATATCGGGGGTTTCAACACCCAGGACTGGCAGCTCTTCTGTGTAGAAGCTTTCCTCACCCTGTTTGGACACCTAACACCTCAATCTAGACCACTATGACTCATTCCTTCTCCCCAGTGCAGGCACCTACCTGGCTCAGTCTCACCTAATGGCTTTGAACTTAATTATTCAAAGAGAGGAAGGAAAGAAGGAAAGGCAAATTAAGGGAAGAGAAGGCTAATTGGAAGGAGAATGAGAAAAAGAAGAGAAATAACTATATATCTTTGATTCTATTTAAATAAAATCTCAGAATAAATATCATATGTTAGTATGTGTAGTGATGCTATATATTTTCAGGCCTTATAAGCTTGCTCAATTTAAATACACATAAAATTGTTAAAACTTTTAGCCATTCTGATACGTGTGAGGTGACATCTCTTTGTGGTTTTGATTTGCATTTCCCTGATGATTACTGATGTTGAGCATCTTTTCATGTGTTGACCATCTGTGTGTTTTCTTTGCAGAAATGTCTATTCATGTCTTCTGCCCATTTTAAACTGGATTGTTTGAGGGGGGATTGATGTTGGGTTAAGGTCTTTATATATTTTGGATACTAACCTTTTATCAGATATGTCATTTGCAAATATTTTCTCCCATTCAGTAGCTTGTCTTTTAGTTTTGTTGGTTGTCTCCTTTGCTGTGCAAAAGCTTTTAATTTTGATGCAGCACCAATAGTTTATTTTTGTTTTTGTTTCTCTTGACTCAGGAGACATATCTAGAAAAATGCTGCTATGACCAATATCAGAGAAATTACTGCCTGTGCTCTTTTCTAAGACTTTTATGGTTTCAGGTTTCACATTTAGGTCTTTAATCCATTTTGAGTTCATTTTTGTGTATGATGGAAGAAATTGGTCCAGTTTCATTCTTTTGCATGTAGCTATCCAGGTTTCCCAACACGATTTGTTGAAAGGACTTTTTCTCATCGCATATTCTTGCCTTCTTTGTCAAAGATTAATTGACCATATAATTTTGGGTTTATTTCCAGGCTCTCTATTGCGTTTTATTGATCTACGTATCTGTTTTTGTGTAACTGCCATACTGTTTTTGTTACTACAACTTTATAGTATATCTTGAAATCTGGGATTGTGGTGCTTCCAGTTTTTCTTTTTTAAGATTACTTTGCCTATTTAAGGTCTTTTGTGGCTCCATATGAAATTTTGTATTATTTTTTCTAGTTCTGTGAAAAATGTTGTTGGTATTTTGATAGAGATTGCATTAAATCTATAGATCACTTTGGGTAATGTGGACATTTTAACAATATGTGTTCTTCCACAAGCTTGGAATATCTTTCCATTTGTTTGTGTCATCTTAAATTTCTTTCATCAATGTTTTATAGTTTTCAGAGCACAAGTTTTTCACCTCCCCTTGGTTAAGTTTATTCCTAGGTATCTTATTATTTTTGGTGCAATTGTAAATAGGATTGATTTTTTTTATTTTTCTTTCTGCTACTTCATTATTAGTATATAGAAATGAAATGGATTTCTGCATATTGATTTTTGTGTCCCACAACCTTATTGAATTTATTTAACAGTTCTAGTAGGTTTTTTTGGTTGAGTTTTTAGGGTTTTCTATATGGAGTATCATGTCCTCTGCAAATAGGGAAAGTTTTACTTCTTCCTTACCAATTTGGATGACTTTTCTTTCTCTTTCTTGTCTGATTGCTGTAACTAGGACTTCCAATACTATGTTGAATAAAAGCGGTGAAAGTGGACATCATTGTCTTCTTCCTAATCTTAGGGAAAAGCTCTGAGTTTTCCTCCATTGCATATGATGTTAGCTGTGAGTGTTTCATAGATGGTCTTTATTACATTGAGGTATGTTCCCTCTAAACCCCCTATGTTGAGGGTTTTTATCATGAATGGATGTTGTACTTTGTCAAATGCTTTTTCTGCATCTATTGAGAGGATCATATGGCTTTTATCATTTTCTTGTTGATGTATCATGTTGATTGATTTTAGAATATTGAACCAAACTTGCAGGAATCAATCCCACTTGATTGTGGTGAATGATTTTTTTAATGTATTGGTGGATTTGTTTTCTTAATATATTGCTGGATTTAATGTAAAATATATTTTGTTGAGGATTTTTGCATTTATGTTCATGAGAGATATTGGCCTTTAGTTCCCTTTTTTTTTAGTGTCTTTATCTGGTTTTGGTATCAGGGTAATGCTGGCCTCATAGAATGAATTTGGAAGCTCTCTTTCCTCTTATATTTTTTGGAATAGTTTGAGAAGAATAAGTGTTTTCTTTAAATGTTTGATAGAATTCAACTGTGAAGTCATCTGGTCCTGGGCTTTGGATCACTGGGAGTTTTTTGATTACTGATTCAATTTCATTGCTAGTAATCCATCTATTCAAATTTTCTATTTCTTCCTGATTAAGTTTTGAGGGGTTGTTTCTAGGAATTTATGCACTTCTTCTAGGTTGTCCAATTTGTTGGCATATAATTTTTCATATTATCTTATAATCCTTTGTATTTCTGTGGTGACACTTGTTATTTCTCCTCTTTCACTTCTGATTCTGTTTGAGTCCTCCTATTTTTTTTTTTTTCTTTTGCTGAATCTGGCTAAAGGTTAATCAAATTTGTTGATCTTTTCAAAGAACCAGCTCCTGGTTTCTTTGATCTGTTCTATTGGGTTTTTTGTTTGTTTGTTTTGTTTTGTTTTAGTTTCTATTTTGTGTATTTCTGCTCTAATCTTTTTATTCTTCCTTCCTTCTTGTGGTTTTGGATTTTGTTTGTTCTTCTTTTCCTAGCTCCAAAGATTTTGGACCATTGTGTTTTCACTTTCATTTGTCTCCATGTATTTTTTATTTCCTCTTTGATTTCTTGGTTGACCCATTCATTGTTTAGTAGCATGTCATTTAACCTCCATGTATTTTTGTTCTTTCCAGATTTTTTCTTGTAGTTGATTTCTAGGTTCATAGCATTGTGGTCAGGAAAGATGCATGGTATGACTTCAATGTTTTTGAATTTGTTGAGGCCTGTTTTGTGGCCTAATATGTGATCTATTCTGGAGAATCTTCCATGTTCACTTGAAAAGAATGTGTATTTTGCTGTTTTAGGGTGGAATGTTCTGAATATAACTGTCAGATCCATCTGTTCCATTGTGTCATTCCAAGCCACTGTTTCCTTGTTGATTTTCTGTTTGGGTGATCTATCCATTGATGTCTGTGGAGTGTTAAAGTCTTCTACTATTATTGTATTATATCAATTACTTCCTATATATTTGCTACTAGCTTTATATATTTGGGTGCTCCCATGTTGGGTGCATAAATATTTACAGTTCTTATATCTTCTTATTGGATTGTCCCCTTTATAATTATATAGTGTCTTTCTTTGTCTCTTGTTAAGTCTTTATTTTAAAATCTGTTTTGTCTGAAATAAATATTGTTACCCTGGTTCTCTTTTCACATCAATTTGCATGGTAGATGCTTTTCCATCCCTTCACTTTCGATCTGCATGTGTCTTTAGGTTTGAAATGAGTCTCTTGTAGGCAGTGTATAGATGGATCTTGCTTTTTTATCCATTCCATCACCTATGTCTTCTGATTGGAGCATTTATCCCATTTACATTGAAAGTAATTATTGAGAGGTATGTACTTATTGCCATTTTGTTACTGGTTTTATGGTTGTTTTTATAATTCTCTTCTGTTTGTTTCTTCTCCCTCACAGTTTGCTGGCTTTCTTTAGTGATATACTTGGATTCCTTTCTCTTTATTTTTTGCATATCTATTACTGATTTTTTATTTGTGGTTACCATCCTGTTTGTATATAACATCGTATGCACATAGCAGTCTATATTAAGTTGATGGTCACTTAAGTTTAAACCCATTCTTTATTCCACCCCACCCCACCCATTTTAGGTATATGCAGTCATACTGTACATCCTTGTATTTTGTAAATCCCTTGACTGATTTTTATAGATATACTTAATTTTACTGCTTTTGTGCTTCCTACTTTTCTTATTTCTACTTGTGGTTTTTCCTTTCCACTCTAAGAATTCCCTTTAACATTTCTTATACAGTTGAGTTAGTGATGATGAATTACATTAGCTTTTGTTTGAAACTCTTTATCTTTTTATTCTAAGCATAATTCCAGCTTTCTTTTATCTATCTTTGCTGGATAGAGTAATATAAGAACATTTTATAGTACCCATATTATAGCACATATAATGTTGTTACAATAATGTATAATAAAATACGTTTGATTTATTTCTTCTAATAGAGTTAGAGAATTTCCTAGAACAGCTTGCTTAATTTACTTCAAGACCAATTAAAATATGCCATTTTTATTTTTTATTTTTTACTTTTTAATTTTTTAAAGATTTAATTTATTTATTTGAGAGAGAGAGAGAGCACGAGCAGGGGTGAGGGCAGAGAGAGCAGGAGAGGGAGAAGCAGACTCCCCACTGACCAGGGAGCCCTACATGAGGTTCGATCTCAGGACCCTGAGATCATGACCTGAGCCAAAGGCAGACACTTAATCTACTCAGCCACCCAGACACCCCTAAAATATACCATTTTTAGTCCACAAAGCATGATATATCTGTTGAAATGTAATATATGGACTCTATCTTTTCAATAAATTATTTCAAACTACTCAAATCTGTACTCTCAGAACAGACTGTGCTCAATAAAATCTGTTTCCTAGAAGTAAAAGTATGGTAAGAATAAAGTAATGAAAAAAAAAAAACAATACAGGGAGAAATAAGCAAAATTGTGCAAGGGCTGGAGTATAATGAAGTTTTTACTGGAATAAGTGGTGCTAACTGTAACTTGCATCTGGGTGGTCAAGCCACAAAGGAATGATGCAATCAATGATAAAACTATATATATTGTGACATAATTACTTTCTTACCCCTCTTTTATCCTGGTTTCTTCTTTTTCTAAGATCTTTGTGACATATATAGTGTAATTCATGGTAACTTTTATAATGATAAAATTTGCTGAAATGTTGTATATGGAACTTTTAAGTAAGGATAATATCCTGAAAATGCTTCATTATGAAAATCAGCTTTTATTTCCAGACTATTTATTGCATCTTTAAAGTTTTTAATAAGTATGAATTTTTAATGCTGAGATTTGGATTGATTTTAATTTTTTATGTTTTTATGGATATTATGCTTGATTTTTATGAAAAATTAAGACCGTTATTTAGGGATAATAATAGTATTATTTTTGCCTCCTTATTTATAACTAATAATGTTTATCATTTATTCAGTAAATTTCAGGCACTTGAAGTCTTTCTTTATTCCTTTTGAGGTAGACGCCATCGTTATCCTCCACATTTGCCAAAGAGGAAGATGAATTTTAGAGAAGTAATAAATCCATGGTTACAGAGTCAGAAAATGGTAAAGCCACAATTAAAATTCAGGTTTGTCTGATTCCAAGGTCGATGATTAGCTACTGCACTATACTGTCCTAGAAGAAACTAGTATTTTTTTAAATCTCCATAATTGTGATTTTCTACAGGCAAAACGGTAATAATTGAATTTAAGGGCTTCTTCAATAATAAGAACTATTATTATTATAGGTTTTAGAAATAAGTGTTCTGGGGCATCAAGGTGGCTCAGTCAGTTAAGTGTCTGACTTTGGCTCAGGTCATGATCTCGGGGCCCTGGGATTGAGCCCCATGTTGGGCTTTCTGCTCAGCAGGGAGCCTACTTCTCCCTCTCCCTCTGCCTGCCATTCTGCCTGTTTGAGCTCTCTCTCTCTCACTGTCTCTCTGTCAAATAAATAAATAAAATCTTAAAAAAAAAAGAAAGAAGTGTTCTAAGTTCACTATACAGAACACACAAAAGCATGAATTCCTCATGTGTTCCTTGGTTTGCTTACTTGAGAATCCAACAATGCAAGTGAGGGGTGGGATTTCACATGTAACTAGATTAGAAAGCATGAATTGACAAAAGCATGAATTCCTCATGTGTTCTTTGGTTTGCTTACCTGAGAGTCCAACAATGCACTGCTTGGTATGGGGCTTTAGATATAGCTGGATTACACTACATGGTTTGTTGCATGAGATTCCCAGGGTGCTGCAAAGCTGTAGAACATTCAGAAGCAAAAGGCTTTTAATTGACTTAAACCCATTTCTCTTCCATACTAGCATCCATAATTGCACCACTTCCCATTTGAAGTTTCAGAAAGCATTCTTTAAATGAGGAGGGATGACTGACTTCTGACTTGTACTCACCATTATACTTATTAAATTTCTTTTCCTCAGTGTTGGTGAAATAAGTACAAATAACTGATTATTAACTTTCTGGCATGTATTTAGAAATAAATGTCATTCTCAAAGTTGGAAACTATAACATTTGTCCAATGCCATATACTTCCCCATTGCCACATCTCTACTTCTACTTAACCTTCTAAGTGCATTGCAAATTAGAAATAAGGACTTTACAAAGTACATATTTAGAAATCTATCTTAAGTAATTGTCTATATCAGCACTGTCTATAAAAATATTAATTAAGCTACATCTAGAATTTTCAATATTTCAGTAGCCATATTAATAATTTAAAAATGAAGTTAGTTTAATAACAAATTTTATTTAACATAATATATAAAAATATAATTTTCAACATGTACTCATGAAAAAAATTACTTGTAAGATGTTTTATGTTCTATTTTTTCATACTAAGTCTTCCACCCCAGTGTGTTTTTTATAGTTACAAAATATTTCAGTTTGGACTAGCCACATTTTAAGTGCTCAACAGTCACATGTGGCTAGTGGCTGCCATATTGGAAAGTGTAGGTCTAGATATTTTTAGCTAGGGTTCTGGCTTGCAAGTGACATAATTTAGGCAAAATAGGAGTTTATTGGTTCAGTAAAATCAGGAAAAGTTCAAGAAGTAAAGAAACAAACATGTAGCTGAGGACTCAAGAACCAATAGAACATGGAACTTGATGACTTTCATTAGCTTCCTTCTCTCACAGTGCCCAGTGGCTTTCTCTGCAAGGTTGGTAACAAAGCCTTCAGCAGTTCTCAAAGTTTGTGTTCCACAGAAGAGTGTTTCCAAGCTTACACCTGCAGAACTAAATCTCTTTCATTTCATCTCAGTAGTCCCAAGACAGAGCTCTATAAGATACACATCTATTGTCTTGCCTACCTAGTAAATTCCGGTAAGAAGATACTCTTGTTTCATTCACTGTTTCCTTCTGATGGGGATGGGGAATTTGTGGCAACACTTCCTCATCACAGCAATCCAGGCTGACCTAGTAGTGTACTCCATCCCTCTAGAAGCAGTGATTAGTCTTAGGTAAATATATAACCCAATTAGTACAAATCAGAATTATTTGGGGGAGGATTGATACAGATGACAGATGGGGGAATTGGATGCTATCTCCAACTGGGAAAATGAGTTCAAAGAATATTATAAACTTATGCATGTTGGGACTTATCCTTTTTGCCATTAAGAAAACACCTGCCTGAAAATAAAGTCAATTTAGAGGAAAAGATGAGAAGGAGATGAAGAGAAGTAGTGTCATAATGACATTGTGGAAATCCCTGGATTCAGTCATGTCAAGTCCATTTTCACCCTATGCTAAATGCTTTAGTAAAAGTGGCTCAGAAATGACAGGGAGTCGCATGAGTCTAAAACTGGTCCAGCCTGGGTCGGAGTTTCAGGCCACAATGTCACTATGTAGAAAGTAAAATAAAAACCAAACCAGCTCTGGTTAAAATACAATGAATGGCTTGTTTTTATTAAACTAAGCCTTCTTTAGAAGAAGACCATAGATGCTAGACCAAGTACATAAAGGCATTGGAGAGCAATCAACTCAGGAGAACTTTAGGGATGACAGTACTTGAGAAAAGAGAAGCATACAAGTAAGCTCCCCATTAACCTCACTTATTCTCTGAAGACAATTTCCACATTGTGGGGCAGGGGAACAGAGCCCAAGCAGAAAGTCATCTTGTTGGCTGAAGAGATAGAGGTTGGCTGCTGTTTGAGGAACAACACTGAGGAGAAGAGGAAACAGCAGAAAGGAGACTAAAATCTCTGTGGACATTCACAGTAAGTCTTTTGCTGTTTTCCAAGATTCACACGTGTAAGGCAGAACTGCAAAAAATGTAGTCGAAAATAACAATGGGGAGGATAAAGAGCCAATGTGAGAGTTCACCTGTGTGGTGGTAGCAAACAGAGATTGTAGTTCAAGGTCTACCCTTGTTTGTGAGTGTTATGAACTTCACGTAACTGTATTTCAGTGGAGATATTGGAAATGCTCCGCCCTGGAAGGAAGGGCAAAAACCTAAGAGTTAGATCACCCTATAGGACCAAGAGCTATATCCAAGGTGTAGGGACACAAATAGATACTTGATAATAAAATTTAAGAAAAGGAGAACAGTCTAAGAGCTTTCAAAGAATAAAAGCAGATCACTTAAAGGGCCCCTGGGTGGCACAGTAGGTTGGGTGTCGAACTCTCAGTTTCAGCTCAGGTCATGATCTCAGGGTTCTGGGATCAGCCCCATGTCAGGCCCCACTGTGCTCAGCACAGAGTCTGCTTGAGACTCTCTCTCCCTCTGAGCAACCCCTGCCACCACCATGCCCCAATCTCTCTCTCTCTAAAATAAATAAATAAATAGATCTTTTTTTAAAAAAAGCAGAGCACTCAAAAGAAAATAAGAACTAAGTTGCTTTATTAACAGTGACTTGGGGCATACCAAAAAAATTAAGTAAAAACATAAAAAATGTTCAAAATATTAAAGGAAAAGAGTACCAAATCTAAAATTATATAATTGGCTGTTACCCTTTTAAAAATTTTTTGGTTTATTCAAGTATAATTAACAGTTTCATATGTTTCAGGTGCAACAATATAACGATCCAACAATTCTATACATTTCTCAGTGCTCATCAAAATAAGTGTATTTTTAATCCCCTCTATCTGTTTCACCCATCCTGCTACCACCTCCCCTCTGGCAACCACCAGTTTGTTCTCTCTGTTTAAGAATCTGTTTTTTTGTCTCTTTTTTCCTTTGTTCATTTGTTTTGTTTCTTAAATTACACATATGATTGAAATCATATGGCATTTGTCTTTCTCTGACTTATTTCACTTAGCATTATACCCTCTAGGTCCATCCATGTTGTTGTAAATGACAAGATTTCACTCTTTTATAGTTGAGTCATATTCCATTGTGTGTGTGTGTGTGTATGTGTGTGTGTATCTCACACCTTCATCCATTCATCTATTGATGGACACTTGGGTTGCTTTCATATCTTGATTATTGTAAGTAATGTGCAATAAACATAGAAGTGCGTATATCTTTTCAAATTAGTGTTTTCATTTTCTTTGAGTAAATAATAATGGAACTACTGGATCATATGATAATTCTATTTTTAAGTTTTTGAGGACACTTCATACTGTTTTCCACAGTGACTGCACTGGTTTGCATTTCCACCAACAGTGCATGAAGTTTCCTTTTTCTCCACGTCCTTGCCAACACTTATTAGTTCTTCTGTTTTTTGTCTTGTTTTGTTTTTTTGTTTGTTTTTTGTTTGTTTTATAATAGCCATTCTGAGAGTATAAAGTAAAATCTCATTGTGACTTTAATTTGCATTTCCTTGATGATTAGTGATGTTAAGCTTGGTTTGTTGTGTGTTTGTGTGTGTGTGTGTGTGTGTGGTTGTTGTTGATTGTTTTTTGGTGTGTGTGTGTGTGTATCTGCTGGCCATCTGTATGTATTCTTTGGAAAAATGTCTATTCAGGTCATCTGCCCATTTTTTAAATTGGAATTTTTGGGGTTTTTTGGTTGTATAAGTTATTTATATATTTTGGATATTAACCCTTTATTGGATATATCATTTGCAAATATCTTCTCCTATTCAGTAGGTTGCCTAGCTGTTATCCTTTAAATAGAAAGTCAATATAAAAATATTCCCAGAAATGTTGTCATACAAAGACCCACTTTGAAACCTTTGGTGTGGGCACTCTCTATTAAGAAGGAGGTCACAACGACATGTGTGAGAAGTGATAGTGAGCATCAATTACACACACAGAGACCCCCCACCAAAAAAAAAAGAAGAAAAAAAAGAGAAGGAAGAAAAATAACTTATGTAACAAGAATATAAAAAAATCAGACAATTCTGGAGGATTAGCAGGAAGAGGTGTTGACAAAAAAAGATAGGAGCTTATTTGTTTAGATGGAAGATATAGGTCATGAGAAGTTTAAATAATTGGTAAGAAAAAAATGGGTCTTACTAAGTTTGGGATAACCAATAGCAAAATAAAAAAAAATACATGATTTTTAAACCAGCAGAAATAAGAAAATGCAATCTGTATAATGGAAATAGTAACCCTCACTCAGGAAAGAAAGAAAGAAAGAAAGAAGAAAGAAGAAAGAAAAGAAACAAAAGGAACATGGTAAATGAAAGTATGATGCTACAAAAAATTTCATTACAAGGTTACAATGTATTATATATATTATTACAAAATATATTACAAGAAATCTAAATGAAACATCAAAATTAAAATCCAAGATTGTCCAATAGAATCTAGGAAAACGAGTTTAGCAATATCTTGTCAGTCAGAGGATATATATACTTTTTAAAGATTTTATTTATTTATTTGAGAGAGAGTGAAAGCTAGAGAGAGAGCGAGAGAACACACAGAGGGAGAGATCATGACCTGAGCCGAAGGCAGACACTTAACTGACTGAGCCACACAGGTGTCCCAGTCAGAGGATATATTTAGATCAAAAGAAAATATAAGCTAGAGAAAATGAGAAATATGTACTGAGCACAAAGAAATATGTGGTAGCAATTATACTGTAAGACAAAATGGAATTTCCCCTATTACTAGGGGAAAAGATGTTTGTAATGGTAAAATAGTAATAATGCTAGTGAGACTAATACTAAAGAATACATATAAAGTGACTATCATATGTCAGTTGTTGTTCTAAGCACTTCACATACACATTTAATTCTCATAACAACCCAAAGTTACAGGTACTCTTATTAGCCACATTTAATAGAAGAGAAAAGTGAGGCCCAGAGGGGTTAAGTAACTTGCTCACAGCCGGAAAGTATTAAAGCCAGAATAAAACTCTGGCACCGTGGTTTCAGATTACATACTATTATCTATTAAATATACTAATCATCAACACATATGCAAGCAAAAACACAGAAGATTTAAGTAATAAGTAAGGATATTGAATACATAGAGAACTTCACTTTCACCAATAAAATATATGTTTTTTAGCCTTCATACAATATTAAAAAAAACTCCCTCATTTTTCCTCCAGCTCTCACATTTCTTCTGACCTGTGTACTTAGCTTATGAGTCAACATCTTAAATTTATCTTGTTGAAACTTATTATTACTCCCAAACCTACCTTACCCATCCTATACTCCTTTCTTCTCTCACTCTTTGCATCTGATTTATCAGAAAATCCTGTTTGCATTGCCTTAAAAATATATTCACAATCCAACTACATTTCACCACCTTTACTGCAATATCCATGATGCAATTCATCTTTACTGATTATCTTGATTATTGCTATAGTCTCCTAACTCTTCTCCTTCCTTCCATCCTTGGCCCCACTGAATGGCCAGTGTTTAATATGTGAGAATCATATCACTCCTGTGTTCCAAAACTTCTGTTGGCTTCTAACTCTGTCAGAATAAAAGCTAAAGTCTTTACAATGGTCTACAAGACTCCATCATTTGGTCTCTACTACCACATATTCCTTGAAGAGTCTGGATACATTTCTACCACAAGACATTGCATTGCATGGGCTCTTTCTTCCTGGAATGATATTTTTCTAGTTATCCCAATGATTAATTCTCTCATCTCCTTTTGTTTTCCACTCAGTATCATCTTTTCATTGAAGTCAACCTTGATTATTCTATTTAAAATTGAAATCTAGGGCACCTGGTTGGCTCAGTCAATAGAACAAAAGACTCTTGTTCTTCGCGTTGTGAGTTCGAGCCCCACATTGGGTCTGAAGATTACTTAAAAATAAAATCTTAAAAAAATGAAATTGAAATCCTACCCCACTTGACATTCCTAATCTACTTTACCCAACTTTGTGTTTTTCCTTTCCCGTAACATTTCTATCTTTCATTTATTTATTATCTATTGTTAATTTTCTCTTCCTGTTAGAATGTAAACTCCATGAAGAAAGAGATTTTGTCTGCTTTATTTAGTAATTTTTCCCAACTGCTTAAAAGAGTGCCAGACACAGAGTACTTATTAAATATTTGTTGCATGACTAAACATAAAGCCATCAAAAATTAAATTTTGAAATGCCATATAGAAGCCTAGATATGTTAAAAAGAATGAATATTATTCTGTATGTGTTCTTTGATCACAAAACAATACAATTAGAAGTTAATAATCCAAAGGAACTTTTAAAAAATCCCTAATGTCTGTAAAAAATTAAGTAACATACTATGAAAAAAATCTTTGAGTTAAAGAACAAATCTTTAGGGAAATTATAAAATGGTAAGAACTGATCAAAAATGAAAAGACTGCAGTTGAAATTTATTATACACAGCTAAAGCAGAATTTGGAAAGACTATATTATATAAAGACTATACTATAATTAGTCATAAAGCAAGAAATATTGAAATAATGCTAATTTCATTTTGAAAAAGAGCAACAGAATAAGGCCAATGAAACAAGAAGAATACAATAAAATTAAAGGCAAAAATCATTTAAATAAATAGAGAAGAAGAATACCAAAGTGAAAGATTGATGAAAAGTCAAAACTTTAGCAAGATCTTTTTAAGATAAATCTTGAAGATGCAAAGCAAAAATATACCAGGAAAGGGGAAAGTAATCTCAGATACAACAGAGGTTTAAACCTACAGAAAGCATCCTTCCTAAAGGAGGAAATGTAGATGAACTTAGATGCATAGGATCGGGAATATGATATTGATGTCCATCATCACAATTACTTTTTAGCATAATATTAAAGATTTTTACCAACTGCTATGGTCTGAATGTTCGCATCACTCCCCTCCCTCAACATTCAAATTTTGAAATCTGAATGTCCAATGTGATAGCGTTAGTAGGTGGGACCTTTGGGAGATGATTAGGTCACAAGGGCAGAACCCTCCATGAATGACATTTAATGTCCTTAGGAAAGAGATCTCAGAGAGCTCTCTTGCCTCCTTCTGTCCTGTGAAGACACAGTGAGAATTCTGCGACCTGGAAGAGAATCCTTACCTGACCATGCTGGTGCCCTGATTTTGGATATCCCCCCTTCAGAACCATAAGCAGGAAAGTTCTACTGTTGATAAGCCACGCTGTTTGTGGTACTTTGTTACAGCAGTCCAAATGGACCAAAACACCAAGCATTTAAGAAACAGGCAGAAGGGGTTTGAAGATCATAAGGGAAGAGAAAAAAATCTATATAGATAACTCAACAAACAATTTGTTAATAATAATTAGAGAGTTCACCTGGATGAAAGTTAAACTTAGGAAATCAATGACATTATCAGCAATAAGCAGCTAGAAAATAAATTTTGAAATGATATTCCACTTATAAGAGAAATTTAAAAGTATATCACTTTTATTAAAAATAATAAAATTATAAAATAATACACAAAATTTCTCAGAGAAAAACATTAAAAAGCTTAAAGAAAGGAAATGAAAAGATGTTCAACATAATTAGTCATTAAGAAAATGCAAATCAAAACCACAAAGAGATACCAGTTCACATTCACTAGGATGGTTATAAGAAAAAAAATAAGAACAAGTGTTGGAGAGGATATGGAAAAGTTGGAATCATCATACCTTGCTGGTGGGAATGTAAAATGGTACAGCTGCTATGTAAAAAAACTTGACAGTTCCTCAAACAGTTAAATGTAGAATTACCATATGACCCAGTAATTCTACTTCTCCAAGATAGAAAGTTAAAGAATTGAAAACAGGTACTCAAACACTCGTACGTGAATATTCATAGCCGTGCTAGGCATAATAGTCAAAGGTGAGGGGAAAATATCCAACAGATGAGTAGATAAACAAAATGTAGTATATCCACACCACGGAATATCATTCAGCCATAATAAGGAATAAAGTACTCATATTTGCTATGACACAAATGAACTGCGAAACCATTATGCTAAGTGAGAGAAGACAGACACATAAAATCACATCCTGTAACATTCTGTTTATATGAAATATCCAGAATAAGTAAATCCATAGAGACAGAAAGCAGATTAGTGGTTGCCCAGAGCTGGGGACAGGCAAGAACAGGAAGTGACTACTTAATGAGTGCAAGGTTTTGTTTTGGGGTGATGGGAATACTTGAAAATTGCTAGTGGTGCTCCTTGCACTGCACTGTGAATGTACGAACATCACTGAATTGTGTGTTTTAGCATGAAATGTTATGTTATGTGACTTACACCTCACTAAAAATAAATTTTAGAATAATAAAGAAGTAAATAAATAAATATTAAAGGACTGAAACGTTTCTAACTACATGGAAATATGAACCATGTCTATCGATGCGAAATTTACCTTGAAAATGTCAACTATCTACAAATTGTCCATAAGTTCAACTCCACAGTGTAACCAATTAATATCCCAACAAACTTTTATATGGAAGATGCAAATAACAAAGAGAGGAGACTTATTAACAGCTATTAGGACATATTATAAAGCCATAGTAATAATATCTGGCTTCCACCCAGAATGTAGAAAGATGGAGAAAACTTCACTCCCACTCTGACAAGAAAACCCCAGAATATCATTATTGTCTTTCAACTCCTCAGTGAGCTGAGATTGCAGGGTGACCTGTTTGCCCCTACTCTAAAAAATGACAGGTGCCCTAACTCCTGTCTGAGTACATGAGAAAGACAGCACTCACATACAAACGGTAGGACGAATTCGCAATTTACAAATTGCTGAAGGCCAAATGTGGGCAAGTGTGAAGGTATAAAATCCTCAGGCTAGTATGAAGGGCGAGTTGGAAGCTTCAGGTACAGCAGAGTTCACATAAATTTGTAGGTTCTTCTTCACGGACTTCAAGTGGGCACTCCGAAGAAAAATTGAAAGCCAGTCAGGAAAAGAAGAAAGGTCCTGTCAGTAGTGCAGGCTTGAGGAAGAGTCATGGCTCTGCTCTGGGAAAAACACTAAATGTGCCAGACTCTTCCCATCCACAGAGCCAAAGACACAATGTTGCCCAGCGGTAATTCTCCCCTATGTGATTGTATATTCATTGTAACCCCAACAAAAATTCCCGAAATTGAAACTTATCCTAAAATACAAGTAGAAAGGCAAAGCAACTAGAAAATCCAAAAACATTTTGAAAAGAGGGGGGAAATGAACACACATTGGATTTCAAGATTTACTCTAAAGCCACAGTAATCAAGGCAGTGTGGTATCAGCATAAGTAGATATAGAACATATAGAACAGTGGAACACGATAGAGAATCCAGAAACAGACCCACGCCTATGCTCAATTGTTCTCAACAAAGGTACAGAGGAAATTTAATGAACACGGACAGTCTTTTCAACAAATGGCACTGGAACACTTGGATCTCTGTATGCAGAAAAATAAGCCTTGACCCATACCTCACAACATTTACAAAAATTAATTTAAAATAGACCGTAAGTCTCATTGTAAAACTCAAAACTATAAAACCTTTAGAATAAAACATAAAAAAACCTTTGTGACTTTGAGATAGGCAAACATTTCTGATATACCTCTCCACAAGTACTATCTATAAAAGCCAAATTTGATATTTTAGACTTCTTCAAAATTAAACATTTCTACTCTTCTAAGAACATTATTAGGAAAATAAATGTCAAGCCATAAACTGACTGAAAATACTTGTAAAACCCACCTGTGTCCAGACTGGATGAATAACTCTCAAAATAGTAAGTAAACAAACAATCCAATAAAAAATAGAGGCAAATAGTTTCAACAGACTTCACAAAAGAAGATAGAAGGATAGCAAGAAAACACATGAGAAAATGCTCGATAACATTAGTCATAATGGAAAAGTAAATTAAAATCACAATCAGTATCAGTATTCGCCTATTGAAAGAAAAGAACAAAGACAAGAACAAAAAGATAAAGAAAGACTGAAAAGAGAACCTGACAAGATGATTTTTTAAAGCGTTAAGTGAAAAAAGTAAAAACAGAGTTTAAAAGGTTAAAAGAGAGAAAGCTGCATAATTCCCACCACTGTCGAGGATTCTGTAATTTGAGATAAAGCATTTCAAAAGCTGATTTTCCCCCCTTCTGGGATCTTTCTAATAGCATCTCAATAAACCTTGAAGAGTTGAAATGCCTTATCTCTCATCGGTAACAAAACCTTGAAGATTTTTTTTAAAGATTTTGTTTATTTATTTGAGAGAGAGAGGAGAAAGAGAGACAGCACAAGCTGGGGGAGAGGCAGAGGGAGAGGGAGAAGCAGGCTCCTCGCTGAGCAGAGAGCCGGACATGGGGCCTGATCCCAGGACCCTGAGATCACGACCTGAGCTGAAGGCAGACGCTTAACCGACTGAGCCACCCAGGTGCCCCCCAAACCTTGAAGACTTTACAATGAAGTCTAACTGTATTGTCCTTTACATGTTCACTGAGCCACACTTTCCTTCCTATGCATTCTTCCCCCTTTCCCTGTTCAGAGCTGAACCTTACACATGCACCATTGCCCTCTGCTGGACGAACTTTTAGTGTCCTATTAAAAGTAGGGTCTAATTTTCCAGAGCTCTAAAGTTAAACTCATGTGTTATGATTAACTCAGAAAATAGTATCAGCATTACTTAATGTAGCCTCTAAATAGAATTGGGCACTGGATTACACAGTGACATTTTTTCCCCTTTATTTTAGTTCAGAAAGTGTTAAAGTAATTCAATGGAATATGTTCAAGGAGTTAGTCTAGTTTTCTGTTTCAGTTGTCCAGGCATATATACGGTGAGTTTCACTTTGTTTGATGATTACTTGGGATGTTGGTTTGTTTCTTTAATTTAGTAGAAAGGTTTGACATTGCTCTTTCCAAAAATAATAATATCTGCATTAACTCCAACTTTGAAATCTGAATTCATGCTTCCCATCTCATATACATTAGTATCCTATGCTCTTTATCCTCTTGTTAAATCAGTTTCCGACATTGAGACTCATCCAAAGATGGCAATTGGCTTCCTGGGAAAAGATGAATTCCAGGGAGTGATGTCTTCATTATTCTGCGGCTACTTCCATCTTAAAATGTCTTTTGGTTAGTGTCAGCTACTCAGCTAAAGTTGCCAAATTCTCTCTTAAAATAATATTGATATCAAATAACCATTACTAAACCATTTTAAAGGTAAAGAATTATGATTTTTAAAAAGATAAAGTCATGAGTCTCATAAAGCTTAAATTTTCTTAGTTTTTTTGACAATGGACAATTCTTAATTGTTTTTCCTGACTAACATCAAGAAAATTGAAAGCCTGGAAATAGCTTTCAGAATTTAACTCCCTAAAAATGTTGACTTTGAGTTAAGTATACAATTTTCCATAGGCTTTGCTTGTTAGCTTGTTAATTTATTTTGTTGTATCTTTAAACAAATTTTAGGAACTGTAGATCATGAGCTGTTTTAGTGTCTGCATCCTATTAAGGTCAAGCACCCCTCCTCCACACACTTAACTGAAATGTCACGTGCCAATGACATTTCTCAACACAGTTGTTTTAGTTCTATTAAAAACTAATTGTAATTAAAATAGACAGTTCTAAGGCTCCAGACTTGTGGATGAGTCAGAAGATGAGTAATGATCTGTAGTAGGGAAGGTTCTTTCTCCACAAAATCTTCTGCTCTGATTCCTATGCTCCTATATGCCCACAAAGAAAATCTTAACTAAGACAAAGGCAGAAATGGCCAGACAGGCCCTGAAAGGAAATTAAATGACAGTATTAAAGCACATTGATTTGAAAGAATAGAGCACGGAAAAAGAAGGAGACTCTCCAGGGGTGAGATGTAAGGAACCAGTTGTGGGAAGGACCTGGATGAAGCATTAAAAACTTCCTGCACCGGCTTTCAAAACATGTGACGAAGATGGCCTTTGTTTGAATCTACTCGATAGATAGCTCTCTAAGGTAGTTTATATGAAGTTCTATCTAGCAAAAGGAAGGTGATTTTGGAGAATCTATATTTAATCCCATTATGGGAATAACATTGAAAGTTTGCCGTTTACCCGTTAGAGGGTTCTGAGACTGCCTCCTGATATACGTAAGGCTTTACTGACTGACCGCCCGGACATAGCAGCTGTGCTAAAGTTGCCAGAAACTGGCTTTGTATAACTTCTAAAGAGGGGCGGTAGAAGTTCTATTTGATGAGATCTTTTTGTTGTTGGTTTGGTGAGCTTCTTTGCCACCTTGTTTGATATTGTTTGGGGTCAAATTATTTTGAGGTCAAATATTTTCCCAGTATCCTCTGGCAAGAAACTCTGAGACTAGGGGAGGGAGTTTGTGGGGGAAGAAACGGAGAGCTTACTAGAAGTCAGACATAGGGCTGAAGAAGGAAGGTGGCCAAGAGAATTCAGTGTGATAGCACACATCCTCAACATGGCAACAGACGCCTAATATTAAAATTTACTAACTCATATGACACATTCTATTGGATGTTTAATATGCTTCTCAAGTCCATAAGACGAATACAAGGTTTCTAACTCATTACATTTTCTAACTATAATTGAAACCCAGTCTAAACATTTTTGTACTTTATTTCTTGGCAGCATGTTTTCTATTTTTAAAACCATTGTAATTAAGACTAGATCTCATTCTTTTTCCCATATGCCATGAATTTATTTGATTTTCAGGATTATTTGCCATCCATACTTGGGCTTTTTGGCATTTTCACCCATTCTTTTTCACCCCAGCTGCTCAGTGTGAAGTCTGAGTCAGGGTCACTCTGCTCTATAGGGCGACTAAATGTCTAAATCTCTGCTTTTTGCCAGATTCAGATTGGGTGGGAAAGCAAATCCACAAGTGTCTCTGGCATCTAAACCAAGCCTCCAGCATTCAGGAGTTGATGTTGGTCACATATGTTAAGCCGGGAAACATATTTCCCAGAACGTCCTTCCCTGCATGGATCCAGGTTAAACATTTGAATAAAATCTAGCAATAAATCAGAGATGAAGCAGATCTCTTTGCACTCAGATGTCTTTAGGGGGGAGATTTAGAGATGGCCATCAGGTCTGGTTTATCCTCTCTGTCCTCTGCTGTATGCTCAGATCTTCCCTACTTCAGGTCCTGCTGACCAACAGTGGCCTCAGGACCACCAGATGCTTGGCTGGGAGTCCACAGAAGTGCGGGCTACACAGAAAGAGGAGCTTCCCATAGGCCTCGCCTTAGATTTCCCCCCCTTCATGGACTAGCATGAGCAGCTGGGAATACTTGGCTTCTAGAGTTCCTGGTCTATGTTCCAGACCTTCACTTCCCAACTCCTCCCACAACTGACTAAGATATGATTATTATAATGAATTTTCTATAACACTTTCATTGCTTTTCTGCTACCTCCACTGAACACTAACCAATGAAATGGGACTTTGCCCATCTTAATTTTTTTGAAAAATTGGCTCACACTGTCATAACACTTTTCTCACTCTCTCTTCTATTTCTTCAGTGTTTCAGGTTAGTCTTTGTGAGGGTTCCTATACAAACTTTTCTGATAGTTAATTCCATAATACTAAAATGACCACCACAACCACAACAAAGCTTTCGTGAGGTTTATTCCTATTATGTGATGATCAAAATTTTCTTTACAAAAAGGTTTAATCAGAGTTCTTCTATTGTAGATCCAAATGAAACCTTAGTTGACTAATATCAACCAATTATTGAGGGAAAAAACAGTGACCAAGACAGATATGATCACTACTTATGAAATTTATAACCTAATGACTGATAACTAGCAAATAAATAGTCAGTAAAATGCAGTGCAAAAAGTGTTATGATAGGAAAGGTATAGAGGTAAAGTAGCATCCTAGACCAGTGGAAGGGAGGGTCAAAAATATTTCCTAGCCATGGAAAAGAAACCAAATGTTCAAGAGCCCAAGATAAGAGGGAAATGACACCTTCCTTAAGGAAGTAAATGTGTTTAGTATGCTGAGAACACAGTCTGGGTGGCAAAAAGCAACAGAACGGGAAACGAGAGGTAAATGGGGAACTTTCAAGCTGTATTATTCTAAGAGTAATAGGGACTGATTATAGGACGTTAGTCAAGGAAGTCATCTAACTATATTTTATTGTAGAAATATTGCTGTCTGCACATGAAGAAATGAATTAGAATAAAGGCAGATTAACTAGGAATGAAAATGAAGACAACACAATAAAATCTAGAAATGAAGACAACACAATAAAATCTAGGGAATAATCTTGTGGATGATGGCCCCAAACTAACAGATAATCTAACAGATAACTAATAGATAGAGAACTTAATCTAACAGATAACTAATAGATAGAGATAGGATTTTGTAATTCACTGAATATAGGGGAAAGTAGCAATGAATGATGACTTCCAGGTTTCTTGCTTGGGCAAAGAGAGGGTTGGTGGTGCCATTCACTGTGGTAAGAAACATAAGGGATCATCTGGTGTTTGCAAGGGAGGTAGAAAGATAATGAGTACAGTTTTCTATAAATCAAGCTGGATGCACCTGTGGGATATCCAAGTGATGTTATCTTAAAGATGAAAGGCATAAGAAGAGATCTTGGCAGTAGATGGAGGCTTTGGGTTTATGATGGACACGTGCTGTTGTGGCATCCATTCTCCCCAGCAATGGAATCCTCATTTCTCTGAGAAATCACCACCACTCCACTCTCAATCTATGTTACTCAAAAAGAATAATAGCGTTCACAGGCTCTGAGGGTGAACACGTGACCCATACCTGAGTAATTATAGTCATAATGACTGGTTCTGAAATGGCCAAAGGACTTAACTGATCCAACGAAAGTCAGTTCAGAGCTTCTAATAAAGCTATGGATAAAGAATGTTGCATTTTCTACTTAATTGCTAATCCAGAAAGAGATAGACATCTGAAGCTGCTGGTGATGACTTTTCCCCCAGATTTGGGGAAAACCTACCTATAGAGGAAATCAGAGCTTAAATATAGAATCTTGATAGAAAGGACAAGTGACTTCTCCTCCTGCTACCTTCTCCTTCCAGGTTAACAGCAATTCCATCATTCTGATTGTTCAAGACAGAAACAATTGTGTCAATCTCAACTCTTTCTCTCATATGCTACCTTTAGTTTTTCAGCAAATTCTCTTGGCTCTGCCTTCAAAATATAGAGAATTCAATTACCTATTCTTAAAAATACCCTGTTATGGATCATTGGGCTCCCAGCCTACCTTCTGCAACATGATTTTACTGCTTTTTCCATAAACTGATAGAATTACTTTCTAACCCTTTGAATCTTGACTGGCCTTTGACTTGCGTTGGCCAACAGAATGTAGCAGAGGTGACTGACAGTTCTGTGGCCAGCTTACAAAGGCTTGGCATACTCCTGCTCTGTCCCTTGAAACCTTGCCACCACCACATGAACAAGCCAGGTCAGCCTGGTGGAGGTTAAAACAACATGAAGAGGGGAGGTCAGACATCCCAGTTGAGACTGTCAAAGGCCAACCTACAGTCAACCAATCTTCCAAAATATGGGATGGCCAAGATCAACTAAGCTACCCAGCAGCCAACCCAGCAGATGTGTGGGTAGGCTCAGCGGAGACCCCCCAACAAAGACATCCAGACTACCTAAAGATGAATGAGTGATAATGAATACTTATGGTTTTGAGCCCTGAGTTTTGGGGTGATGCATTCATTAACTGTCTTCCTGATTCCAACTTTGCTTCCTTTATACTAGCCACCAGAATAATTTTGTCAAAACATAAGTTAGATCATGATGCTCTTCTCCTCAAAATGCAGCAACAAGTCAGATTTCATTCAGAGTAAAGAGCTAAGGTCTTTACAAAGGCCCAAAAGACCCTGCATGGTCTGCCCACTGGCTACCTCTCTACTTCTATCTATGACTGTCTTTGTCACTCCCTTTTCTGCGGCTATCTTGTACTCCTTGCAGTTCTCACACCCTCTAGATTTATTCTACCTTAAGGTATTTGCACTTGCCATTCCCTCTTCCTAGGATGCTCTCTCCAGCTATCCACATGGCTTACTCCTTTAGCTCCTTCAGAAGATCTTGACTCAATTGTTACTTTCTCAATGAGATTTTGCCCTGACCAACTACTGAAAATAGTAATCCTACTCTATCCCAGCCCTCCTTATCTCCCTCCATGCCTTATTTTTCTCCCTATCACTTACCAGCATCTAACATAAAATATATCTTGGATACTTTTCAAATTATTATTAACTACATGGTATCAGAGATTGTTGTCTATTTAGTTCACTTTTCTATCCCTGATCCTTAAATTGTACTTGGCTTATAGTTGATCTTCAATAAAAGCTTGTTAAATGAATAGATACATTGAACACCTTTATAATAACTATGCCTAGGCTTTTTGGTTTTTTTGGTCAATATATACTCTTTTTTGGAAATTCATTTGTTTTATTTGAATTTCTGTCACTAGCCTCTGAATGAGCCCTGATCAATCAGGAGTTACCATCAAGTGGATGAAATCTAAAGCCAAAGGATAGGACAGGATTCCCTGGGAGAGTCTGTAAAACGTGAAGTTAAGAGGATCTAGAATCCCAAAACACATCAAATTTTCCAAGCAGAAAGATAAAAGAGTAGGAGCCTGCATAGGAGATTAGTATGGAAATCAAGAAAAGAGAAAATTTCAAGAAGAGGGCATACAAAACAGTATCAAATAGTTTACCAACAGACCAAGTAAAATACAAGTTGGAGAAGCTGACTGGATTGTCATCTTGTACCTTTTTGCTTAGTGTGTGATGTTTTTGTGTGTGAATATTGTCTAGGGGCTCTTTTTCCTCTCCATTATAGAATTGCTTTTGTAATTTTTTTTCTGATTGCCTGCATTCTTATCACACTGGGATTGAACCCCTCCAAGGAACTTCTGAGCTCTGCATCATTTGCTTGTAGATAATCCATTTGGATTGGAACACCAATGGAATGGTACAATTATAGAGACTAGAATCACTTCACCATAACTGACCTTGCATTTCTTTCCATATATTTTTGGAGCTTGACCCATGGACAAGAATCATTCATCTCAGCCACTTACAGTGACTTTGGGAAGAGTTTGTTGTTTTTTTTTTTTTCCTTTAGTAATTTTAGAAACCATGGGGACCACATAAGGACTCTATAAATGAATACCACAAATTAAAAAAAAAAAAAAGAGGAAAACCAGCACAAAAAAAAACCCCAAAACACTTTATAATGGAAAGTGTTCACTTTTAAAGATGAGCAGCTGGGATTTCCATATCAGGCAATCAGAGCTAAACCCCTGTGTATTAATGCACTAATGCATCCTAAAGATTTTTAAAAAGTGTTTTACAGTGGGGTTGTGCATGTTCTCTCACTCTGTCTGGGAGCCTTCAGGTGCACAATTTCTAATAAAGATGACCGTGGCTCACTCTTTCTCCTACCCAAGGGAATAGTTCTGCTGAATAAAATTTCTCAGCTTATTCATCACTTCTCCTTGAGGACTCTGATATGAAGGCTGCACATGAAATCATTCTATCTTTCCAAGTGATAAATTTTATGTTTCTTTATGTTCCCCAAAGACAGCATTAGGTTTTGGGAAGTACTCCTTCAAAACCCGAGTCCCCTGGAATCACAGGTCAGACTGAGAATAGGGTCCTGGCCACTACTTCTCCAGAGGTGACCACCAGAGTCCCTTCCACTCATTCAGAGATGAAGCCTGTCGGTAGGAAGGAAAAGATGTGTCCCAATAGCCCTGAGTATTTTTTGACAGAACAAAGACTGCCAGTTGGACCAAAGGTCCTTCAGTTACATACTGGGAACTCTAGTTCTCTGGGAATAGTGCCAAGACCACCAGACTCATTGAACTCACAACTTTTTACCATCACATCATCAGAATGAATTCCTGTCCCTCTGGTCAATATTGGATTCCAACCAGTGTGAGTCAGGTGAAAGGTTACTAACTTAAAAATTACTTTGATTTTTTTTTCTCTCCCTCTGACCCCTTCCCATCGTTCTAGTAATTAACTTGCATTTATCACTTCTTAATGCACATTTGTATATCACTGTATACTACAGGACTGGTTGACAAATGTCTGTTTAGCTCTATATGGATGTAATCATTTAAGTTGAAAAATTTTAAACCTATTTAAGAGGGGTTAGTTTATAGGAAAACTTTACAAATAAAAATAAAAAGTAACTTTAAAATCTGACTCTCATGCTGCATGTATATAAGTAAAAATTTCTGACTCCTCCTGTGGGTCTTGTCTTTCTGAAAAATTAAAACTTAAATAGACACTGTAGCTTTGTTGCCTTGGCTAATTAGAGTAATGCCAATGGAGAATAATTATTCAGGGTGAGAAAGTAAAATCAAGTTCAAGGACATATTAGATTCAATATAAATCACCTATACCTGCATGAGTAATGATATATCTCAAAATATTTTTGCTGCAAAATATTGTCAAATTATTCTGCAGTATCCCATAAACTACCCCCTTCTCCCTAAAAATGTATCCCCCCTCCAAAAATCCAGCATAGAAAATGAGCATCTTCACAGGCAGCAAAGGGTTTTGACAGCAATTTTCTTTATTATAGTCAATAAGCAGTTACTGAGAACCTATTTTGTGTTGGAAATACAGTTAGAAAACAACTTATGTTTTCCTTTTAACTGAATCTCCCCCCCCCCCCCCCAGTGATGCTGAGCTAACCCCTGCTGGTCAATTGAAAGGCATAGAGAAGACATAATGGGGGAAAGTGTACTAATGCTTTCAGATTTAAGGTCTGAATAAATTCAAAATATCCCGTTTTTAACAGTCCCACCTAAAGTAGCTGCCCAAAATACCTAAGTCAACCCACAGCAACAAAACTGTGTTAATTCATGGAAAGAAAAGTGAATATATATTTTTTTGCCTGATGTTTATAGAGGTACACAATGGATTTTTTGTTTCCTTGTTTAGATTTGTCTTACAGATCAAGGAAGTTGTTTGAGATTTTCCAGACAGTGCGGCACGTCTCCTCCAGTCTTTGACCTCTCTTTTTTGAAATAAGAAAATTGCCTCCATATTACTATCTAACATAGATCAGAATCGTCTCTGTGCCAATAGAAATAGTTGCTCAGCAAGGATCACACCCACCCGCCTAAGAACCACTGTGATGGTATCTGGAAGGGTACTCACTCGGGGCTGGGGGAGTCCTGACCCATCCTTGCCTTAGCCAAGTCTTTGGCCTGTTCCCAGAGTGTGCTTTCTTACCTGAAGAAACAGTCCTGGTGTTTTCTAAGTGGAACACTTCACAGGGAGCTGGGGCTTCTGGCTTCTTTTCCTACCTACACCATCAGATGTTACATGGAGTAACCTCCATGTGAGCTTCTCTCTGATGATGTGTAGATGGTTACCCATGCTTGGGGAAGTGGTAGGATGTATGTTTAATGTTTGCTCCAAGCATCTGGCCTGAAAGGGGTTGTGTGCTCTTTGGGAGAGGAAGGTTAGTACATGATGTCATTGCTTCCAACATATGCTCAGATGTTAAAAAAAAAAAAAAAAAAAAAGAAGGGAGGATAACTAAAGCAATACTATTTTCTTGGAGGATGTTGTCAAGGATTGAAGGAGGGGTGCGTGGATAAGTAGGTGGCAGGTTGTTTTCCTTCCATAAAGCACGACTTTTGCATCATATCACTCTGACAAGTGGAATTTAAAGGATATTTCCAGCAAGGTGTGATGCACATTGGAAATGTTTGATGAAAGAACACGGGGAAGTGATTGGGGACCTGGAAATATGGACTTGATTTGAACCCTTGGATGAAAATCCTCTTTTCTGGGTTGTTTCCATGACTTGTAATATTACAGTGATGACATTTGCATTCTCCAGCCCAGGATTAGCTAGAGAGGAAGTAAGGGCTCAGTTCAGTTGCTTTAGTGAGCACATAAACCATGACATCTCCTGGAAGATAAATCTAATTAAAGGATAGTAAACCCTAAGTCCATTTGCCTCTCAACATGGGTAACAGAATTATACACAATTGTGACATTTGCCTGGATAGGGAGGAAATTTTTCTTCATCGTCATCTGCATCCTGGTTTTTGAGTTGAAAGAAGTCATAATTTTCAGATGGCGATGTCAGATCCGTTCCCACAACAGAGATTAGACAATACCACAAACACAGATTTATGGTTTCATGGGAGAAATCTCCTGTTTTCAAACATTTATCTTTAACAATGTGCTACTGGCAGGAAGAGAGAGCCACCAGTTGCACGCGAAAGATACGGTATTTTGTTGTCAATGATGAACAACACACAGACATGGATCCTAGTTGCTTCTGTTGTGCCCACCCCCACTCAGGACCCCCATTTCTCAGCCGTATTGAACATTAGCCATTAGATGTCAAACACACATGAGATGAATGGCATCACCGTCTGTTTGTGTAAGAGAATTATCAAATATTTATCACAGTTAACAATAAAAACATGCTCCTTTGCATTTCTAGCAAGGTAATTTCTATATTCAAGAATTAAAGAACTTTTTTCAAATCCATATTTAAGTTAGGGAGACGGAAGCAAAAACATTACTTCACTTTCCTCCCCTGTAAAAAGATGAGATTTGGCTAAAACATCAAAACCCCTTCTAGCTTTAAAATTATTCCATTACACAATTTTTTTTAACTTGGTAAAAGTTGCAGGTTTTCTAATACTGTCATCACACTGAACTTAGTAATTTCAGAACAAGTCACTTTAAAAAACTATTGTCCCCTTCTCAGCCTTTTACGGTGACTTAGTGCTTTTCTGTGTGTACTTGTTTCTTTAAATACTGTCCTATTCCAAAAGGACTTGAGGGCATTTGTGAATATGTACACAGTGTAGTAGGATGAAATAAATGTCTGATAAAAGTAAGGCAAAGAGGAAATAAGGGATGAAGTTAGAGTGAGGATAGCATTAACACTTTCATAAAAGTTCCCTTGTTTCCCGGAGCTGAATCTTATATTTGGATCTCATCTTTCCAAAAAGCCGAAATGAAATGGGAAAATGGTACCAGTTACAAGATTTTAGTTTCTCGAAAGCAGTAGTTCTCACAATGTTGTCTGAACATACTTGAGGATCCTTTAGACCCTTCAGGGAGCTGCAAAGTGAAACTATTTTCGTAATAAGACAAAAACATCATTTGCTTTTTCAATTTCATTCTCTCATGATCACACGATAGAGTTTTCCAGAGGCTGCATGACCGTGACCCAGATGGCGTGATAGCTCTGAAGGTTGATGGAATGTGTGCTTGCATATGCTTAAAAAAATTTTGTTTTACTTCCTAATGTGGTAAGTATTAATAGATACAGCCCACATAAACAAAAGCACTTGGAGGGTCCGCCATCATTTTTCAGAGTATGAAAGTGTCCTGAGAACTGCTGTTCCAAAATATGAACAGTATTCTTTGTTTTCTTTTCCGTGTATCAAAACCTGAAAAATTCCTTTCACAGAAGTTTGATATTATTTAGTCTTCTTGATTATGGACAAATGAACAACTTTCAGGTTATGGAGGATATATTATAGTCATCAGGAGAGCAGTAGATCTTACTGTTCAAAGCTCCTTTGAGGAACTGATAAACACTATGAGCCCTCTCAACCACACATAACAACAGACACACACAGCATTTTACAAAGAATTTCATAACATTTTGAACACCCTGAAGTCCGTCTGTTGATACTGTGGGGTTCTAAGGCTCTAAAAGAGTCCTGCAAAAGGACAGAGAAAGAAACCCAGTTATAGTGGTTTCCCGTGACTGACTTCCTTAAATTGTTTTACAATACAGTTTTAAGGTAAATTTGGGTAATAAGATAAAGAGAAGTTTAATGAATAGTGGTTCCTTTTTCTCCTCTCCTCTGTCTCTTGTCATCTCTGTTTCCCTCCAAAGCATAAATTAAGATGAATTATTTCTAGTTATACTCGAACTCAGTCCACAGCAGAAAAGAGTATTGTTTCTGGTCATGTTGGTGCATGGGAGGTTTTGCAGGCTTACCTTTCTTCCTTAGATCCTAAAAATGATAACCTTAATTACATAGCATACATCCATTTCCTTCAAATTATTCTGATGATTGGGTGCCTGGGTGGCTCAGTCAGTTAAGCGTCTGCCTTTGGCTCAGGTCATGATCCCAGGGTCCTGGGATCCAGTCCCGCATCGGGCTACCTGCTCAGTGGGAAGCCTGCTTCTCCCTCTCCTCCCTGCTTGTGCTCTCTGTCTCTCTCTCTCAAATAAATAAATAAATAAAATCTTAAAAAAAACACAAATATTCTGATGCTCTCATAGATTTTAAAAACTTGGCTACATGCCGATAGGTGAGCTGACATAGAGACTCTCATGAGGACTGCTTAGTTACAAATACAGCTTCTGAATTCACTAAGATGTATTTATTGAGTACCTCCTGTAAGACAGACCTGGGCGCTGCAGGGGCTATTTGAATACAATATGACACTTGGCTGAGACTCAACTAATGTATAGGACATAATTCATAAATGAATAGGCATTGTATATGTGGGAGATAGTGTAACATGATCAAGCATAATGGTTAAAAAGAATGTTCTAAATGCAGAAAACTTGGTGGGTATAATATTTACTCGTTGTATGGCTTGTCCAGATATCTTAATCTGGTCCACTGAATTGGCATAAAGAATAGTACCTGATGCATAGGTTATTATGAGAATTAAATTTAGTAATGCATATAAAGTACAGAGAAAAGTGAGTGTCGTGTAACAAGTGCTCAGTACATCATATTACAGAAAATGCTGTGGGATGTGATGCAATGAAAAATCCAATATGATTTCGGAGAAGGATAGGATCACCAGGAGTCAGAAGGGTCTAAGGGAGAGTTCATGAAAGAGGTAAGACTTCAGCTGTGGGGCTACTAAGTGGAGTGGGGAGTTATAAAGTTCTTGGTGCACAATAAATTTAAAATATAATGGAGGAGAGAGGATCAGCCCCAATACGTATAAGCACAAGTGTCAGAAACATGGAAAGAATGCTGGGGTCTCCAGAGATATACATAGAAGTGCTAAAACACAGGCAAGTGAAAGGGATAAAGAGTGGGCGTGAGTTATTAAAATGATTGGAATGGAGCTAAGTATATTGCACTACTTATGGGACCAGATTGTTCCATTCATCCCTCCCAAATTAAATTTCACTTTTCTCGTAGGAATCTTTTGTGGTTAATGGTTCCAAAGGGAGGATTTGTCTTTTATTTTATTTATTTTTGAGGAGAACACACCTTAGGCACACATAAATGCACACACATACACACCCACACCCCCAAATGAAGCATGTTTATGTGCCCTTTAAGATATTTGTGGTTTTGTCTCTTCATTGCAAGAGTTAAAAAAATAAAAGCTTAGGAAAGGAATTTTTGGAAAAGGCTCACAAATACATTTAATGGAAACAGATATTTCTACAGAAAAATTTCAGGGATATTCTAAAGTAATGATTTTGCAATTCTTTGCCGATTTTTTTAAATGCTCATGATGATATATCCTGGCTTTGTTAGTGCACTTTTCCTCATTAAGAACCCCCATTACTCTAATTAAAATAACACCATCTGGTTTTAATACTGCACAATAAGTCTTCTACCCCTTAATCCCATGGCTGAAGTAACATTCACAGTCTGGACCATGGAGAAGTCATGTGGTATTAGTTCACTTGCAGCTACAATTTATGGATTTGCTGGTGGAGGAACGTGAGAGATAGTGGTGCTGGAGATTAAAAAAAAAAAAAATAGGTAGAGGATCCAGAAGAAAGAATAAGATACTAGAGCTGTGGGCATACATGATAGATCCTCTCAAAATGGAGACCTTCACGTTCTAAAGAGAAGACCTTTTTGAAGAGATAGCATGTGATGGACCTCTACGAATCAATTTCAGGTGGGAGGTGTATATAGAAATTATCCTAGGGCAAAAGGACTGAAGGAAGTGTGACTTTGATGGGAATAACCTTGGTGAGCTCAAGGAACAGAAAGAAAATAAACCCATCTAAATTGGAGCGACAGAGGGGAGAGAGAGATAGGAGACAGGTCAAGAAGGTAAGCAGAGTCCAGATCATGCTGGATTTTTGAGGTTATTCTGAGATAATGAGAGATTGGGTATTTGTAGCAGAGGAATATGTGACGTTTCTCTTTTTTCTAAATATACAAGAAAAAAGCCCAACTGCAATAAAAAAAATCTCTATCTCTATCTCTATCTCTATCTATCTATCTATCTATCTATCTATCTATCTATCTATCATCTATCTATATCTATTTATCTATCTATCCATCTATCATCTATCTATCTATATAGCAATAGATGTTCAAAACACCAGAGAGAAGTGGGAACCAAAGAAAATTAGAAGTTAGAGAACTCCAACCCCTCTTAGCTCTAGTCAATCACTGATGCCAGAAACGAAGGCCCAGCATTTTCTTATAGTTCATGGTGTTTTGTTTGGCTTGGTTTTTCAGAAGAATCTAGACATCCAGATTTTCATGTAAGAACTTTCCATTTTCTCAATGTTTGCAAACAGGACAAATTTTTCTAAAATTAGGATTTTCTAAAATACAAGCCATCACACACACAATTCAAGTGTTCAGTAGACAACACTAAACATGTATGGAAGCCAGACAAAGGATGGGACTTGATAATTTGCCATCTTTATGATGTTACATCTTGACTTTCAAAGACTGTGAAGGAGAACAGTGAAGAGGAAAAGCAGATTAACATTTATACCTAGGTATCAGTCAGGGTCCTGGCAGGAAACAGATGGCAGACAGAGACAGGTCACTGGGGAGAGACTGATGAAGGTGAATTTATAATGATGTAGGCAGTGTTCCGGAAACGCAACAAGGGATGTTAATGCACTCAGGGCTAGGATCAATAGGAGTTAGCATTTCTATGCCTGAAGGAGTCATCCCTGAAACCTGGAGAAGAGTCATAAAAAGGGTGCTCATCACCACCTATGGCCTTTGGTGGAGGAATACAGCCGCTACCAGACTATGCCGTACCAGGTGAAGAGCCAAGAGCCCTGTATTCTCACGGTCAGATCCTCTTCAAGTGTCTTCCTTAGCCAAACCCAGGAAGGAGTTGGAGGTTTAAGGAGCCTACTCATGCAGTTGATATCAGTCAATCTCCTGGGACACAAGAGGGCAAAGAAAAATCATTGGTCAGGTACTTTTTTTTTTTTTAAGTGATTTGAAGTATATTACAACTTAATAATTGTATCAATCCAAGAGGCAATAAAGATCTTTCCAACCTTAGGATATTTTTATGGAAACCACTTACAAACTAAAAGTTGTGGGTTTTTTTAAAGATTTATTTATTTATGAGAGAGAGAGAGAGAATACATGGGGGGAGGGCAGAAGAAGAGAATCTTCAACCAGACTCCCTGCTGAGCATGGAGCCTGATGCAGGGCTAGATCTCATGACCCTGAGGTCATGATCTGAGCCAAAATCAAGAGTTGGATGCTTAACTGACTGAGCCACCCACCGCCCCTGTGCCTTTCTTTTTTAAACAGCGAATTATGGTCATTACACAAAGTATTTTTTTACCTCACTCTGATACAGCATTTATTTGTAAACTGTTATATACATATGAGCTGTTCTTGTTAGCATTGTCCAAAATACTAACTGGGTAAGTTTGTCCCCTGGGAAGAAATCAATGAGGAGAAATATCTGCTGAGGAGAGAGTGATATACTGTTAGCCCTAATTCCAGCACTAACTACTATGTTTTCAGGGAAATAGGGGAACTGCTTTAGGAAGTGCTCAGTAAATCTTAGAATGAAGAAATAGTTACGAAAGATAGACTAGCCTCAGCTCTGATGCTCATGAGTGCTGTGTCCGTAGGCAAGCCACAGAATCCCCATAATCATAAGTGGGGCGCTTATTTCCAATGGAAGCAGCATAAGCTAATCAATAAGAGTGCACACTCCTGCCTCACAGAGAGTCAGGGTCTCAAATCCTGACTCCAGCCCTCTTGGCTATAGAGGGGTTGCTCTGAAGAATGACATGAGATGAAGTAGAGGCACTGGAAAGCCAGTACCTGGTCCAGAGTAAACATTCAAGAGAGACAAAAGTTACAAGCATATCATAAGGAAGAAAGTATCACACTTAATGGCATTCCGAGGCACCGTAAAAAGTGCTTATTATTATCATTACTATTGTCTATATCCTATGGGAGAGTCCCTATGAACATTCTTCTTTGCCAATGGATGTTGAGATAAGACCTGGGTTCTTGGTAGATGACCTGAAGAATATGAGAGGGATGTTGAACTAGCGTAATATTCTGTTTGGATAGACCCTAAGTCATTGGCTTTTCTGTGAATCTCCCATCCCTAACAGCCAGTTTTCACCCAATGAATCCTTCTCTTTAAATGCTTCTCAGGCATCAGAAAGGATGAAATCTTACCATTTACATCGACATGGATGGAACTGGAGGGTATTATGCTGAGCGAAATAAGTCAATCAGAGAAAGACAATTATCATATGGATTCACTTATATGTGGAATATAAGAAACAGCACAGAGGGTCATAGAGGAAGGGAGGGAAAACTGAATGGGAAGAAATCAGAGAGGGAGACAAACCATGAGAGACTCTTAACTATAGGAAACAAACCGAGGGTTGCTGGAGGGGAGGTGAGTGGGAAGATGGGGTAACTAGGTGATGGGCTTAAGGAGGCCACGTGATGTGATGAGCACTGGGTGTTATATGCAACTGATGAATTACTGAACACTACATCTGAAACTAATGATGTACTATATGTTGGCTAATTGAATTTAAATTAATAAAATAAAATAAAAAATAAAGTAAATGCTTCCTTTGACTTATTTCAAGGCTATCAAAACAAAAGTTTCTTCAAAGAAAGTTCACATTTTCGGGTGCCTGAGTGGCTCAGTTGGTTAAGCAACTGCCTTCGGCTCAGGTCATGATCCTGGAGTCCCGGGATCGAGTCCCGCACCAGGCTCCCTGCTCAGCGGGGAGTCTGCTTCTCCCTCTGACCCTCCCCCCTCTCATGCTCTCTCTATCTCATTCTCCCTCTCAAATAAATAAATAAAATCTTTAAAAAAAAAAAAAAGAAAGTTCACATTCTCTTGTTCCCTGAATATTTTCTCGAATTGCCTCTACCTGTCCTCCCAGATGGTCAACCTCTTCAGTCTATCCCACTCTTAACACTAGCAGGTTTTTCTTGAGATTGTTTTTCCCTGTTAAATAATAGACACCCATTCTCTTCTGAAGCCCTAAAACTATTTTTGAGCAACTTTACACCCACTAAAGAAATAAATCCTAACTTTTAAGTTGTATTTACTGCTTTTATCTTAAGGAACGTTTTGCGTAGCCTCCTCACATTTCTCCACAGCTAAGAATGATTTTTAACAGTCCCAAACTGAAGCCAAATGGAGTATTGGGGAGTATACTCTCCATAGAGAATTCAAGGTCCCTTGATACATGTAAAAATGAGCTTTGCTGTGTATTCCTCTCAGGCATTGTAAAAGGTAGCATCACTATATTTGGATCTTAGAAAGTTATAAGATGTGGATGTGTGTTAAATAGTTTGAACATTACTGTGAAATTTCCTTAGACATTGCTTGGTTTTCCTGTTCTCTAATAAGCTTTACAATTGGAGAAAGAATAAATGGGCATTGCAACAGAGAAGAGCACAGTGGTAAGGAGTGATAGGCAAGGTAGGAAAAGAAATGGAGGATAAATGATCTCAATTTCATAGTCTGCCTGAAAAGCTTAAGTGGGACTTAGAGTATTTTATATGCATTAGCTGATCTGATGTTCTCCATCTGTTGCTAGCCCCTGGAGGCTGACTGGCCATTAAACACAGAATGATGACTGGTGTAGCAGGTGCAGTGAAGTGGGAAGGTGTGGAGCAAATAAAACAAGTCCATGGCATCTATAAGAAACGTTGACCCCCAGGAAATTTTAAAAGGTTGTGCATTGTGGTATTCATGACGTATGTGTGAGAGGTATGATGGCAAGTGTATTTCTCAGGAAAGTACTTCAATTACTTGCATATTGTTATTTCTTTAGAATTCCCAGGTCCTACCCTCTACAATTATTTAAAACTCGAAGAGAACTATGACTTGCTTTGACAAATTGCCCTTTACTGCAACTCATTGGCCCAAAGTCAATGGGAGTGTTGCCTGGGCTACACCCTTTGCTTCAATAATTTTCTAAACCTACTGCTGTGAGTCAACCATTCTCTTCCCGTAAGTTTTCCTTGACACTGTTTGACATCTGTATCAAATTGAAGTTTCTTATTAGCACCTTTTAGGATTTCTAGCATTCCACTTGATGTCTTTTTCCTACATTCTGGCTTAAAACTCTCTGCTCTGTCTCTGTGCTCTGGCCCCTGTTTATTCCCTTTTCTATGTCTTCCTGCCACCCTCTCATTCTTCCGTTTGTCTGCAACTGCTTTTCTTAGAGCATCCAACAAGTTCTCTCTTCTTGTTGACTCAGCCTCTCCTTTGTATGATTTATTCTCAAGCTCTCAAGATGGCTGGTGAGAAATTTGCAAAGGGCAACTTCCTAAAGAGCTGTCAACATTATATGAGGGCAATTCTTCCTTTAGATATTAAATACAAAGGTGCAATACAGGAAAGAGTTTTTTTTAACCTTTTTTTCTCATCAACGATTTCTCAATGATCTTCATCCCTGGGCTGGGCTAGAGAGGCTCTGCATCCAGTCCAACAGCACAGCCAGCTGGCTCTACTTCCAACATACCTTCAATCCAACCATCTGTCGTGACCTCCACCTTACCTCGCCAACCTCAGCCACCAGTGCTTCTTGCCTGGATGACCTCATCTCTTCTCTACACAGTAGCTTGCGTGAACCTTTGAAAACCTGTTAGCTCCTGCTACTCCTCTGCTCCAAAGCTCTCGGCAGCTCCAGCTCTCTTTCAAAATAAAAGTACCTATGAAGGTCAATAAGGTTCTGCGCAATCTGACCCAGCTCCTTCTCTAACCTCATCTTCCCTCTCTCTCCCCTTGCTCATCCTATCTGAGTCTCCTTCTCAGGTTTTTCCCAATGTCAAATGTTTGCCTGTGTTCTTCTTCCTTTACTGCTGTTTCTCCAGACATTCCCATTCCCAACCCCTCACTTCACTCAGGTTTCTACTCATATTTGCCTCCTCTAAGAGATGCCCCCAGCCCCACAGAATCTGTTTCTTTACCCAGCTTCAATTTTCTTCATAGGGCTCATCCTCTGTCTCCTATAGTATTTATGTAATTTTTATTTAATTATTTTCTGCCTCCCAGCTATTGCCCTAAAAAAAATAACTGGAATATAAAAGCAATGAAAGGATGAACTTTTTTGGTTTGGTTTTCTGCTTCTATCGAATGTGCCTGCAAAGCTGCCTGGCACATAGAAGACATTCTCGGTGAGTATGTGTTGAGTGAAGGAATGTAAGTTGGGACTGTCTTCTGGGCCTCAGGGCACCATTTGCTAAAATAATTTTCAGGAGTATCAATAGCAATTTTATTTCAGGAATGTGTTGATGTGCTTCTACAGCTTGAATAAATGCAGGGATGAGGAAATAAGTAATGCATGAAGTAATGGAAGCTGCCATTATGGCACACCCCTAAAAAAGATCAACTTACAAGATACTATGGAGGCCACATCACCAGACCAAACATATTCTCAAGCACTGGTGATACTTTGAATATGCCAGGTGTGTAAAAAAGAAGCCCCAATGAGGCTAATAGCTAATGGTGAGTTTCTAAAGTTGACCAGTTTTACGTGAAGACAGTAATGCCTCAAATACCACTCACTCTCTAAAAGTAGATGGAATACACAGGTGGATTCTCCTCCCAGCTTATCATATGGTAAACTATAGTGCTGTATCTAATATCTCGGTGGGATGTTTTTCCCAAGTAAGTTTAAGTACATAGGTCCTGGGTTCCAGAACTGATTTGGATTAGTTGACTTTTTTTTTATTAGTTGACATTTTTAACAAAGCAAAAACATCTATCTTCTTTCACTCATATTCCAAGCATCTTTGCTATTGTTCTTGATGACACCATGTCCTAGATTTGTTAACAGGGTATTGCCTGGTATATCTGTCCTAAGAGCTAGAGATTGCCTTATTTTCTAAATGTGGTGACGTCTTTGACTTAATCAGATATATCCAAAAATTGATTGGACATTATTAAAAATTAAGTCTCTCAGCAGAGCCTGGATGGCTTAGTCAGTCGGCTCTTGATTTAGGTCATGATCGCAGGGTCCTGGAATCTAGCCTGAGGTGGGCTCCGCTCTCAGCAGGGAGTCTGTTTCTCCCTCTGCCCCTCCCCCCACTCATGCTAGCGCTCCCTCTCTCTCTCTCTCTTTCAAGTAAATAAATAAAACCTTTTAAAAAATTTAAGTCTCTCATTCCAGTGAGATACTGTCCTGGCCATAGCTGCTGAAAGAGTCCCACTCTACACAGGCATCAATAAACCCTCCAGCTAAGAGAGACCAGAATACATCCGGGATTAAGAAGGAAAACTTTAGCCATTAACTTGAAGATTTTGCATTTCAGTTTCTTTGGGCTCCTTATTCTAAAGAGGAAGATAACAAATACAGACTTTAAGTTTGTTGGACTTCAACTTATTTTGACTTTAACATGCAATAGGGTTTAAATTTTGTGCATTAATTTCTCCTTGGGATTTCTTAATGGAACAGGATTTATATTCAGAAGTCTTTGGGTTGTTGGAATTTTATGATTGCAGTACTTTTTATACATTATCAGATACCCAATGTGTCATTTAATCTCACTGCAGAACCACTGATAGATTTTGGTGGATAATATGATGGACATAATTTGAGATGCTAAAAAGAAAGAGGAGTTATTTTCCAATCCTGAGTATAGTGTGGTCTTGGAGTCAATTGAATTAATGAATTATTTTCATCCATCTTGCCATCTTCTGGGGATAAAAATCTAAACTTTCCACCCCTGGTCCTGAGAGTATACATAAAGGAGTGACTGACATTGGGAGGAAGACCTCATCAGGTGCTGCTTTAGTAGATAGCTGATCTATGGTGGTATGTTCACCGGAGACAAATGGCTATGTACAATATGTTAAGAATATAAAGATCTGGGGAATGATGTGGGGGAGGGGTTTCTTCTTTTCTAGTTCTTAACATTAGTTGAACGTGGAGTGTATAATAATCTTTGTCGCTATCCCTCATTCACTCCTTTCATGTGCTGTGAATTATCCAGTAGAATTTCAAATGAGATTCTTGAAGGAGAAATGCATAGTTCTGTTCCTTCCCCACCCTTCTTTGGCACAAACTGCCAGAAGAAAGTGTGTCACTCTCTTCTGCCCATCCATGCAGTAAATTTTATAGGAGCTCCCACAGATAGAAATGATGTTGTCTAGTGTTGTCTGAGAATGGGCCACTTTCTAGTATCTTGCTCTGGAACCTGGCTCTTTCTAGTATCCTCTGGCCTACACTAAGCTACACACCACACTCTCCGATAACCTTACCAGCCTAGGGTAATCTGTCATCTGCCTTCCTTTCTTAACTTTTTTTCTCAAATGGCCTGAATTTGGGGGGGTAGAGAAAAGTGTAATTGATTGTTTCCCCCCTCAAATCCTAGGGCTGTGATAAGGCATTGTGTTTCTTGGCTAAAAGGGAAGTCAAGACAATTTGTCAGTTTTCAGAGCATCTCCCTGAGCTCAGTGGAAAAGAAAAATATCACCCATATGACAGTTATAGTCTAAAAATACACTGTAGCTAGGAAATACAAATGTTCTCAATTTGAGGAAGTGGATAACTATTTAAGAATAACTATTTAAGTGACTAATTAGAATAATGTGGGAGTTATTTCAGCAATGCTTGAGGTATCTTCAACTCTGACCTCTAGCTATGGGACTGTTTTAGCTTCATCACGCGGCCATAGCTACACTTAATCCATTCCACTGTCATAGAATGTTTATTTTCCACATTTCTAGCCCATTAACATCTCTAATACAACATGGGCTTCTACAACCACTCCCAGTCTCAAAATTGGTAAGTTCTGTTTAACAAACCCTCCTGACGTCTCTGTGTTTAGGAAGCAGAGGAAAGACTTTCCCAGGAAGTGGCTTTGAGTTCACTCAGGGCCAGGTAACTCAGTCCGTATCCATACAGGGATAAAGATATTTTGTAGCTTCTTTGTGCCATCAGGGAATGAACCAATATGCTAAGCATGTTGGCATCTCTATTTGGGGACATTTTAATCGGGGTAGAAGATTATAGGAAATAGGCTAGGTGGCTTCAAGTGTTTTGAAGAAGTTTGTGGAGAACCCTTGTTCCAAGATGTTCCAGAACACAGAGTAAGAATAAATGGGTAGAAAGCACAAGCTGGGATATTTCAGTTTAATGAAAAAATAACTCTCTAACAATTACATCTGCCCTGCCATGAATAAGCTGCCTTTAGTAATAGTAAACTGCCTTGGATCATCTCATAGTGAGGTCATCCAAAAGATTCCTACCCCAACTGTCAAATCAGATCGTCCATTTGAACTCTGAGAATCCATGATTCTGTGAAAGTTTTTCTCATAAGCAAAACACAAGGAAATTTGAATTCCATTTTTGAAGGAGAAAAATTTAATATATTTTATCTTATTATACATTTTCCCTAAATTACAAAGTCAATAGCTGCAAATATATTCTGCTACAAAGCTTTCTGTAAGAAATATCTCTATAAGAAAATACATCTCATTAACATTTCCTGTAAATAAATTACTTCAAATAATAATTTTGGGATGTACATAAGGGAAATAATGCAAAAACTAGATTGTAAATGTGATTGCTATATAGGAAATGTTTGACTGAAATGTTCCATTTTCATGTTGCCAAGCTTACAGAAACCTGTTTGCACAAACTTTGGTTCTTGGATAGATTCGCTTATAATTTTTGTTTTAGCAGACGTGGAAAAAATATAAATCTTAAGCACCCTTGTAAATGTGTATGGGAAGCTGAAATTCTTAATAGACATGCAGGCTCAGATTCAATCTCTACTGGGAAAACTTGAATTTGAAACTGCAGAAGGGGTTTGAGTAAAAGAAAATTAAGGAGTGACTTGCAGTCTATAAAAGAAAAGGTCAAAAGTAACAACTATAAGATAACTTTTTTGCTTTATGCTCTAGACATAAATATTTAGAACTGAGTAAAGTAAAAAAAAGTAATAAAATGGTTTCAAAGAATTTGGAAACTGTGGTTTCTATAGGTTAGCAATATGTAGATTTTACAAGTTATTCCATTTATATTTTTTACTTTCAACGGCTGCAGTAAAACAGAAACAATATCTTTGGCAAAAAAACAGCTGTTGCAGAGAGAGATTGGTACAGAAATTTCAGATGGTGCCATCGGCAAGTTAGACGTTTAGGGAGGACGCTGGAACCTTACTGTACTACTTGCCTTGGGAGTCCATTTCATGAGACCTCCCCATATTATTTTAGGACCTCAAAAAATATAAAATAAATATTTTGAGGCCAACTAGTGACCTACACAGAACTCATCTGCATAGTAAATATTGTGATAGCAAATCCCATGGAAAACTTCCATTTAGGTTGTGCGGCCTCAGGCTTCAAATATGAATAGTCAGTTTGTGCCTCAGACATATGATCGACATGTTGCCAAAACCTGGGCACTTGACAAAGTTTTGTCCATTTCCTTTGTGTCCCTCAGTGCAGCACAAATGTAGATCAAGTTTCTATTATCAGCTTTTCCTCAATGTACTGCTGCGTGTGTAAAGAATAAATGTATTTACCAATCTAATCCTACCGAACATGGGAAATGCCAAAGCTTCAACAAATAACAATCTATTAGCGTTGATTCTGTATCTTGGACACCTTAAAAATTTTTGAAATCTGTGAAATTCTGCTCTGTACTATTCACAATTAATTGGGATAGTTTGGAAAATAAAATATATTCAGGGTAGGAATCACATACAATCAAGAAAAGGTGCAATGCCATTCCTTTAGAATGTGAATGGACTGTTTTTGTCTTATACAAAAACATTCTTGGGAATTACCGGTGAAAATAAATTTTTGAGAAATGTAACTAAACAGTTTAAAGCAAAACAACTTTGGTTTTTCCTAAAGGTGTTCATGAAAAGACTTGCAATTATTTTGAAATTATTTGGAAAATACTGACTGCTTTTTTTCTTATCTACCAAGGCCTTTCATTGAACCGTAGAAGTAGTGTTCCAAACCAAAAGGTGATTCTGTGTTGCAAATTATCTATGTTCCATGCTTTCATTTCCTATTTAACAACTCTTTGCATGTGAAAGCCTATTGTATGCCAAGGGACTATTTTGCTAAACAATAACCTTGAACTAGAAATATGGCTTTTAGGTTATTTCTATAGGCAATCACCAATCTGAAGGACACCGATCCTCCAGCACAACCTAAACTCTTGGAAAGTCACATGGTATTCGTCAGTAAGTTTCACTGTGTGCTTTTTTTTTTTTTTCAGTAATAGCATTTTCACAAATGTGTACATTATTTACATAAACAAGTTGCATCACGGGAATGCATCGGTTACACATTTGTTACCTCTTTCTAATCTGCTTACTCTCTTTTCCTTTTTCTCTCTCTGTGATCTCTATATTCGTATCACATTCTTTATGTTAACCATTCTTCTGAGATCCAAATCCTATTTTCCACCATGCTATAATGCATTAAATACACAGATTCACAGTCTGCTAGTGATGATTTTCCTCAGAGGTGATCATATCTTCTGACACACGTGGAGTCTGGCTTTGGAGGAATAGGTGGCATCCTTCCATACTTTACACGACAGGCCCTTCGCGCAGTCACACCGCTGGAAAATTTCCAGCCCATGAGAGCCCTTCTTGCGCTGTTTGGTACAGACTTCCCCCTGATGGAGCACTGGTTTGCAGATTTTGGTCCAGAAGTGGCGAGCGCAGCAAAACCCTTCGATGCAGTCTGATGATCGTAGGCAGGGGTCTCCTTCATGCCCTACAGAGATGATGACCAAAAGATATTACCATGACACTATAGGAAAAAAATCCTACTTTGCAATCAGAAGCACATACAATATTTTTATTTATACTGTCTTCCATGGAATTATCATTTATGATGGCAAGTCTTGGATTCCTATCGATCGGCTCTCCCTCTAATCATGTCAAGCCATTATTGTCTATTTTGATTATTTGCTGTCTGAATATCAAGCTTCATGAATAGCGAGGACTGTGCTTCATCTTCTCTTTACTTCGGCATGGTCTGCTCTTAGATCTTTCTCCGATCATTTTTTTTTAACGAGGTGAGTGAAAAATAAGCAAAGATAGAGAATTGCTTTCAAAGTAATTAATTTGATACCTTCTTGGGAGGTATAAATAAACTCTGATTCAAAGAGAAAGCTGAAATTCTCAGGGACTCCTAAAACCCCGCCTCAGTGTCTAGCCAGGAAAACAGAAACTTAAGACAGAAGATGTTTAATGCAGAGAACTAGGCACGCAGGTGGCGGCAGGACTAAGAAGGCCCAGAGGATGGTATAGCAACGGAGCAGGAAGCCGCTACCACATTTAGGCTGAAGGATCCAGCGGAGAAGGTCATGTCAGAATCTGGGGCCAGGAATCGCTAGCTGGGACTGGAATCCCAAAGGCCCCCCTGACAGGGAGCCTAGGATGTGCAGTCTCTAAAGAGCTGTGATTCAGAGCAGAGTAGAGAAAGGGCAGACAGCCCCAGGGTCAACAAAGAACCCATCATTAAAAACATGTGGAAGAACAGATCTGGATATTTAATTCAGGAAAAATGACTAAATCAGCAGAAGAGCAAACACACATCACAGCTGGGTTGATGTGTCACCTATATAAAGAAGGGGTCAAAAAACTTCTCTGTATTTTTGCCAGATTGTAAATATTTAGGCCTGTTAGGCCATATGATCTGTCACTCCTCAATTCTGCTGTCACAAAAGCAGACATAAGTAATGCCTAAATGAATAGGCAAGTCTGTGTTCCAGTAAAACATTATTTTACAAAAACAGGCAGTGGGACAGATTTGGCGCACAGGCTATAACGTGCCAATCCCGGTCTAAAGGATTGTCTGTCAGCCCAGATATAACCAATCCCACTGTGTGATATGGTCACGACCCACTAGGAGTTCTTCCTAGTTGCCATCAGAAAATTGTACATAAAACTATATAAAAATATTAGTAAACTTGAAACTGTATGGTGACATAGCTATCTATTGGAATAAGGAAGGATACTCATGTAATGACAAATGCATGTGAATTTGGTGGAATAGAAATAGGAGATGGGGTAAAGACATAGGTCTTCAGGGAGCATAGACAGGGGATAATTAAAGAGGAATTGTTCATCTTTTTAACGCTATCCATGTCAACATTAATATTCCAGGTCTGACTAATAGGTCAGTTATTCTATAGGATACTAGCTCTGCAGAACATGAAAATGTGGGGAAAAGTTTTGTGGTCAAGAAATATGGGGACATACAGTATTTAAAAAACTGAACCAGTTTTCCTCACTGCTGGGCTTCTCAGAGCCCTCAATATCCCAATTGTATAAAGTTCCCAAACTGGGAGATGCATTATGACAAAACTTTTAAACACGGCACACTTTCATTCACAGACTGTCTTAAAAGAGTATTGCTCCACAGAACACACTTGAGAGAAGCCTCCTTTAAAGATGGACATGTTTCATGCCCTTAACATTCTACTATTAGTAATAAATTTCAATAATTTCATGCTTTCAAAATTTACTGTTAGTGATTAGGCTTCCCAAATATTTTGATACAAGTAAGGGGATTTTATGACCATATATAATCCCACTAGAAACCAATTATTTTTGATAAGTTGGTCTATGAATAGTATATTATATGGTTGTTTAGTGAAATTAAATTTCTGCAAAGGTGAGAAAATGATTCAAAAGCTTAGTGATTTAATCATATGACTGCAAACATTTAAAGGCAGGACTGTTTAGAAAATGGAATGATTGATCAGGGGTGCGGCAATTCTCATAATATATATTTCCTAACAATTTAAGATCTCTTAGAAACCTCCAGCATCCTCAAAAGAATTAATAAATTCAGTTAAAATCTTGCCAACAAAATATCTTCCTTGTATTTTTTCTAAAACCAATGCAATGAATTATCAATATTTTAATTTTACTTCTCTTAAAACAAGAAAAAGTAAGCATAGAGCTACAGATCGCTTACCTTTTATATGTGACATCTTAGTGTGTGGTCTTCCTAGATTCTGCCATCCCAAGTCATGGTTTGAGTAATGACCATGGTTTCGATCCCTGTGTCGAGTGCCATCCAGAGCTGGGATGTGAGGGGTTAAGATGCTCTCAGTGACAGGGATGCAGATGCCTGGAGATGGCAAGTAAGTAGTTAGACTTATCCGATTCTATAAAGTGTGTATCCAAGTATTGTGCTGATGTGAGGAGTGTCGCTATCTCCTATCTATCTATCTATCTATCTATCTATCTATCTATCTATCTATTTATCTATCTATCATCTATCTACCTATTTATCTATCATCTATCTATCATCTATCTACCTATTTATCTATCATCTATCTATCATCTATCTATCCTCTGTTCATTCAGCCATTCATTTATTTACATAAACAATATTAAATCATATTATTTAATATTAAATAGAATTAGTTTGGCCTAAGTCAGTCTTCCTTAATTTGAATCTCATCTCAAGACCAAGTGTCCATGGGCAAAAATAGGAATAAAAACATTTCATTAAGTTGTGAATACGTGTGTTTAGAGTAGTGACTTAGTAAGTATTAATATTAGCTATTCCTACTTTTAAAATGCCTGGCCAGACATCCATCTTCAGGATCCAGGTTCCTTTGTTCAATCAACAATATCACCCTAGTCTACATTGTAAACATCTCTAACGGTATGAGGTCTTCTTCCCTTCACCTGTCCCAGGTACTTCCAATAGGACTCTGCCCAGAGGTCAGGAGCATGTATATGGAGAGGAGTCTGATTATCTTGGTTTATATGACTAGGTTTATGTTTCAGATCACCTTCTGTAATTATTTAATGGTTTTATCCTATGTTGTCTGTGGTTCTTCATTTCATCATTAATGCTGAATTGTATGCCTAGAAGTTCACTGACATTGGGTGAAGTCATGCTTATGGAAAGGCTGGGGAATAGACCCACGTGTCTCCATTTGGAGGAGCCAATCCCTCCCTCACTATGAGTGTGGTGCGTTGGGTAGGGGGGGGCTTTAAAAGAAGACACCCTGAATATAAGAGCCGAGGTATGAAACTGGAAGAGGGACACACAACTGTATTGCTCAATCGCACCAGGTTCTTTGTTAGGTCTTTTGCACGTATTCACTTATGTGTTTATAGCTATTCACGTACAACACTTTGGCATGGCAAATCCTGGATTGCCATAGAATATAAAATCTAGAAATATGGATCAGAGCCCAGGAAAACTAGGATTTGGGAGGTAATCCAAGTAATTGTACACATATCTAAACCGTGATCCAATCCCTGCCAGTTTTGAAAGGCTCCTTGCATTTCAGGGGTCTGGCTAAGGGGAATGTAGTTGAATTTGCTAGACACGCCTCCTACAGAAAGAGGAAGAGGCCCGTCGACACTGAACTAGATCTTTACCATTATTGCAGCGGGTACCGGGACAACACATGCCATCTCTGTGGCAGCGCTTCTTTTTCCTTCGACACACCATGCAGGCCGAGGATCCCTGGTGGGGACTGTGGCAATATCTCCCAATTTCACATTCCTTATCACTGCTACAAGGGTAGGCCTGTCAGAAAGTGCGACAACAACACCAAACGCAAAGTAGATTAGATTCCGTCACACCTATCAAAGTTACTGCAGCAAATCATGATGGGAAATAAATCACAGCAGGTTTCTCGTCAAAGGAAATAGGCCATTGAAATCACGTTCTGAGCACAGATCCTACAGAGCGACACTTCCTTCATCGAGGATCCTCTAACTACTGATTGTTGACGGGGGCAAAGATAAAGTTGATGCTATTCCTATATTTTTGTTGACACGACTTTGGAGCTGGGATTTTACATTTTGTGTGGATCAGCAGAGCTTTTAAGAGTACCTTTGGGGGTTCAGAAATTGTTGTGTCTGTTATGTTGCCACTGATTTATGGTGTAAATGAAACAGTGAGCCTCACTACTCCATTTTTCATCCACTGAACTGGATGAGGGGAAGTTTAAATGAAACAACAAAGGGCTGTGTTAGAAGCTAGAACACATCTCCTGCCCAGTTAGGGGACAAATACATTCAGAGGGACTCCCCACAAATCCTGCCCGTGAGGAGCACGGCAGAGAACCACTTCCGGAACCATTTGAGGTAACAGGCTGTTTGGCACAAAGAAATCAAGGAGCAGGGTCCTCATTCCAAACGCGGGTGATGAGCAGCAGTGGGGTTCTAAGCGGTCAGAGAAATGCTCAACTCCAATGACATCGTGTTCTTGAGAAATAAAAAGGCGGGCTCTTTACATACAAAAACAGCCGTATGGGCTCTGGCGCCTTCAGCTTATACAGACAGGACCTGGTGCCTCTATTTCTCACCACGTGAGGCTACTTAAGCCATGCCCTAGATTATCTCCCAAAATAAAAATACATTCTCCAGTTATGTACTCCTTGCCTCTTGGAAGTTTTCAGGACACTTAAAACGTCCCTGTTTGCAGAGGCAGAGTTGAGAAACTGAGCTGCCACGCCACACATCAAACTTCCTCATATTTTGAAGCATGTTGACAGGGAGACTTATTTATAAGTTGTTTTTCTTTTCTTTTTGTAGCTCTTTCCTGTTTTCAGAATAATGCATGGGTTGTTTTTTTTTTTTTTTTTTAATTGAAAAATACAAAAAGTAAAAAGAAGCTATGTAGCTGTTTTTAAGCACGCATACAGGGTATGAATGTAAACCTATGGGCTAAAGTTTTTGTGACTCTCAAATAATTAGGGGGATTTGAGTTCTTTGCTTATGAAATGAGGTTTGGTGACCTCGGTCTGCGCTCACCGTCTATTTCTTTTCCCCTTCTTTCTCCCTCTCCTACACCCTCTTTCCTCCTCCCCCTTCTGCTGTGTGTGGCTACCCTCAGTGTCCCCGTGCTGTCTGTTCAGATCTGATCTTCTTCAGTCTGACAGAGGAAATAAATGTTAAGCTGACATGTGAGGCTGAAAACTCTACATGTTCTATGGGGGGAAAAATACACTTTCAGCATCATTACAATAGAAAAATCATGAATTTTGAGTTGCAAGTGCTTTTGAAGGATTGCATAGTGGCCATGTTTGATGCCTACATTATAATCGGAGCCAGATAGAGCTATAAAATGAATTTGCATATTATTGTCCCTTTCTGGATCTCCATCATTTGGCTTAATGGAGAATCTGAATGAGGTTAAATTCAGAGTATTAGGCCATTTTTCAAGAATCCAAGACTGATGAAAACAAAACAAATGTAATTTCCCGCCTTGCCACACTCTTTCCCCCAAGCACTTTACTCCCTTCATATTTAAACCCATTAATTTTAAGTGAAATACAATTCACATGTTTCTGATTCATTTACATTTATTTCATCAAATTGTTTTGCAAGAAACATTTGATGTCTTACAAGTTTTTTTTCTTCCTCAAAAATAGGACATGTTCTTTCAATGGAAATACACATGTGCTACCTAAAACATCATGTGCAATTTGCAACACAAACAACAAATCTTCAAGGGATTCTGAATATAGAATAATACTTGATTCCATTCCTAAAAAAACACACACACACACACACACACAATAGTCTATAAGGTAAAAAACAAGTTGATTGCTAAAAGTAGCAGTTGGTTTTGCAGAAAATTGTGGAAGACACATCATTAACTTCCCATTCTCAGTTTGTGGGAAATGGGAAATGCTTGAAATGGAAAATATTTGACGCATGGGGCTCCTGGGTGGCTCAGTTCATTGAGCATCTGACTCTTGGTTTCAGCTTAGGTCATGATCTCAGGGTCATGAGATCAAGCCCCACTATGTGCTCCACACTCAGCACGGAGTCTGCTTGAGATTCTCTGCCTCTCCCTCTTCCTCTGCCCCTCCCCCCACTTGCACACACTCTCTCTCTAAAATAAATAAATAAAATCTTTTTTTTAAGAAAGAAAATATCTGATGCAGATGATATTGCAAAAAGTACTATGTTTAGTAGCCCTTTATTTGAATAGGATCACAGTAAAATTCTCACGAGTTTTTCAGAGGAAAGCTCAGTTGGTCTAAGAAATAAAATATATTAGAGGACATGCAGTTTTATTATGCTATTTTTGTAGTTTTATTTAAAGCCAATTTAAATAGAAATGACACAGGCAGAAAAAATATGCAGAATTTTTTGTAATGAAAGATTATTGTTAATGTGATCTTGCACTTGAAATGCAATCCCAGAACATAACATTAAAAGCAATTCTTTGACAATTAAAATAAAATTTTAATAATTGAAATGCAAGGTTATATTATATAGCTTCTAGTATGCTTATGAAACTCCTTGCTCCAATAAACAACCTTTAAGTATGAATAAAATCAAAAAGTGATAGGACAAATTGATGGAAGCAAGTTTTAGGGAAAGCGAAGAAGACGGGAGCATGCCTTACCTTCTGAAATCAATGTCTCCCAGCCCAGATCTACTCAGCCATATAGTTTCCTTTGGCATAACCATTAGCAACAAAACACAGAACATGAGAAAATATGGATCTGAACCATTAATAGCAATTCTCATATTTTCAGCCTAATACATTATTTTTCAATAAAGAGCTTGAAATAAGACATTTTCATCTCAAGGATGAGGGCTCTGCAGCTTGCTACTGTTTCTTCCCACATTTCCCCTTTAAAATGTCTGGAAATTCTATTGTAGTAGGCAAAGAGAGGAAGGGTGGAAGAATGGGAGGGAGGGAGGTGGGGAGGGAGGGAAAGAGAAAGAGAGAAAGGAGAGGGAAGCACATGGTTAAAGTAGTTTTGGAGGATCCTGAAGAAGGGATGATCATGGCATTAATAAGCCACTGTAGGGAATTATATACATTGATAAAAGTGCCATTCAGAAACTTTCCCATAGAAAAATCTTTATTTTCCACTTACTTTGGCCTCAAAAGCCTGTTGCTGTTCCCGTCTGATGACGGTTTTATGGCAAACAAAAAATGAATTTGAGTATCTTAGTCTAACTTTCTATTTAACAAAAACAATAATATGCTTCCCTGTTACTTATTTGTAGAAATTAATAAGAAGACCGATTTTTTTTAGCTGCTATGGAAATTATTAATAGTGAATTGGCATGGTTCTTCATTGACTTGTCTAGGTAAACAGTCTGAGGAACAGTGACATTTGGCTGCATAAGCATCCAGGAATACTTGCCTTCATGCAAAATCATTCATGACTTAGCCTCAGTCACAGTTAGGAGATGGATTCATTTGAGACACCTAATAATAGCAGATGATGGGCCATGAATTAAGAATATATGAGAGCTGTCCATGATCAGGCCAAAAAACAAAGAAGTTTTGCCCAACCCCCTTTCTAGGCTAAAAATAGTTTCTGTAAATAGCAGCACTAGTTATCATTACAACCACGACAGGAACTAAAAACGAGTGAACGCATTGGACACAGCTTGAAAATAAAGTCCATCAAAAATGAGCATTTCTTTTTAGTATAGAGGATTTTTTTTACATCTATATACTCTGTGCTAATTTGGAATCATTACTTAAAATTTTAGCAATGAAATAAAGAGAGGTTAAGTAACTTCTGCAGATAAGTCCTATGTGCTCAGTAGCAGAGAATTTGGGGATTCAGGGTCCTGCCCTAGCTTTCAGGCCTCCCTGCAAGGTATGATGACTAAGAGCATTAACTAGTGACAGTTTGTTGTACACATAGATAAGGAGTTTTCAGTGCTGACCTGTGTGCCGAATTTAGAGATTAGAAAAATAAACTTGGCCACTTCACTCTCTAGAGGCCTCCAAATACCAACAGCATGTCCTGGTGCAGCTGTTGGAAAGACAGAATACTGGCGGACAACATGGGCAATCCTGTAAACAACATTTTCTCATTTCATTCCTTGACAACAGTTTTAGGTCCATTTAAACTCAATGTAATCAGAGTTACAAGCAAAAGCCCATCATGCAGTGATAATTAAATAATATTCTAATGAATGAAATAAAATGAAATGTTACTCCATCTTATTTGAACTAATTGAGCCTTTTTTTTTTTTCAATTATTCTCAAAACTGCAGGGAGAAAAAGACCTGCTAATTCAAGATTAAGATTCAAGGTGGAATTTATTCTTATTTTTCAGGGCTGCCCATCCCTTAAAAGACACAAACGTGATAATGACAGAATCAGACCCCTAAGAATAATGACATAGAAAAAAGTGTTTTAGGCATCTCAGCAGCACCAGCTATTGAACAAACCTTTGGCCACAACTGAAACCTTAGTGTAACTCCTGAGTTTTCAAAATAATGACATTGTTCCTGTTTAATGATGGGGAGAAAAAAAAAAAGAAGAGAGAAACATCACATAGTGTTCATGTGGGCTGGCCACCCATCCGGATTCTTGCAAGACCGTCCTAGTTTTGTTGTTGTTGTTTTAATCGGGACAATCCTTTGTCCCCGCAAGCATTGTTTGTAACAATCGGAAGTTTTCTGGAGCCAGAAAAACATCATCAGCTGGGCAGGCAGAAGAAAGCCTGCAGGGGGACGACCCAGCTGTGGGAATAAAAAACATTTGGGGTGAGTGGATAGAAGGAGGTAGCAACAAAGGGCTGGGGACTAGAACGTCTAGAATGTCTGGGGTCTCAAAGACAACATAGCAGGAGGTTGGCAATTACATTTGGGAAATTGTTGCCATCACACTGGCTCCCCCTAGGTCCTTAAAGAAAAGACTAATTTCCCTTGCTCTGACGTTCCATCTGATAGTTCTCTGTTTCAGTGTATCTGCAAGGTATGCTATCCTTTAAGGTGGTAATTGCAAAGTCCAACCTTAAGACTGCAACTTCAGGAGGTACAGGGACATAGAACTCAATCTGGCTAATGTGTGGCCGTACACTGCCTGCCAAAGGCTGTGCCATTGGATCTTTCCTTTGTCCACAATTACCTCTAGGGGATAAGGGTGTATCTTTGAGGATTCCTGAACATAAGGCCAGGAGGACTGAGCTACATTAAATTGGAGGGGAGAAGTTCATGGTGTTCTGGCTGTTTGCCACAAGTTCATGAAGGCAGCTGTTTGGGTATTCATTCAATATCCAATCATTGTTTATTCAGCATTTATTTACTGAACACCAGCTACAATCCAGACACAACCTGTTCTGTGATCTACAAATGTTTTCCCTGCACCATCCCTAAAATAATTTTGAAAAGTATATATCCTCTCACACATCCGACATGTAAAATCTTTCAGCATAAGTTTAGTTTGTTTTATGAATATGGCATATAATGTTTATAAGATGAAATTCACAGTAATTTGACATGATTCAATAAAATAGCTTTTACCTACCTGATTGATCAATGCATACTGATCCTAAAATAAGTCACAACATGGTCATGGATATTTTTCTTTGAGAAAATTAGTTTTAGAAAATGTCCAGTTAAATTTTAAAATATACAAGTCATCACAACTATTTTAGATGTTCTGTATCCAGAATTTTCCAGCCAGCGCCAAGCTTCACTTTTAAAGAATTAATGACAAGACAAGGAAAGATGTGTTTAGGATGCCCTAATCAACTGTTAAGAACGTCTTTGTTAAAACCAATACTCCAAATTTTACTTTAGTCTGTCATCCATAAAAGGTTTTATTCTGCTGGTTAATGCAGTATATCAAGATTTGGAATGCATGACGATGTTGCCTTTCTTTCCACATAAAATGGCAAAAGACTTACTGTAAACACAGGCACATTCCCAGACAATTTTAAGAAAAAAAAAATCATGGGAGTTAAGGATATGGAAATTGATGCCCTGAAAACAATTCATGCTGTGCACACCGTGGAAAACCTTTGAGTACCTTTTCCACATATTCATTTTAGGGCTGGGGTTGTTAGATATTTGGTTTTTGACACAGAAGTTCAGAGCTGAGAGAATTCTGCTAATGCTGCCTGGATCATAAGTTAGGAAAGATGGATCTCTGCCAGTGGTCTCTTAACTTCCCCAGTGTATTCAGAGAGCCTCACTGAAATCCTAAGAAACAATAATTGTATGAAATCAAGGCAAGGTTCTCCCTAACTTGGGTTGCTCCACCCTGTTCTCTGTTATCTCATTAACCAGAAAGGGGATTCCAGGGAATTCTCTACTTTGAACACAGAACGCATTCTCAGCAGTAACATGTACATTGCTGCTTTGATCATGGGGCAAATGGGCAAAGCTAACCCTTTCCATACAGTCTCAGCACCTAGAGAAATCGACACCTTGTAGTTTACCTGATTTTTTTTTCATGTTTTTGACCCATTTTCCCCTTATGTGGAATAGATAGGACAAAAACACTTCTGTTCCATGCTCAAAAAGCAGCATCTCCAGACTGTTTTTGCAGCAATGGTTGGAGACCTTTATACTCCATATATAATTATAAAGCCCTTTATAATTTGGCAATTGGTGGAGTATAATTGTTCTAAACAAAACAGAGGAAGAAACCACACAATTTCAAGTTTTCTTCCAAATCCTGGATCAAATGTTTACAATATAAAATTTTCAATGTAGCCTTACACATTTTCCTGACCTCATGACCTTCAGAAAGGTAACATGGTAGGAAGAATTTTGGAGTCATACTGCAGTTTGAATTATGCCTCCACAATTAATTCATTGTTGTAAGTTACTTAACAGAGTCTCAGTTTCCTCCTTAATAAGATGGATAGCATTCCTACTTTCAGCAGCATTTCCCTGCTTACCTAATCTTTAAAATCTCACAGGATTTCTTTAAAAACTACTTACTCACAGACTCCTTCTCACAGAGACTCTAATTTTGTAGAACTGGATATGGTCCTGGAGTCTGTATTATTAATAAATAATATTGGTGATCATAGATAAGGTAAGATAGGGAAACACTGCTCTATAGAATTGTTGCAAAGATTGATGCCTCTCGTATATATATCATACAGAAAATATCTGGTCCATATGAGATATGGACCCAATATTATCTCTCAGATAGACACGGGTCTAAGTGGGAAATTGGTTCCCTGACACATGAGTCTAAGTAAGAGATTCACTGACAACTATTTCCAGACAGGTTCATCTTTACTCCTACTACCTAGCCACTGTGCTTAGCGATAGGCTTGAGAATTTCTGAAAGTATATGAAAAAATAAAGTAACGCATAACAAACACACCAGTGTACTTTGGGAGGAATACAGTGCAGACTCAGAGCTGTCAACACACCCATTGTGGCTGGATTGTTCCATACCCTCATGTGGTGTACACCTGTGTCTTGTTGGCAATATACAGCTTTGCAGTTTTCTTTGCATCGTGTATCCTGGGGTCTTTACAAAAGAAGTAGCTTTCCTCCCCATATCAAGTATGATAAATAGATGATGTGTGTTTTTATTATTTCCTATTTCTTATAGAGCATCAAATTCCCTTTCCAGTGAAAAATCACATTCAAAATTCAAATATTGATGTCCAGGTAGATATGAAATCTTAAGATACTTTCAAATCGCTGTTTATGAAAGACCTTCCTTATGATTACAGAATAGGTCAGTGTTGGTAACTATTTCTGAGCCCAAGTGTAAGCACTTGTGAATTTTAAGTGTTACATGAGTTTGAGCCATTTTTCACTTGTAATATCATGGTTTATAGGTTTATAAATGAAGATAAAAAAAATCCAGTGACGATATAGGTTAATGTGTGTGTTAATATACATACGTTTGTGTGTGTGTGTGTGCATAAGTTATCCAATGTATTATTTCAGGAGGTACACTTAAGAAATATGGAGCAGAATTTACCTATGAAAAGGTAGGACAGAGTTATTGGGAACTGAGAAAAGAGGAAAATTTTAGTTTCCATGTAAAGTCCTTTAAATATTTTCTAATTTGCACTAGGTGTGTGTATTATCTATTAAAATTAATACAATATTTAAAAGAACTAACCTTCTGATATTCAAGGTGAAATTTCTTATTCCTTGCTAATTTATGCTTCATAGCTTTGTATTAGGAAGGCTTGAAAGAACTTGGGTTTCAAGTTTCCAAGAACGTGAAAGAACCAGGACTTCTTGCAAGAGTATCAAGAATCCAGACTGAAGTTTCTTAATTAAAAATTTTCTGTTTTGTTTCATTGATGTCACCTTATTAGCAGAATCAGATTATTAATACATTTAAATTATATATAAACAATCCATTGTTCCAACAATTACTTAATTGAAGCAATGTTTATTTTCTTATTCATTTAGTATAGACCATGCAAACTTTACACTTCTCCAATCTCATTTAATTCTCTTCCATCTCCTCTAGGAATTAGGCTAGACTAATAATCACATGGCCACTTGCCACATTCTATTCTGATTTTGAGGAAACAGTTGATAGAAGCCAATAAAATTGAAAAATTCATTCTTTTATGGTTGGGAAGATGGAAAAATCACAGCAATATATATATAATCTTCAATATTCGTTTGCAGTGAAAAGACTCAATTTCTATTTAAGAACTACTTTAAGCTCTGTATAAATACTGCTTGAAAATATAAAATGTTACCATTCAAATTTAGAGTCATAAACAAGATGGCAGGCAGCGTTTTATCCCTCCAGGTGTGCTGGGAGGAGAAGCAATGACTTGAGAAGAAGCATGGCCCAACGTGATTCCTCAGGCGGTTGGAGCAAGAGGTTTACTTAATCATGATAGACACAAAGATTGACTTGACTAAAAAGCTTTTGATTAAAAAAGTAGGATGCAGGGGCGCCTGGGTGGCTCAGTTGTTTAAGTGTCTGCCTTCGGCTCAGGTCATGATCCCAGGGTCCTGGAATCACCCCTCATCAGGCTCCTTGCTCAGCTGGGAATCTGCTTCTCCCACTCCCTCTCCCTCTGCCCCTCCCCCAACTCATTTGCCCACACACACGCGCGCTCTCTCTCTCACAAATAAATGAATAAAATCTTTAAAAAAAAAAAAAAACTATTGAAAAAGGAGAAAAAAAGGAGGATGCAGAGGTGGTTCACAATTTTAACAAGAATCCTGCCTAAATAACTCATCTATTTCTGCCTCTGCCATTTGGAAGAAAATAAATAGTAAGTGTGTGAAGACTCTTGAACTGAAATCATTAGGACATGACACACTACTGACATATGGAGGGACTAAATTGCAAGTTACGTGTGCAGCAGGATGAAGGACTTTAACTCCTGAGCTTTGGATAAGCCAACTTGTCTTTTACTAAGAGAAAGGAATGGAAGTCATTTAATCCATTATTTTGCCATCCCAGTTCTTTCCCATTTCCCAGCTTGAGTCCTTCTCTAGCTATCTCCAGCTAATATTTATATAACCTATAGAACAGGTTAAGAATCTGTGCTCCATGCCCAGTCTTCATTTTTATTTTTATAGAATGTTCAGTTGATGGGACAGGTCTCACATAGATATTCACATGAGAAGCACTGAAAATAGACTCGTATCATCATTTCTAGGTTCCAAAGTTCAGGGCAAACTGTGTTAGAGAGAGTTGGAACAAGTCTCAGAGTCTCTAACGTAACAGAAGGGTTAAAGCATCTGGGTAGAATAGCTGCCTGACTTCCTGATGGATGAAATTACAAAAGCTAAGGCTACTCATTTATTTCAGACATTTGCAAGATGATTGGGTTCAAAAGCCCCAGCTTGGAGAGTATTTTTATTTTTAGGGTCTAATAATAGCAATTATGTGACCACATGTTGTTTATTAAAATAAAATGCTTTTCCAAAAAACAATCGATATCTCAAGACACACGTGGTCTTACTTACCAGCCTTCTACACCCATGAACCAATTTAAATTCTTATTGTGTGGAAGAAGGAAGAGAAGTTCAGCACACAAGGACAAAGGAACTTACTCAAGCAAACAGCGTGGCATAAAGACATCACTCATTGGTTTATAATCTACTTCTATCAAAAAATTCTATTTAAATGCTTTGTTACAAGATTGGAAAGGGAGGAAGTTATAAGCCAGATGACAGATTCTTTGGTTTGTGTGACCCTAGTGTTCAAATATCAGCCTCAGAAATGTGGTACATCTTGTGATGACATACTCAATGTGTTAGTAATCCCAAAGAAAACACATTGAAGACGTTGGTCCCCCACGCCACCCACATCCCATACATCTGCTTTGGTGTGGTGACCAGCACATTCTCCATAGTGCAAGGGAGGTCAGATGATTTGTAACTAGATGAAAAAAATGAAATCCTGTCTCCAGGCTTAAGTCACTTCCCCTCCATCCCTCGGTCCTTCCAGCCTGTGCAAAAAGTATGCTCCTCTGTATCTCTGTTGCTTCCTTTATTGGCCCTTGTTCATTACTAAGAATCCCCAGATGTACTGGCATTGGACTCTTTTTAACACCTCTGTGTCTGGCTCACATTCCACACTTTGTAGAAAATATGGGGCTTTAAAATGTGAGACAGGGGAGGGAGGGTGGGAAAGAGAAGTGGAGCGCAACTAGGAAAGGGAGGACCACCCTCACACACACTTGCCCCGGGGACCGGGGTAGAGCCTCAGCACAACCCCAGTGCTGTTGGCTAGTCAGAAGTCTGGGTGAACAAACGGAATAGAACTCGTTAGCCAAATGGCTAATAGAGTTTTTATACAACTTTGCTAGGGTTGATCTGTGATCCTATACTTTTTTCAAATATTTTTTCCCTCTCGTGCAATGCTAAAATGTTTCCAGAACTATGTTTGGAATGCTATCTGAAATCTGTCCTGTTTGTTTGGACTGAAGGAGGCCGCCGTGCACATGCCAGCTCTATGGGGCCATTGCACACCCGTTAGCCGCACTCCCTCAGGACCAGGCACTTGTACACATTTTTCTTCTGCCAAGAATACCTTTCCTCCATTTACTTCATCATCGGAATAAATCCAACTCACCGTTCAGAGACTATTTCAAGTAACTTTACTTTTGGGAAATCTTCTGGGCTGGCTCCTCACTTCCAGCTGATTTGGATGTTCCATTTCACCTGTTAATACCTCAGGCTCATCTGTACCATGATATAGATCATGCTCTGTTACATTCTTCCTCTGCCTTCTTTATACTCTTTGATTACAGAAATCATCTTTCACCTCTGTATCCCCAGTGGTCACCTCATGCCTGGAACAACAGCATTCTGTATTTTGTCCAGTAATGAATTAATGAATGAGGTTTTGTTGTTAAAGTATTTGGAAATTTGTACAATGAATCGACAAAAATGCTCACATAAGTACCAATCAGAAGACGGTTAAAAAAAAAAAAAAAACTTGAAAATTAAATGGTGATATTTTTATACATTTTGAAATGGATTTTTAAAAATCAGCTAGGTTCTACATAAGCCATTTATCACTTAGCACCATATCGCTAAAGACATCATTATGTGTTTCAGAAGAAAAGAGATTGGCTGATGAGTAATTTTCCAGCCAGCAACTTAGCTTTGTGTTTCATGTGGAGCCTCAGATTTGCATTTTCAAGTACGATCACCAGCTTCTTTATATTACATTCCTGTAGCTGATGATATTTTTCACATGTAAATTATCTAAAGTGAAAAGTGGGCTCTTTCATTTCTTTTTTTTTTTTTTATAAAGATTTTCTTTTTTTTTTTTTTTTAAGATTTTATTTATTTATTTGACAGAGGGAGAGACAGTGAGAGAGGGAACACAAGCAGGGGGAGTGGGAGAGGGAAAAGCAGGCTTCCCACTGAGCAGGGAGCCCGATGTGGGGCTCGATCCCAGGACCCTAGGATCATGACCTGAGCCGAAGGCAGACGCTTAACGACTGAGCCACCCAGGCGCCCCTGCTCTTTCATTTCTAAGTGGTATCAGTGGTCTCTGCCAGAGCCATCACGCTATCCGAGTGGCCCTTCAAAGCAGTGACTCTGGATCTCACCTCTTTCCTAATTGTCCTCAGGCCATTGTTTAAGCCTATTGGTGGGTTGGAAACTATGACTCTGAGTACTTCTGAGGATCAGATGAAGCTGGTGACACTCCATCCTAAATACTCCTTCTAACTTTTCTTTGCCTTTAGCTCTTAATATTTTTCTCATTGGTGGATCATATCTGATAGTGTTCATAGTTAATCCCACCACTATGACATATTATTGCAAAGAAGCAAGAAGGTGACTGAGTAGTTCATGATGGCTTCCTTTAAACATCTCGGAGGTACACAGATGGAATACTAAGGGGATCCAGTTACTTGATATACCTTGGTCACAGCAATATAGCAACCAGAGCATAACAACGAAAGCAATTTTTCCAAATGTGTGCCTCATGGAATGCCCCACCAAAGCATTTATTGGATTTCTGACTTGTTTATGATCCTAAACAAATTGAACTAAACAAGTTTCTCACAAGCCATGTTAAATTAGTTAAGTCTCACGGGCATGTCAATTTTTACCAGAAAACGTGGACACTGCTTTTAGATTTTGAACCAAATTGATTTCAAATCGTGTCTATAGTTCTTGTACAAACCCATCCAACTCTCCTCATTGTGCCCACACATCAGAATTTTAGAGACACCCGTACACTTTTCACACCCACTCCCAAGTTTATAAACTTAAAGGAATTTATGAAGGACTTTATTCAACCTAAGCTAGGTGCATATTTGGTATTTGTAAAATGATGAGATGGGCCTATTGCCTGGGCGAAGAGGTAAGAAATAAGAACTCTACTTTCTAGGTTAAATTTTCTAAGTTGTATGTTTGCTACATGTTTTGAGTCCAGGCAGGGATGTCACTGTGTATCTTAAAAAGTTGGGTCTCTATATGACTCCTGTACAGTTTAGCTGCCCAGTCTAGAGACTAGAGTGATTGGATCCCCTTGTTCTGTAGAAAGAGGAAAGACACAGCCACACCTGGGCACAGCACGTATCAGACAGGATGGATTACGGTCTGACTCTAACATTTCCTGGGTTTAAATGAGATCACCAGAACTTCATTCACACAAGCAAGTCAAGTTGTTTCCACATTAACATTGGATGAAGTGATTTTTATTACAAAAACCCAGCACCAGCCAGGCTCTTTCTGAGGGCAGATCAAAAGCATAAGGATCTGGTCATGGCTGCTTTTCATCTCCCCTCCCTGAACACAGCACTGCCGAATGCATGCTGATCAAATTCTGCCTGGGATTTTAAACAGGATGGTCTGGAAAAGCCAAGAATAAGCTCTTGAAATAAGACTGTTCATCTCATAGTAACGAGGGCTGGAGCTGTAATTTTGTACATGGTACATTGAAAACTGTTTACAACTTGCAAATGATGATCCCAAGAAACATTAGAATGCCTTTCTTATAGAGACACATTAATAACTAACAGCAAATTTGCTAAAAAGTCCAGTTCTGCTTTCTGGGAACCTTCCAAAAAGAAATCACAGCTCTTTAAAACACAGTTTCACAGAATGCATCAGTTAAAAGAGTAATCAGCCAGTTACTGATTATAGAATAGAAATTAATATTAATATTTAACAATAACTGTACATAGAGTTATTTGTCTTCAAAGTAGCGAACTCCTTAAGTATTAACAAATTAGCTCTCTCTGTCACAACTGCCAACATGTGTTTGGAGAACTCTAGGGAGAATTTTATTTAACATCCATGTGTTCTGTTCTGGTAGTATCTGCAGGGCGATCTTTCCACTGTTAGATAAACATGTTTGGATGTACAGAGATGGGGTAATAATGCACACCCATGTCCTGCTGTCGGGCCAGTTTGCTGCTGAGTCCTCAACCAATACCCAATCAAAGGCAAAAAATGTGTTTCCAGTGATAGAGCAGTATGGTTTTCATTGAGGACAGACTGCCGAAAATAAGACAAAAATTGTCTGGGAATTTGGGTGCATAACCTGGGTGTGGTGAGGATGAGCTTTTCACATTTCTCACTAGAGTTCAGTAACTCTCCACATAACCTCAGCCCAGCCGTGGATCCTTAAATCCACCATCTCACCAGCCAAAAAGACTCCTCCTGCTAACAGATGCCACAGTTGCTAGAGCTACTCTACAAACTGCACATATTTTCATGAGACCCTGAAAATAACAGGCTCCTGGAAACTACAGATATTTTGCAGATGTGCTTTCCACAGAAATGACTTCACAATTCGCCTAGGTACTTGACTGGTGTGTCCCTTTATAAACGAATGAAGACCACTGTTTATTACAAATCACAAATTTTGATGGCAATCATTTCCCCTTGATAATTTCCAAAACTGTAAGCACTCAAGAATTCTATTTACTGGATATTTCATGATTTTAAGGAAGTGTTGTTAACTTTTAGTTTTAATAATAGTATTGTACTTATTTTTTAAAAGCTCTTTTCTCTTGGGGTGCCTGGGTGGCTCAGTTGGTTAAGCAGCCGACTCTTGATTTTGGCTCAGGTCATGATCTCAGAGTCACGAGATCAAGCCTCATATTGGGCTCCATGCTCAGTAGGGAGTCTGCTTGAGATTCTATCTCTCCCTCTCCTTCTGCCCCCCCAACTCCTGCTCTCTCGCTCTCTCTCTCAAGTAAATAAATAAACCTTTTTTTTTTAAATAAAAAGTCCTTTTTTCTTAAAGAAACAACTGAAATATTTGTGGATAAATAATATGATGTATAGGATTTATTTTTAAATGCCTTGCAGAAAGTGGGGATGAGTTGGGCAGTGTGGATGAAGCAAGATTAGCCATGAGTTTAAAACATGAGTTTAAAACAATTGAAGCTACAGGATGGGCATGTAGGGAGATTCACTCATACTATTCTACTTTTGTCTATGTTTGAAATTTCCAGTAGGAAGAAAACTAAGAACTCCTGTAACATAGGCAGAACTCTTCAAGGAGCAGCCAACTCCAGACACTTACCTGAAATCCCTTGGTTCCGCACGTGGAGCACAGGCAGCATCCTGACAACGTGGAGTCAAAATTCTCTCCTTCTCCTGATTCCATCCTCACCTTGGAGAGGCTCAAAATACAATCCCTGATAAGACTACACCAGGCTGACAAGACCTCTGCTGGTGTGAATAAACTTCTGAGCTTCCCCAAACTGGATTATTCACAATTTACTAAGTGGAGGTGGCTCTGCGTTCATTGTATTCATGAATGAGTGCTCCGGTCTCTGATGTTCCAATCTCTAGAGTGAAAATTATCCCAGGAGCCCACAGGAAAATACCCATTGCAGGCCATTGCCATCCACTGAGTATTTACTGCTGGGCTGCTAATGTAGGCATCTTAGGGGTGGTAGAGGGGCATAAGACGTGGTTCCTGCCCGTTAGAAAATCACACGGGGCAGAAACAAGCCATTGCTCGTTTGGGTAGTCACACCCAGGTGGTAACGATACACTTACTCTCAGCCTGTCTTTTCAGGGAGCACACAGGAACCCCATTATCTTAGAAAAGGCAGACAAGAGGAAAGAATCGATATCCGACTGAATGGAATTTCCTTAAGTACATGGAATTTCTTAATTTTTTTATTTTGCTTTTGGTTTTGGAAGAACTGGAGGAGTATGTATGACCAGGAGGTGTAGGATTGTATCTCTTGATGCCAGCTACATCAGGTGCAGCTGCTATTCCCCTCTGCCCACCCCGAATTCATCCCATGGCAGCTGCTTTGGGAAGTACGGTAAAGATAAAATGTTTTCTTTAAAATGCCACATTATTTGGCAACACTTGCTAAATGTCTAATTGAAATGACAGGGCTCTCTGGTTTTCAGGAAAAATAAAAGTAGCTAAGAATAGTCACTCTCCAAATAGCCTTCCCACAAACACATCTGTAGAGCACCTTCTGGTTGGCACAGAGCCTTCAGGCACATTTTCTCGCCGATTAGGGAGGTGAGCTGGGTAGGCAGTTCTTTAAAAATCACTGATGTGAAATTCACATACTCTAAAGTTAACCATCTTAAAATGAATAATGCAGTGCCCTTTAGTACATTCACAGTGTTGTGCAACCACTACCTCCATCTAGTTCCAAAACATTTCCGTCACTTCAAAATACACCCCTTCCACCCCAAACCCATTAAGCAGTTTGGGTAGGCATTACTAACTTCAGCTTTACAAGGGAGGAAGTTACTCAGCTGCTGTTAAGTGACTTGCAGAATGTAAATGCCCCATCCAGAAACAGAACCCTGATTTTCTAACGCTGCGCTCCTTACCAGACGAGTGGTTCTCAAACTTTAGCCTACATCAGAATCACCTGGAGGACATGTTAGACCATGTTAGATTGCCGTGCTCCGGCCTCAGAGTTTCTGATTCAGTGAAGTCTGGGGTGGGGGCTGAGAGTTTGCATTTCTACTAAGTTCCCAAGTGAAGCTGATATTGCTGGTCCAGAGCCCACCCTTTCAGAACGCTGTGCTACACTGAGTTGTCTAGTCTCCTATGTTCTAATCTTAGATTTTGCTAATTCAAATGGGGATGTTATATATTTAAACAAAATAGGCTAATAGGAGGTGTCTGCTTTCTCTGCCTCACAGGCTGGATGAACATCAAAATGAAAACCTGCAGGTGAAAGCACTCTGTCAGCTTAAAAATTACCATGTAGATTAGAACCTTATTCCTTGCTGAAAATCAGTCTTTTTTCTTAATTAGCTAAGCATATTATCTCTTCCAGCATGCCTGAGAAACTGAAAACTGTAAAGTTTGTACTTCCAAAATGCCAGAACGAGAGCTATCTCCTAGCACGGGTCTGACACACAGTGCCTGGCAAAGAGTAGTCGTCCACTGTTGAATGAATTAGTTTACGTATCAAAGGTAAGAGGGCTTCCTTAGCGTGACTTGAGGTGCTTCTAAATACATGGCTCTATGGCAACAGATACTCTTGACACGGAGGACAGAGCTTTACACATAGGTTAATTCCTACGCAAGTCAGGTTTCATGTCAATGTCATAGTCTAAGTGCACTGAAAAATCTTAAAGGCCCCGATTGGGGCACCCCTCCCCTCCTGGATGTCCGCATGAGTTGATGCCAGTGTTTGAGCATCAACCCCAAACCACTTTCTTTGCCCGCCCCTCCCCCATGTGCGTACATGTGTACAGATGACAACTTGTAATACAGCCGACATATACTCCAACATCTGCCTACCAGATCTGTGCACGCCCTCCTGGTCACTTAGCTTGAGGTTGGGTGAGGAGGAGCATTGCAGGAGAGTAAACGGTAGAGCTGACAAGGTCTTGTTTCTAAAGTGCTGGGATCCTTTAATCTTCTTTCTTCCTTTGATGTCTGAGATTTCCTTCTTTATGCAGTGACACTGGGACTAAATGAAACACCAGGAAACCATTTACCAGTAAAGGGTGTGTGTTACAAACACCTGCAGAGCCCATGGTACCAGGTGACTTGAATTACCCACACATTTCTAGATCTCTGCTCCGTGGGTGGGTGGCTATTTTGACTCTTTTTAACTTTGGACAAAAAGATGATAACTCTGGTCACACTGCTACGACTTCTATTTATTTTGTGTCCAGATAGCAAATAACGGCAAAAACAATCGGGAGGGAGAGGGAGAAAACCCCCTTTATAGCTCTGACGAATAATAAGCAGTTGCACACGCAGGATCTTTGTACAAACGGTTTTTTGACTCAAACAAAAGAGATAACGTATTGTGGTCCAAGTAGCTGAGGGCTAGGAGACTAAATTCTCCGTTCAAGTCCTGACTGCCATCCGTTTGTTGTTAGCACATAGGTTTTACACATATCATGGTGAGCTTCTGGTTTGCCATTTGTAGAATGAAGGAAATCATGTTAAAAAAAAGTTTTACTTTGTTTTTTTGTTTTTAATAAGCTAGCTGTTGCAACTAGCAAAAAATTTACCCATTTTCCGGGGGCAATTCGTAATTAATCGGCTTCTTTTTTTGCATTACAGAAATAATATGACACCTCCTTTTATGGTTTGTTTCACCTAGTAAAACAAACTAGATATCGAAACAGAACATTTGATAAATGCGAAACAGCATCATTGTTAACACAGCCTGGCATTATGAAAAATTTCTAATCATAGCTAATATTTACTGAGAATTTACTATGCACCACTCTCTGTGTTAAGTGCTTTACAAACAACAACTTGCCTGGGAGGATCCTGCATAGTGTAAACCGTGTCTTGAATTGCAAAACCTTTAACAATTCGATTCCAAATTGGAATGACAAAGAAGTCCCAGGAGATGCATGTTTTGTGAAAACCCGCATGGGAAGGGATGACTGTCCAGATCTTCAAACAATGCTGCAAATGCTGCTTCGTTTCTTCTTCACGGCAGTCTTCCCCATCTCAGTAAATGGCAAGTCTACAGCGGCGGTGGTCAGGCTGAAAACCTTGGAGCCAGCCTGGATTCCTGTCTCTTACTCCTAACTTCAAATGCATCAGCAAATCCAGACAGCTCTATCTTCAAAGAGTTTGTAGAATGCAACCCTTTCTTGCCATCTGCACTGCCGCACTCTGCTCTGAGCCCCCCACCCTGGCCCTCCCTCCCATTTCTTACCCCACTTCATTCCCAACACAGCAGCCCTAGTGGGCCCGTTGGAATGGGAGCTGGATCCTGTCAGGTGCTGGGAAACACTGTCCATGGGCTTTGCATCTCATTGGACACAACAGCCCGAGCCCATTCTGCTTGACATGAGCTTGCCCTGTGCTTCTTTCTTGCTTCTCACCCCTTTCTTGGCTCACCCTGCTGCAGCTACACTGGTCTACTTGCTATTATTCCTACACACCAGGCGTCCTCCAACTTGGGGCCCAGCACTAGCTCTTTTCTTTGCCTGGAAAGCTCCGCCCCAGAAGCCACATGGCCGACATCTTCCTATCCTTCAATCTTTGCTCAAATGCCACCTTATTATTGAGGCCTTCCTGACACCCCACTCCACCGGTCTCTCGTCTCCTTTGCCACTTTATTTTCCCCTATTTATAGCATTTCTTACCTGCTGACATCCTATATAGTCCTCTTCCAGTTGCTTTTCCTTTCTCTTGTAAAACTTTGCCCCACCACCAGAATAAATTGTTTTCCTGAGTTTGACTAGTGAGAGTTTTGTTAAAAAGAGATCATGTCATTTTTATTTCTTCCCACCCACTAGCAAATTTTCTTTCCCTTGAGAAAATCTCTAATTAAAAACCAAGTCTCTAACAATGCTCTTTTCTCTCTTTCATTGGCAGTTTCTTGAAAGAGTGCTTTACACTTGTAGTCTCCTCTTTCTGGCCACTAATATATTTCTTAATTCATCATTTAACCTGAAATCTGATGCTACCAACGTGCAGAATCTCATCAGTCCTGGGTATACTTACCCTCTAACGGCTCAATTCAAGGCATCATTCTCTTACTCTTTCTGCAGGACCGGCTCGTCTTTATAAACAATCATTTTCTCCTGAGCTTCTGTCACACATCATCCTGGTTCTTCACCTTGTTTTACATGAGTCCTCTCTACTCTCTCACCTAACATAGTAATTCTAAACAGCCCTGGCCGGCCTCTGACTTTAACTTTTCTTATAGAATCTTGCAGTCCGGAATCCTACCCACGTCTACGGCTTCGGCTGTCTTGTGCAGATGGCATTCTACACGATGATGACTAAAACTTGTCCCTTGTGACTCCAGACATTTCCCATTCACTGCCTGACATCTTCTGAATCTCTTCTGGCACCCTAGGTGTTGTGACTTTACATCTGCATTCACTAAAATTCCATCAGTACCATCCCTTCCTCATGATCTTCCTGTTTTTCCTTAAACATTCTCCAAAAAGGTAGGAGTGTTTCAAAACATTTAAAAGAAAACCAGTAAAACCTGTGACTAAGGGAGTATGAGATGAGATGAAAGAGGGAGGGAAGTTAAGCGGTGTTCAGAACATTCTTAACAATAAAGTTAAACATGTTAAACTCTAACATTTTATTTTTTAATCAAATATGAAAAAACATTAAAAAGCTCCTAATTCTGGATGATGAAAGTCAGGGACTTAATTATTCTTTGAAATTTTTAGTGTTTTAAAATTTTCTCCAAAAGTATTGGCTCTTAAAAAAGTGATATGTCTACCATTTGGGAAAATATTTGCATTAAATGGAAAGTAATATAGTTTTTCTAAATGCCATTAAACAAACATGCAAGTCTGGAAATAGCTACATGTATGGTGTGGCATTGAGTAAACAATAAGAAAACTAAATCTTGGATTTAGATGTGAGCTTTGCAATTATTTAACTCAATATGAAGATTTTATTCAGCATCTTTGACAAGTAGCCATCCAGCCTTGGCTCCAGTGAGGAAATTATGACCTCGAGGGGCTGTCCGTTCCATTTTGGAAACAAATTCCAGAACTGTTCTTCCCTGTATCAAGTAAAACTCTAATTCCCTTTCTGTTTCTGCACAGTTTTCCTGTTTCTACCTATTAAATCTACTCACCACAAGTTTTACACCCTGATTAGTCCAGTGGTTTTATTTAACTTTCTGTGATTACATCTTAAACCACAAGAAAGCCTCCATTTGGCTTTGGTCAATGCCCTTAAAGGCAAGGACCTATTTCTATTTTAAATATTCTGATGTCACCTAGGATGAGAGTAGGTATAGCAGAAATTTTTCTAACCAAAGAACTTGGGAATTTAATGAATTTTCCAACTTAAGAGATGAAGGTGAAGAAAAATCACTATGACTCTGTTAACAACTTTTTGTAAATAATCAGGTCCTGTGCCCTGATAAATGAAGAGTAATGTTGATACCAAAACTCTTTATTTGTATTAAGGTTATGATTTAAAATGGGCACTACTTCAGTGTCAGTATGCACTCGGTGAGTCCATAAATTACAATCTTCTCAAAAATAAAAAAGAGCCTCAAATCCTTCAAATATAATGATACCATGTTTAATTCCATGAAAAAAATAAGAAGTTAAAAGTTACTGGTCAACCACTTCTAAGGGAAGTCTCGAGCATTTTCTAATCTTTGGATACCTTACAATGAGCTTCAAGAGGCTTAACTGAACTGATAATCATGGTTACCACTTCTGCTAGGATTCACAGAGACTCCAAAAAACAGTCTGTTTCTGTTAGTCCAAATTCTCCAAAATTTAATCAGGATCTTTCATCTTCCCAACATGTTGGTCAATTTGCTTATAAAAATAATGTAAAACTTAAACTCACAATCTTCATTTTATTTAATGTTGGGGGGATAACATGATCTTTTATCCATTTTCTAAATTCTCCGATATATTTCTCTCTGTCTTTTGCAAGTTGCATCTAATTTCCTGCTTTAGCTTAGTTATTTCTTGGTATTCCTCCTAGGTAACCACTTTTATTTTGTGGTATTCCCATTTGTGTTTCAACTCCTTATTCAAATTTTTCTGTAGACAACCAGCTGTTAAGCTTAAGAACACCAGATGTTAGTGTAAGATTTGAGATGCTGTTACCAGGACAACCAGCATTGAGTGCTGGCCATTGCCATCACTGTGTTCACTACTCCAAAGAGGGGATTGAGCTTCACCTTTCTCTATGGAAATAAAACAGACAAAAACACATTTGTAGCACAAATTTAAATAGGTGGCTAGAACACCCTTCTGGTGTAAACCCTGTTCATACCTTCCCAGTGATTCTGCTCTACATGAAAAGAACAAAGTAACAAGTGTTTAATAAAGAAAAATGGGAGACAAAGAAGGCTTTAACCATAACCACTTGGAGGATCAATTACATTTTGATGATTTTCAAGACTATAGATGAGTTGCCTCACTCAGTAGATGAAAAGGGAAAGTTTTGAGATTTCTCATCCCACCTTCCCTTCCCTCAGATGCTCAGAGGCTACTGAGATTTCTTTTCTGTTTTCACGAGAGGTAATTCCTCACATAAAAAAAGAAATCCTACATTTAAGTCTCAATATAGCCCAGCAAAGAGATAAGCGAGAATTCAGTGTTCCCTGCAGGATGGGGAATATTTGAGCCTCCTCTGACATTCCAGAATCACAGAATCATAGGATATAGAATTTATGATAATGTAGCACAACCCTATCACTTTCAGGTAATGAAATCAAGTATTTTAACTTCAAATCTGTACAAACTTTATGATTCTAGTCAGTTTATCCATAAGCTCTTAACATTTAGTTTTCTTATGGTATAAAAATCCTGCTGTGCAGTATGGTGAGGAAAATCCAAGTCACAGCTAGAGTCTAAGTATATCTCCTGCAAATTATCAGCCAAGCTGCAGTTTCTACAAACACACAATGTAACAGTAACTACTTTTCTGTTTACTACACCATTGAGTGGTCAAATGAGATAATATGTTATTAAAGTACATTGTGAATGTTGTAAAAGTGTTAGTATTCTCAGCAATTTACATAAAACCCCTAAAATAGAAAAATCACCTCTGATGGAAAGTTCTCTCCTCTCCGCTATGGAGCCAAAGTCACCACTGTGCCAGCTAAAATTTCACAGACAAAAGATCTAGGAAGTAAGCTATTATCTAAAAGTGCTAGGACTGTGCATATGAATTTTGAAGTTTTGAATTGTTGTCTTGTTGGTTGATTCATTTTCCCTGACATAATACTATCATCACTTTCTTATATTTTCCATTCGGAATACCTAACAGTTTATTTTTATTGTAGGAGAATAAGAAAGGAAGAAGAGATGACTGCTGTAATCTCATTTAATCAAGATGAAATACATTCTCTAATACACCACTCCATTATTTCAAATGACAGCCTAAATCAAATTTGAGAAATGCCCATTTTTATGTGACAGAGAAAAGCAAGTCTTTGGCAGTTCATGGGATACAGAAACCACCAACAGTGTTAAATAGAAGGCATGTCTGTACAAACTGGAATGGAAACATTTCCAGACAACGTGGAGGGGTTTCCCCATTGTGGAATATGACCTCACAGGTTCATAATTAACAACATTGCTTTGCTTCAATTGGAGAGCCTTGGGAAATTGCATAGTGACGCAACTTTGCATGTCTTCTCAATGGAAATTTTTTTATTCATAAATCAAGTAATAATGAACAAGACATAGTGTGCTAGATTTTAATGTTAAGTATCTTTTAAAATAACAACTTACTGGAAATGTCATGGGTTTTATTTTCTCTTTTAATGTACTTATGCCCTCCCCAAAACTAAAGGCTGAGTGGTTTTTATGCTACTCTTCCTTACCCATATCTTCCTCCTATCCTTCCAAAGTCAGAAAGGTAAAGTATCTGGGTGCCTGTGTGGCTCAGTCGGTTAAGCGTCTGCCTTTGGCTCAGGTCATGATCCCAGGGTCCTGGGATCGAGCCCCACATCAGGCTCCCTGCTCAGTGGGGAACCTGCTTCTCCCTCTGCCTGCCACTCCCACTGCTGTGTGCTCTCTCTCTCTCTGTCAAATAAATAAATAAAATCTTTTTTAAAAAAAGGTAAAGTATCCGTATAGCTCAAACTCTTTCAAAGTAAATGTACGGTGGATACATTTAAAAAATAGATTCATCACTGGCTCCACTTGTTAGGCTAGAGCATGAAGTTTGGGGCGATTTTATAGGTTAGGCAAAGTTACCACTGCACCAGAGTGTGTGTATCAGATAATTGTTCTCCCTTCTGTGGAATCACACCCAACACAAATAACACATCATCCATGAAATCACCACAATTCATCTTTTCACACCTAACAATACCAAGGGAGAAGTCAATTATTAATTTTTTTTCCAGTAAACGTCAACAATTACCTGGTGTACCATGGAAACCTTTGGTGAAATTGCAGCTAAACCTAGATATGCCAAATATTTTTTATTTGTCATAATCAGAAATACAAAGAGAGCAAATGGAAAACATTTCTTGGTGGTAAACCACTGCTATTAACTACAGAATACTGATAAGGAGAGAATTCCTATGTTTAAGTTGCATCATAGTCCAGTGAAGAGTTAAATGGATATTGCCCCTCTGTGAAGCCCTCTCTTCCATGTCCTCCTCCTGCACTCCAGGCCCAGAAACAGAACTCCCACCCCTGCCCCCAATTGAACTCATTTCCCTTTATTGCATTTCCACAGTCTACTGTGGTTGTTTAGAATTTTCCCTAAAGGCAAATAAGGTGTTTAGCTCATCTCTATATGCAACCTCATGATACAATTTTTGGTGCAAAGAAGAGAATCAGTGAATAATTATTGAATACAGGAATTCTGAAGATAATTTAAGGAGTAAGAGAATGTAGTCACATACATATTTTTTGTAGTCCATATTTTTTAAGATGATACTCTTCCTAGGATTTTTAAAAGGAGCAAGAAATCTTCAAAAAATTTAGCTGGCCACGTCTATTGAAGTAAAAGAATTGAGAATTTATTCAGAATTGTCTGCATTGCAAAACTTTCTTGCAATTACTATGATCTAGGATAGAAAAGATTGATAACACGATAATGTACATTAAAATGTATATTAGATATATAAATCATATATAGATTGTATTACAGGGTCTTTGGAATGGATTGGTTTACTTTTACCTTTGTTGGTAGCTTTATTAACAAAATACAATTATCCCAAGCTCAAGTATGAACAGTATTGGCATTCCTTTTTTAAAGAATCAATCAAAAATAGATGCAAATCTAAGATCTATGAGAATATGCCTGGATTACACATTGCCTATAATTTTGCAAGATTTGCACATCTATTCAAGAAACAAGTGTGATACTGTGACTCTTAGTCTCCCATCTATAACTCCCCCCAAACCACACATATAAACTAAAAAAGATAAAGTCCTCTTATACTGATGCTGTATATGTGGTAGTCACTGTGAAGGAAGTCTGAATTCATGGATGCATGCCTGGCATCATTTTTAAAGGTTATAGCTTGGTAAAATTTTAATTAGCCACAGAGGACAAAAATTATGCATTTGGCCAGGTTTATGCTGTTTCTAATTTTTTGTATCCAGTTCAACCAACTGTCCTCCTGCCCAATAGATTCAGTTTTCCTCATGTTCTCACCATTCCTTAAATAAAAAAGTGACCAGAAAGGTTATTATTAAGAATTTAAGAGATGAAAAAAGGGGCACCTGGGTGGCTCAATGGGTTAAGCATCCACCTTCTGCTCAGGTCATGGCCCTGGGGTCCTGGGATTGAGCCCCATATTGGGCTCCCTGCTCAGTGGGGAGTCTGCTTCTCCCTCTCCCTCTGCACCTCCCCCCCCCGCTCATGCTTTCTCTCTCTCGCTCTCAAATAAATAATAAAATCTATATTTAAAAAAGATGAAAAAATGGCATTAAATGCAGATAAATTGTTTCCATTTCCCTTCTTAATAGTTGATCATATCAAGCAGACATTATTTTGGAAAGCCAAAAATATATGCCCAATACTGTATTTGACTTTCTAAAATCGCAAGACATCTAAAAAAAGATTTTATTTGCCTGTGTGGGAAAATATTCCAAACATATAAAATGGTTTTCCTGGTGGATTAGGAATGAAATATCCCAAATCTCCACGTCACAAAAATTCATTACATTAAGCTGTTTTTATGAGTGCCTGATTGCCTCACATAAGTTTATGTTCTTGATTGATCTCATTCTTTTTTCTCAGAGACTCTAGAAAATTGGTCTTCCATGCTATTAAGAAATGATTGGCTTACAGTACTCAATGCAAGGAAATTACTCCTTTCCTTTTCATGTAAATCTCTTCATTTATCTGGGAAGTCCACTTAATTCTTTATGCCTATTTTTTTCAAATGACTCTTAAGAGGATGCAGAGATTAAGTGGGACCTAGGCCACAATTTATAAAAAGTTCCCATAAGTAACTTCATTCCTAGAACAGAATGGTTGCATTTTAATGGGAATTGGAATATGCCTTATAAAAAATAAGGTAAAAATAAAAAAATGAGCAAATCCATGGCAGTAATAGTTTGCAAAAATGAAAGATATTAAAAAAGTTATGGTTGGCAGAAGTTCACTCTTCTTTCTCTTATTCCTTCGTTCATTCAACAATTTCATTTGCTCCGTAAGAAATCAATTTGCCCTTCCTACCCTAGAGTGTGTAGATATTCAATTAAGCTCAGACACAATGAAGCTCAAGTAATTTTTAAAATGTGATTTCTGAGTTTGCTCAACATGTCATCAATTTATGAAACAATTTGCTCACTGGCATGTAAACTGAACTGAGGGGGTGCAAGCTTAGACAAAAGGATAAAACTAGTTATGCACAGAAAGAAGAACTTGGATGTCTTGATATCCATTATAAATTTATTTTATAAACAGTGATTCATGTCTCATTAAATAAATGGCCAACTAGCCTTAAGATACACTGCCTAAAATTTCAAAATGTTTCATATTGACCTTCATATTGTTATAAGATGTGTCAACTTTCCTTCACATCAGTTATAATTTATAATTAGAAAAAATGCTTATAGCTAATTAAATTCTCTTTCCTATGAGTCTTAAAAATAATGATTAATTAAATTGTAAAGGAACAATGAAATGGGTAGGTTTATATTTTTCCTGTTTTCTTCTTCCCTACTGGTTTCTTCATTCTATTGTCATTGGCCTGCTCCATGTGAGGAAAAGGATTTAATACTATGGTCACTGTATGTTTATTTTTCATTATAATTATGCATAGGTGCGGAATGCAAGCATTTGATTTTTTCCTCTTTTCATATGAATTTTTCTCTTTTGACCAGTTAATATATGAAGAGGTTAGTTCCATTTAAACAATTCATCTATTTGTTAGAAGCTTAACTAATAATTTGATAAAGGAGAATGTTTATATTAAGTACTAATTTTAGCTTGACACTACGTATGAGTCCTCATGCCATCTCACCTCCCCTTTCTCCAGAAAATTAAGAGTTGGCTAAATTTCTATGTGTTCTAAAACAGTAAACCTAAACTCATTAAATCTTTCCGAAAAAAAAGTATTTTGACTCTGCTGAAAAGTTGGTACATGTTGTGGGTTGTCTCTTTTACAAAATTTTTAGAGTTGAAAAATATTTAATATTTAATTATAGTAGCTATGTTTTAACACCATGTTAGTTTTCCTTAATTTTTAATCTTATTAAAATGTCTAAGATCTTAACATTTTCATAACAAAGTGGTTCTAGAATTCCAAGAGTCAAACAACCATATAACAATAAATTTTAAAATGTTTTAACCTTGTAAAGAAATTTTGAACTCTTACATTTGCAACCACTGACAGCTTGTACTAAAAGAAAAGAAGAGTTTGCTAATAGTAACAGTCACAGACTTTCCTTGTAAGCATGGGTTTTCTCTTTCTTGTGCTTCTGACATGAACAATTTAGTTACAATAATTTATAAATTAGACAACAGTAAACCCCTTATGCAAATTTATAGATATTCAAAATATTTTATAACTTTTCCTATCGAAAAAAATTTCTCACGTAGTTTTGCCCTTCCATTATTTACCATACAGCTCAGGCAAATACAAAGAAACAAGCTATGAATTACAGTTGTCCCCCTTTATCCACAGGGGATACATCCCAAGACCCTCTGTGGATGCCTGAAACCATGAATAGTATGGAACCATATATACTATGTTTTTCCTATACATACATACTTATGATAAAGTTTAATTTATAAATTAGGCATGGTAAGAGGTTAACAATAAGAACTAATAATAAAATAGAACAATTATAATATGCTATAATAAAAGTTATATTAATGTGCCCCCTCTCTCTCTCTCAAAATATCTTATTGTATTGTTCTCACACTTGTGAGATGATACAATGCCTACATGATGAGATGCAGGAAGGTGAATGACGAAGGTATTGTGACATAGTGTTAGGCTACTATTGACCTTCTGACGATATGTCAGAAGGAGGATCATCTGTTGCTGAATGTAGGTGACTGCTAGCAACTGAGAACACAAACAGCAAAACCACGGATAAAGGGAGACTACCAGACATAGCACAATAGTTAAAAGGCTGCAACAGACCTGGATCCACCACCTAAAAAACTGAATGACTTTGGGCAAGTTACTTCACCTCTCTGTGCATCTGTAAAATCTTACCTCATGAAATTTTTTCTAAGAATGATGTGATGTGATATATATAAAACACTTCAGACAATGTCTGGCACTTGATAAGTACCATGGGTGTTAGCTAGTGCTATTATTATTATTGTTGTCATCCAGACAAAACTTGAGAAATTAAATCCATAGCCACATCTTAGTTGGTCAAACCATTATTTTTTTTTCTCATCAAACAATGAACTAGTTCTTAACCAGAGGTCTCTGAACTTGGTTGGGAAAATATGACATCTTTATCTTTCACTAAACTCTAACTACATGCCCTTCAGTTGTGAATGCACACAATGGATCACAGTGTTATTAGCAGTATCTGTGACTTTGTCAACAATAGAAATTACAGATACATTCATATCACATTACATTGGTTATTTCTAGATCTCAAAATACTGTTTCCACTCATCGCCATTTTAAAATTATGGTAGCTATTAAAGATAGAGCTAGATCTTGTTTTTCAATATATAAATAAACACATCACAAATTTGGTTAATCGTATTTCAATATAAATGATGTTTCTCTTAGTTCTACTATTTTATTTAAACGTTATTCTGAGCAGGGGTCCCTAAGTTTCACCAGCCTGCAAAAGAGTCTTGTATAGTTGACCTACCGATCAAGTACATGGATGGATAGAGTGATCTTTGTTTATTCTCTTCTCTTTCCAGTTCTTAGATGAATGTACAGATAAACAACAAAATGACTAAAAGGGTGAGCAACTAAAGGAAGAAAAGATAACTAAAAACTGCTTTATTTTGAAATTTAAATTAAGAATATGAATTGAATTGCCAGCACTCAACAGATTAAAAACTTGGAGACTAACAAAGCAACTTGGTGTTTGTGATGGTTTGTTTTGTGTTGACTTTGGTAGGTTAACGTACTCATTTAATCAAGCACTGATCTACCTACGTGTTGCTGTGCGGCACTTTGTAGATGTGATTAACATCTATAATCAGCTGACTTTAAGGAAATTATCCAGATTAATGGGAGTGGGCCTCATCCAATCAGTTGAAAGGCCTTAAGAGGAAAGCCTAAGGTTTCCCAGGGAAGAAGAAATTCTGCCTAAAGGCAGCAGTATCACCTCTGAGTTTCTAGCCTGTGGATTTCAGACCTAGTTCCACAATCACGTCAGCCAATTTCTTTCAAAATATACATAGATATAGACATACAGATTTATATGTTTCTGGTTAATATAGATTTATATGTTTATATCTATGTCTAGATAGATATAGATATAGATACAGAAATATGGATATAGATCTATATGTCTGTATCTATATCTATATCCATAAATATATATCTCTCCTATTAGTTCTGTTTCTTTGGAAAACCTGATTAATTTATGTTTATTACTACTCAACCTACTTGATTTAAAATAGAATAAAGGTAAAAGAAGAAAGCTTTTTCTCTTCCACATTTTTCTTAAATTCCTTTGTCCTTTTTACTTCATCATAGAATTTTATTTCTTAACATTTAAATACCACCAAAAAAGCAGTTTTAAAGACACAAAATAGAAATATACTGATACCATGTTTTGTTAATATCCGGATAATTAATATGTATATTTTTGGGAATAGCTAATATCAACCATTGTGTTAAAACTAAGGCAACATATCTTTTTGTGAGCCTAATGAGTTATTTTTAAGTTTGGCAGGAATAGGTTTCCTAAGAATGTCAAAGCCAAGAGTTATGCAGGTCTTCCCAATTAAAAAGCAATAAAAACTATTCGAAACATCCCACCAAAAATAAGATTTAATACATGCAAGCTATTTTGCTTGCTTTTGATCTTTTATATAATTCTTTCAATTTTTTCCAAAGAATATTAATACCACTGAGAAGTTCTTCATTGCATTTGAAGTCCAGTGAAAAATCCAGTGATACATAAGTAATTTAAGATTTAAAAATAACTTGGGAAAACGTAAAGGCTTTTAGTACAGAGTTTCAAATGAACTTAGGTTTAGATCTTTGTAATAAGACATGGATAATTAATTTAAGGTGATGTCAGGTGATTGAAATTATGAGAAAATGACCGAGTAGTTACTTAACACAATAATCTGCCAAAAAGCAGTAGCTAATATACTGACTCTGGTAAAAAAAAGTTGCCTTTTATGACATAATATTCCTTCACCAAAGAAAAACAGCAAATGTTAACCAAACTTTGGAATCAGACTCTGAGCTTAAAGAAACATGCAGTTCATTCATTTTCTTCATACACAATGGAATTTATGTGGGAATATGCATGATAGGCCAAAATGTGCGTAGCCTTCCTCTCAACTCCAGTCACAAGAGCAGCAACTGAATGCAACCTCCTCAATATCCTGGGGGTTTTCTCAATAGTAGCTAACTCTCCATCCCTTCCAAATTTTCAACCATTCTAATTTTCTCAAGAATGTACGTGTGTTTTTTATTTAAATCTCATCTGCTAGGAAGTAAATTAAATGTCTTGACCATTGTTCACAAATAGTCATGTTTGAAAGAGCATATTGTAAGCCTCTGGGTTCTTTCTTTCTTTAGACAATATGCATGTTAATGAACAGCCTGCAAGTCATAATTCTCTGGAGGCTGTCTCAGAACTACCAGGCTTTTCAGCCATAGGTTTCTGATTAATAATGGATTACAAGTAGAAGAAAGATCACAATAAGGAACTGTCTTCAAAGAATTATTTTCATTATTAGAGTCTGTTCGTGTAGTACAGAAGTGCACAATTTGTAAATTTTTTTAAATTTTAAAGGCGGACTATTTTTTTTTTTTAAGCATTACAAGCACTGATAGGGACAAGAATTGATGACAGTAAAGTGTCTTGGTGGATCTACTCATTCATACATTCATTCACTCACTCATTCAACTAATAAATATTGAGCACTTATCCTAAATCAGGCACCGTGGGAGGCGCTGAGTTCACAAGGATGGAAGAAGACAAGCAATGTTTTCTTATGGAGCTTGCTGTTGGTGGGGTAGAGATTAATAAATATGTTAAACTTAGATAAGTACTCTGAGTGAATGTGGCACAGTGTTGTAGATGCATATAGCAAGAGAACCTCATCCAGATGAAGGGTCAGAAAAGGTTTTCCAAAGAAGTGATACTTGAGCTGGGATCTCAAGGATGCCTAGCAGCTAACTAGTAGAAGGGAGAGCCACGCTGAGGAAAGTTCCAGAAAGTGGAAATGGTTTGTGTAAAGTCCCTGTGGCACAAGATAGCATGGCACAAAGAAGGATGAAGTGTCCCAAGGGATGAGAGCAAGGTGGTGATCCAGTGAGATGAGACCTAGTCAGACATTGGTTTATTCTAGAAGAAACAGGAAGTCACAGAAGGATTTTGAGGAGAATGATGACGTGATCCTAGGGCACACATCTGTCTTTCCTGCTGGGGGTTTTGTTAAATACCAGAAATGCAATGCCTGACACTTAATAGAGTTGATAAATAAAAGAAAGAAAGAAGGGGAGGGCAGTGAAAGGGAAACAACAGAGAGCGAGACAGAGTAAGTGGTATAGATTTGGAGATATCTAGGTTAAATAGAGTCCCCACCCCCACTGCCTTGGCTCCTCAACTTTTTCCAGAGCTTGTCTCATTTTGGTTGCTATCATCATTTTTATAGATGGTGTTAATAAGGCCAGGATAATTAAGTAACTTGCTTAGGTGATACAACCATATCAGCCCTCTCTCCAGCATCTTAGTGTGTGTGTGTGTGTTTGTCTGTGTGTCTGTGTGTCTGTACGCATGCCCACACACATACATCATTCTCTCCACCCAGATAGGTCTTGATTGTGATTAAGATTTAAAGTAAGTGTCTAAATACTGGGGCCATGCTTTATATTCTTAAAATTATCTTTTAATTCAAGTTGGTGTGAAACACAGTGTGCCCAACAGATAGCAGAAATGCATAATGCATAAAATGGACTGCATAATGAGGTAATTGATTTCTCATTTCCCTATGGCTTTCTGGGCAATTTGGCTTTCAATGAGTTGGCAAGATTCCTGAGCTGTTGTCACACTTCGGATTTACAGAAAATTGAAGAGCTGGCTCTCGTTGTAGTTCCTTCAGGTTAAGAAGAAAGGAGTTAATATTATTGACTCCCCCGCTGAAGAGAAGATAAAAAGACACTCCCTCAAGATATATGGTCAGATTCTTCCTCCCTTTCCCACGTTGCCAATTTGGATTTCACAAAAGTGTAACTTGGTCAACTTAGAGACACTCCCAGAGTAAAAGAAAACTACTCAAGAAGAAATTTTAGCATTTGACCTAAAACAAATCCCAGTTCCTTTCTGGAATTAAGTTGAGTTCCTGGAGAAAAAGGCTATCCATTTTTTTTTTACCCCAAAGAAGCAGTTTCATGATCGTTGCTTGGAATTGAGTCCTTTGCTTCCCTCACTCTGTCTCTGCTAAAACTTTTGCTTCCAGTTTGGGATCTGTCCTCTCTCTTATCCCACATAGCCCAGGTCATCCCAGGTACTCCCACTTCTTCTTCTTCAGGACTATTTTCCTGGGCTCCTCACTCTTAGGACCTATTCTACCAGTAGTGCTGATGCCCCCTTTTCCTCACTTCTCCCTTCCCATGTTTCCTAGCCCTCTGCTCAAGAAATTCAGCCCCATGCTGATTCCAAAATTTAAAAAGTTTTACTCTGAAAATTAATTACATAACTTGTACCAAGTATAGTGTTTAAGTATGTGTGTCAGGGGGTAAGGTGGGGAGATAGCTAAAAAAAAAAAAAAAGAAGAAGAAGAAGAAATATGTTTTCCCTGTGATATACTTTCACCCTCTGTTGTTTTCTGGTTCTTAGTGATACCACCTTTCAAAGCTTTTGACATTTACTTTGAATGCTTGCTTCAGGTGTGAGTAATATGCTACCGCTTTCCAAACTCAAGAATGCAGGGAGGAAAAAACAACTTGGAATGATTCATGGTGCCAATGGAAAGTTGCTGACAAAGAAAGACGTGGAGTCCTCAAGAGCACAGAAACATCTCCAGGAGTTCAACTTGATCAGAAACCTCCCCCACCCTCATTCCAACCTTCCTGTCAGCTCCACTATGGGGGGCCGGACCCCAGGGACAGAAGCCCTGGGGAACTTCCTGTGTCTGCTACAGAGCTGGCTGCGGAACAAAGGAGGGAGATATCATGAGTTGGATAGAACTTTATGAAAACCCAGCCACTGTGATTATTTTCCTCAGAACACGTATTTTTGAGTTTGGGTCAAACATTAATGTGCTCTAGCCAGGTGTCTTGGATTTGAATCCCAGTTCTACCACTTTTCAGATACATGACCTGTAACAATTTAACCTCACTTTTCACACTTATAAAATAGGGGCATTATTACTCTCTACTTCACATGGTTATCGAGAGAATTAAATGAATCAATTAACATAAAAAAATGAGAACACTTTCTGGCACTTTATGGAATTGCTCAATTAAGACTGAAAATAAACAGAAATTTTGGAAGCCTTCCGACTGTATATAACAGCAAGCATGCAACTGTAGGCCATTTAGAAACGAGTAATGGTTATCTATCTTTGCCATTGTCATTCTGAAGATTCAGTGAGATGATGTATGTGAAAATCTCAGCAAAACAACTCAACAGTTGCTATTATTATTATTATTACCATCATCATCAATATCATCAGCATGTATTACTTTTGTTAGTTTGTCAGCTGCTATATCGGCACAGGGCCTATTGTACCCATAGAATGTTAGGATTGTGGCAAAACTGGCATTGCTGATCATTGGAAAAATCTTTAATCAAGACAATTCAGTTCCAAAATTTCGAGTCAACTCCTAGTACCCATATAACTAGTTTGTATCTAAAGGGAGGAAACATGGCCACAATTTACATCCGACAGCATTTCTTAGGAAATCTTGCTGCTAAATGCAACTGACTACTTCTTCGAGAAGGACTAGAAAAGTCAAGTTTTTAAAATGTTAACACAACTATTTAGAAACAGGAAGAAAAAGGAATCAAATGGCTGTTGTTGTTACGTTTCAACCTTTTAAAATACCAAACTAGGTTTTGTTTTGTTTTGCTTTGTTTTGCTTTACAGAAGTAAACATTTGTTTGGGTGGCCATCTTAGAACATATTCTAGCACTGACTTTTGTCACAGTGTGCAAACATTTTCTTGCTTTGTGTTTTCCCTGGGTAAACATATTGAGAATGTGATTTTCCATATGCACCCTGTCATTTGCATTACATTGAGGGATTTGATTTGTCTGAGATATGCAAGATCCCTGAGTCAGGATAAACCCCGCCACTAACTTTCTAAATGATATTGAGCTATTCCCTCTGGATATCCAATTTCTTTGTTCACAGATCTCTTTCTCCTAAAAGAAAACCATGTTATGTTATTCCTCGTGCTTTCTATATTATTAAAGCAATAGTAACTGCATGATTCAATTTATTTCAAAAATGATTATTAAAAAACTTACATCTATACTCTGTTTAATGCTGGAGGAGGAAAAGACCAGAAGATTAATGGCACACTGATGAGAGAGAGCAGAGAAACTCCAGCCCCTGAGATCATCAAAACCAAAGACATGTACACAACTACCTATAATGTAGGCCAGACCACATAAATGTTAAGCGATGTTTTAAAGTATTCGGAAAAATAATGCCTTAACTAAATAAAATCACCCTACATCCAGAGTATGAATGATGCTGTTATTACTTATTTCTACTGTCTTCCATCTATTTTATAGTGTTCTTTGATCCATTCTTTGCATTATTCTTGTCTGAAAGTAATATTCTTGATATGTTTAATAAGGAGACCCCTCCTTTGTTCCTAGATGCCGTGGCTGCTGATCAACAAAAGCCATTGAAGGACTTAATCCCTTAAGCTTGGCACTACATCAGTCTGGAAGTAGTTTACATGCAGAGTTCTTTGGAGTAAATACTCATTAGAGGTTCTGTTGGCTCACTTGGTCACCCACACTTTGCAGTGGGTGGCCCAGTTGGTATCCTCATTATTTTATTTTCCACCCTTGAAAAAAATCCAGCTGTAGCAACCTGAGACTACTTTCTTTGGTACTCTAAATCCATTGTGATGGAGCGTCCATTCATTTGTGATGCTAGTTAATAGGTACAAAGAAGTAAGTGCCTCAGGCTGGTAATGCTATAATAATTTTTTTGCTAATACACCTTTTTCAGTGCAACCTCCTGAAATGCAATCTGATCACTTCAAGGATAATTCACTAGTAATTTCTCACACCTGAGAATTTAAAGAATTGTGTCATCTCCCTTCCTCCCTCTCTTTCTTCCCCCTCTCCTTTCTACCGCCGTCTTTACACAAATGAACAAATCAGTTCACAGAAGCAAAATTTATCAAAGTTAGTCACAAATTACAGAGCAAAATTCTTGCTTTTTCACTTATTACTTAAATAGATCTTTACTACCTAGAGCTTCTTGATTAGTACTTGGATCAGAGAAGCAGAGTTTCTATAATGCCATCCTTCCAGATTTAGCAATGAAGGTTTTCAAGAGAAAAAAAATCAACTAATGTTTCTTGACTATCTATGAAGTGCAAAGCAAAGTGCTGTGAAACTACAAATAGGATAGACATGTCTTCTTCTTATGGGACCCCCACTGGGTTCCCCATTCAGCAGGGAGTCTGCTTGAAGATTCTCTCCCTCTGCCCCTCCCCCCACTCACCCTCTCTCTCTCTCTCTCTCATAAATAAATCTTTTAAAATAACATATATAATGTTCTCAGAACAATTGCTAACTTCTTTCTATAGCTACGAATATAAGAGAAGCTATCGCATTCTCAATAAATTAGCATCAATTTTCAATAAGAAAACATTTAAAGTTTTCAATTTTAGAATTTATAAAAATAAGATTCTTTGGTTAATTTCCCTGTGGATGATAGGAAATGTAGTGGAGATACGGTGTTAGACCATGAGGGAGTATGACCATCTAAAAGATGTTGGGCATTATATTGTATATTTGCATCCATTACCTCACTTACTACTCAAAATGACCATGCAAGTTACATACTGTTTTATCTGTTGCACAAAAAAACTAAAACATGGGCCAACAAAAATGAAATAAAGAGCCAGGATTTGAAGGCAAGTTCAGCTGGCTCAAAAAGTCACATTTTTCTCATTCCTTGAGTTCTGATCTCATCTTCTTCAAAGACAGGAAGACTGTAGGAAGCATCCTGTCATCTCTGTGCAAAGTTATACAGTATCTTGGATTGTAACTGCTCCTAAGATTTAATAACTGTAGAAAAAACAACAGCAAGCTATCCTCCTGTGTACCATAAATAGGCCACTCCATGGTAAATTACATACTTGTGACTTATCCTAGAAGGAGCCCCACGTCGCTTTTGGACAGCGTTGCTGACCAAAACCATAAGGGCTTACACATGTTTAGGGTCTGCTCTGCTAAGTGTGTAACACACTCAGCTAACGCTGTGCTATTCCCAGCCTTACTACCAACTTACTCACACTCGCTGCACTTGTGCACGGATTCACTTCTGTCTTGTCTCATCCATCACAGTACCCAGACGTTTGTTTGCTTGTTAAACCTTGACACTTAACCACATAAGACTTGTATAAATGGTCAAATAGATTCATAAGAGGGAAATTCATAAAACTAGTCACTTCAGTTTATTATCATAAGTCTTAAATTATTCATCCACAGACCTACACATAAAATTTCATTTTTGTCTATATTATGGTTTCTGGTACACCAGTCTATATTACAGAAAGCTCCTCCCACCTAGAATGCGATAAGAACTCTGAAATGGTTTTAATTTTAATAAGACAATTGTTGTAGAGCTATACATGTTTGTTTTGTTTCAATGTGATTTGAAACTCAGCACATTCTGAGGCACTAGTACTATTAATTTCAACTGAGACTATATGGTTGTATATCTATAATATCTATACATCTATATATTTACATATATAGTTATATACCGAAAGATATATTTGTATGTACATATATATACATGCCCACATGCATATACCTGTCTATGTGGTATCAAAAATTAAGTTTAAATGTTTAGGCTTGAAACTTTGAAACTTAAACTTTTTAATTTTTCTGCATGTTATATACTATTATATCATTATAATGTCTACTTACACACAAAGTAAAGTCAATGGAAGACATGTAATTTGACTTTTATTCAGCATGACACTATAAATTATATCAGAATTATAACAAGTAATAATTTTGGACACAAGTAATATGTTCTCTAGTCTAGATGCTTTACTCTGATTAAAAAGATAGTTACATGCTAAATTCCTTGTAAATAAGTTCATGGAACATTCATTCATTCATCAACAAACTTATTAAACAGATTCTATGTGTAAAGGCAAATAAATGTACTGCGGTACTGTTGCTATTTTCAGTAATGCTACCAAAAATAACTAGGTACTCTATACCAGATAGTGCAGAAGGCACTTGGAAAATGCAAAGATATCTGAGAGGTAGTCCAAGCCATCATAAAGTTTATTACCTAATAATATTAAGTTAGTGCTCTACCAATTTTCTTTAAAAAAAAAAACACATACATGGTTTCATTTTATCCTTATGACAACAACAATATGAAGTAAACGTTATTATTATCTCCCCACTCAAAGATGACAAGTGACATGAGCAAAGATTCAATATGGGTCAGGATTCCAACACTTAAATGTGCTGCTATTATCAGAAGGTCAGCCCATACAGGAAAAATGGACGGAATCAGTGCCCTATGGATTCATGAAGAAGTGGTCTGAATTTTTTTTTTAAGTGAACTGAAGCAACAATAAACTTATTGCGATTTTATGTTGACACATTATGCAAACAAGTATTTTAAGCCTTTGGGAAATTGGGAAAATAAAGATTTTTCTTATAAGCCACTACATTGTATCCATTATTCGATCTAAAATCTTAAAAAGCGGGTGCCTGGGTGGCTCAGTTGGTTAAGCGACTGCCTTCGGCTCAGGTCATGATCCCAGACTCCTGGGATCAAGTCCCACATCGGGCTCCCGGCTCAGCAGGGAGTCTGCTTCTCCCTCTGACCCTCTCCCCTCTCATGCTGTTTCTCTCTCGCTCGCTCTCTAATAAATAAATAAATAAAATCTTTAAAAAAATAAAAAAAAAATAAAATAAAATCTTAAAAAGCAATCACACAAATGGAAACATTCTTCCGTCTTATCTAAAGCCTAAATCTTTTCATTCTTTTGGAAGTTGTTGTGCATATAGGGTCCAGGTACAAATAGGCATCTTCCCACAGCATTCAAAATGTGTTACTGTGCATTTATTCCCTTTGTATTTGAATCTCTTACTTTTTAAACTATGATGTCAAAACTGGTCTGTCATCCCTGAAACAGAGAGCCGTGTTTTCTCTGGACACTGAACCTTTGTTAGGGCAATCATCCTCACTGTCCTTTGCCTCCTTCATGGTCTTGAACTATTTGAAATCTTGCCTCCACTTTAAAGTTTGCTGCAAAGCCCATCTTTGTTGCTCAGTGATGCTTTCCCAGGCCCACTCCCAACAGAAGGGACTTTTCCTCTTCACTGAACTATTTTTGTTTTTAATCTTTATCGTTCATTCTCTTTATATGACACTCATTTAATATATTTATGTGTTTTATGTATATTCTTATCTCTTCGGGTAAATTATAAATTCTTAGGGATCAAAACTTATGCAATTTTTTTTCCTCTAAGGTTATATCAGCAACTAGGACAATTTTGGTATACTCAATAAATATTGGGCAAATCAATACAATATTGTCAATAAATTCAACACAAATATCACTCTAATGACACATTTTGTAATTCTAATATCACATTCTACACAATGAATATTCAAAGATTTGGAGTATTCCCATGTGTAACTGATAAAACCTTATGAAATGGCATTTATTCTGATCTGTAATTATTTCATTTATATACTTAATTTCTTCCTCCTTCACTAGAATAAGACCTCCATGAAAGCAAAGACCTGTCTACTTTGTCCAGGTAGGGAGGGGGGGAAGGACAGAAGAAGGTACAGGATCTCCTGTAAGTTACTGTTCTCACCACTTTTGTTGACTGGGAAGTCTCCTGTGTCCCATTTCCTAGTGTCAGGGCCTCCTGACACAGCAGAACAGGAATCAGCCTAGAGGAATTGGTGTTGCTGACATTGGGTACATAGTATAACAAAGAGAGGACTAAAATATTCTACCTGTTTCCATCTCTCTTTTGCTCATTAATTAACATGACAACTATGAAAGTACATAACTGGACCAGTAAAATGTCGATGTAGGTGTTTGGTAAATATAGAAAAAATGTAAATTCGTGACTTCCATGGACATGTTGAGCATCCAACTTCATAGCACAAAGGTGCTGAAACCTTAGTTTACACAAAGAAAAACCAGCCACAGTGAGATTTTGTAGATTATATAAAGTAGTAGCCAAAAAGAAAGAGAAAAAAGAAGGGAGGAGGGGAGGGAGGAAAGAGGGTCCTTTTAGGGTAATTAAAAAAGTTCAGTGGAGAAGTTGCAGTGTTTTCAATAAGTAGTACAAGAGCAACTGGATATCCATGAGGAAAAAAAATCATAATTTTGACCAAAATCTCACACCTTATATAAAAATCAACTCAAAATGAATCACAGATTTAAATGTAATTATAGGGGCGCCTGGGTGGCTCAGTTGGTTAAGCGACTGCCTTCGGCTCAGGTCATGATCCTGGAGTCCCGGGATCGAGTCCCGCATCGGGCTCCCTGCTTGGCGGGGAGTCTGCTTCTCCCTCTGACCCTCCTCCTTCTCATGCTCTCTGTCTCTCATTCTCTCTCTCTCTCAAATAAATAAATAAAGTCTTTAAAAAATAAAAAAAAAAATAAATGTAATTATAAAACTCTACAACTTGTAAGAAAAAAAAAAGTAGGAGCAATCTTTGAGATCTAGGACTAGGCAAAGAGTTCTTAGACTTAACACCAAAGTATAATCCACAGAAAGAAAAAAATGATAAATGAACTTCATCAAAATTTTTAAAATTTTGTTCTATGAAATTAAAGCAAGTGACAGAGTAGGAGAAAATGTGCAAATTACAACTGCAACAAAGGTCTAGTACAGAGAGTATATAAAGAACTCTCAAAACCCGACAGTAAAAAGACAAACAATTCGATTAGAAAGTAGACAAAAGACATGAAGGGGCATTTCACTTAAGAAGGCATACAGATGGCAAAATGCATCTGAAAAGATGTTCAACATCATTAGTTCTTAGGGAAATGCAAATTAAAACCACAGTGAGATATCAGTACGCACCTATCAGAATGACTAAAATTTTTAAAAAAAATCAGTGACAACACCAGATGTTGGTGGGGCTGCAGAGAAACTTGATCACTCATACATTGCTGATGGGAATGAAAATGGCACAGGACTTGGGAAAACAGTTTAGCATTTTCTTTAAAAAATAAAAATGCAACTATCATATGACCCAGCAATTATACTCCTGGGCTTCTATTCCAGAGAAATGAAGGCTTCTGTTCATACACAAACCTGTGCACAAGTGTTCATATATTCCTTTTTCATTATTGTGGTAATATACACATACCATAAATTTTACCATTTTAATCATATTTAAGTGCGCAATTCAGTGACATGTAAGTACATTCACAACACTATGTAACCATTACCACTACCCATTTTCCAAACTTTTTCATCAACCCAAATGGAAACTCCATACCCATTAAGTGATAACTTCCATTTTCCTCTCCCTTTCAGCTCCTGGTAACCTCTAACTCTCCTTTCTCTCTGTATGAATTTGCGTATTTTAGGTACTTCACATGAGTGGAATCCTACAAAAGATATGCTATTGTGTCTGGCTCATTTCACAGAGCACAATGTTTTCCAGGTTCATCCGTGGTGCAGCATGTATCAGAATCTCATTCCTTTTTAAGGCTGAATAATATTTCATGCTATGTATATACAACATTTTCTTTACCCATTTATATGTTGGTGTACATTTTGGTTGTTTCTACCTTTTGTCTATTGGAAATAACACTGCTATAAACATTGGTATGCAAGTATTTAAAACAGATTTATTCTCAATGGACAAGAATGGGAAACAAACCTGCCTTTCAACAGGTCAATGGTTAAACAAACTGGTATTCCATGCAATGAAATATTACTCAGCAATAAAAAAAGAATAAACTATCGATACACACAACCACCTGTTGCGAAGTTCCAAAAAATTCTGTTGAGTAAGAAAAGCCAACCCCCAAATATTATATAGTGTATGAATCCATTTATGGAACATTCTTGAAGTGACAAAATTAGGGCAGGAGAGAAGTATACATGACTATAAAAGGCAACATGATAGATAACTGCAGAATGGAAATGTTTTGTATCTTGACAAATGTCAAAACCTGGTTGTGATCCTGTACTATGCTTTTGCAAGATGTTACCACTGGGGGAACCTTGGCAAAAGTTACCCCAGATCTCTCTATGTCACTTACTACAACTGCATGTGAATCCACAATTATCACAAAACAAAATGTTTAACTAAAAGAAAGGAAGAGAGAAAGGGAGGGAGGGAGGAGGGGAGGGAGGGAAGGAGGGTGGAAAAGAGGATGGGAGGAAGGAAAAAAATCTCACTCAGATATACAAATATATATACAAATTCAACCTGAGTCTCTGATGGGGCACAGATCCCTTAGACCCGTCAGCCAAGTCTCTTCCACATTGCCCCCAATGGCAGCCCAGAGGCACCGCGTGAATTTTAAGATGTTTCCAGAATGGAAAGGGTGATGACTCAGATTTCAGTTTAATACCCACAGTGAACTGCACACAGTACAATTATAAAATGGCACTATTTTAAATTTCTTTCAACTATATTTATTTACAGAATTCCCTGAAAATTTTTTGCAGGAGCTATATCATGACACTAAACCCCTACCATCAGTGTAGAGGAGTTTCTCTTACTGGGGTTGTGTTATGGAAGCAGAGGGCATACTCTGTTCCTCTTCATATTGTATACATATTTTGTCTTTTACTGAAGATTTATGATGAGGGAAATAACTTTGAGTCTTATGTTAATTGTTTGAGGCCTTGCTTTGACAGTGCTAATTGTTTAGTTTTAATGGAAGACATTGTTGTGAAGTGAAAGCAGAAGTTTAAATAAAAAAGAATACAGTGTTTGTTCCTTTTAAGTTCCTGGTGGTGTCATGCAGTCCCTAAGCAATTTTAGGCCAAATGTAACTAGATTCTTTCTTAATGTTCTTTAAAAAGTTACAAATATCAATGCACACTGGCAATCTTAGGATGGTAAAGCAGTGTGCCACAGAATATATTCCTCTATGAACTATGTCAGGATATTAAGTGTTCTAGATTTTCTGTTTGCACATAACTGGAGAGACATATTCACACACACACACACACACACACACACACACACACACCATCAATGAACCCATGTCAGAAGAGTCTACAGTCTCTCTAATTTGAAGCAGCTGGTGTAATATAAATATGGAGAGTCCAAGCTTCTAGGATCATCAGTACCATCATTAAGAATCAGAATCATTGATTTAAATGTTCTTTATTATTCTCTCTGTTGGGGAATTTATATCACATAGCTGTTAGCTCTTCCCCTATTGTTCCCAGACTGTCATGCAAATGTCAACAAGAGTGTATTTCGTTCATACTCTGAAATTAAATCCTTTATCCCTCAATTAGCCATAATCGTGACCACAAACGACTATGATTTACCATAACTAAAATAGATGGTGCGGGATTTATTGTTGGCTTGTGTTTGAAATGGCAAAGACAGATTTTTGAATCAAATAACTGTATGCTAACTATTTGGGACATAATTACTACTTATTTTGTTTTCCATGCATCTCCATCTAGTTAGATAGCAAATTGTTACAATGTCTCATTAGTAAAACTTAAAGGACTGCTGTGTGTGTGTGTGTGCGTGTGTGTGTGTATAAAATAATGCTCTTTGAGAACATGACCATTTTTAACAGAGAATAATGTACTGTATTATGAACCCTTTCTTAATGACAATTTTTTAAATCATCTTTATTGACCACTCATCTGTACTGTCACTGTGTGTACCAATACCAATGATCTCATTTGAATGGCATAATGATTCTATGTCGAGAGTCTGTAAAACATTTCATTTCTTTTACTTGTTCAATACCCATGTCCCCTTCCTTGGTAACAGCACCCTGATATTTTATTTAAGAATTCAGTCTCTCAGGGCACCTGGGTGGCTCAATTGGTTAAGTGGCTGCCTTCGGTTCAGGTCGTGATCCCAGGGTCCTGGGATTGAGCCCCGAGTTGGGCTCCCTGCTCCTCAGGGAGTCTGCATCTCCCTCTGCCCCACCCCTTCCCTGTGCTCTCACTCCCCCTCTCTCAAATAAATAAATAAAATCTTAAAAAGAGAAAGAACTCAGTCTCTCTCATTTATTGCACCCTACCTTTCCCTGCCCTCCCTTGGCCAAGGGAAGGAATACAGGACCCTAACCAGGCCATGCAGACACTTCCTGGGAATTTACATCTTGAGTAAAAAGGCCAAAGGATGAGATTTGATTAGAGCTTTCTCATTCTGGTTGAGGCATCCTAATAACTCCCATCCAGCCTTGTTTTCTAGAACTCTGGCACTCCATCAGTTCATACTCTTCTGAGGCCCAATTCATTCTTTCCTTGGATTCTTTCAGCCACCTCATATCCTTATATCCTTATACAATAAATTCCCTTCTAAAAAATATTTTGCATAAGTTACTTAAGAGTTGGTTTCTGTTGCTTACGTCTGAATAACTCTAACTGATATGTTGTTACTCTTTTTTTGCAGATAAGGAAATTGAGGTGTCAAGAGGTGAAGGAGATAGTCTACAATCCTGTATCATTTAGGTAACACAGCTGAATTCACATCTGCCTGATTTTAAGATCAGCTTTTAATCCCAGGTAACATTGCCTCTGTTTTCATCTTCAGAAGAGTTTAGATAAGAGGATATCTAGGTGGTCAAACAGTCATATTAGATCAGACCAAAGAATAAGATGCGTATAAGAGGAAGCATCCCTTGCTTTGTTACATTTAATCAGATGGTATTTATTATGCATCCAAAGGATTCCTTGCACTAGATAAGGAGTACAAAATCGTGACCAGTTTGCAGTAATCCTACAGGTTCCTGTCATTCCCTTTTCAATGTTTAATGTCACACAGCTATGTACAATTCCAGACTTAACATGGGTTCAAGTTCAGTCCCTACCTGCATTTAAAAAAATATTTTTATTTCACACCCATTTAGCAAGAGAGGATATGTGAAGTCCAATGCAACAACTGCTAACATGTGTGTAAACATCACTTTAAAACTCCCAAGAAGTTGTAAATTGGAGTCAATGCAGGAGGATCAAATTATGCAGACTGGAAATAAGAATGGGAGGCAGTACTGTGACATCTTCAACCCTAAGTCGAGGACCTTCGTCCCTTTTGTGACTTGGGTACAGTTTCCATCTCTGAGCCTCTGTTTCAGAGGCTATCTAAGACTATCTAAGCGTCCATGTAGGACTCTGATTAAGGATCAAGAGCAGGAGGAGGTGAGACAGCGGCTGGGGTTGGGACTAGGCTCAGCAGAATGCAGCCCACCCAAATTGGTCTGATTTATTCCACAAAACCTCTGGCTCTCCCTTCCTGCAAGTGACCTGACAAGCCACCCCTAGAAGCAACTTTTCATGGAAGTATTGTGAGCTACGGTCTTTTCTAGGGCTGTTCAAAAATGATTACACTTGGGGCCAAGGAAGAAGTAGAATGTGGTGTGAGAGTTTGGGTAGGAGGGAAAAGGAGGCGAATGACCATCTATTGCAGGGAAAACTTAAGAATCAATATCTAGTAAAATCAACAACTCTCCCCCTCTAAATTTTGTTTAAGATGCCTTAGAGTAAGGAATATTTCTTGCTCGATGTGTTAGGATGATCCTGGGCTATAAAGTCAAGAAAATCTGGGCTTCATTTTGGCCTCCATGCTTACCAGCTCTGTGACCTTGAGCAAGTAACTTCTCCATGTCTCAATTTCCTGGTCTGTAAAATGAGGGTATCTCAAAATTCCTATATCTCAGGATTATTGAGAGAGTTGAATTAGACAGTCTATCCAAAAATTATCTGGCATATGAAAGCTACTTAACAATATTAATACTTCCTTCCAGCTGGGATATATTTTTGAGGACTCTTCCACTAGACCACATTGTAAAAATTGTTTAGGAAACATCAGAAGCTAAGTGTCACCTAGCTAATAGTGTCCACTAGATGTATTCCTCCAAAATAAACCTGTTTCTTTTCTCTTTAAAAAAGAGAGTGGTAATTTAGCTCATAAAGAAAAAAATGAATTAATCACAGATTTTTTTTTTTTTTTTGGTAGTGGTGGTGGTGGTGGTATCAGTTGGGCTCCACTAGTCAGAAGCTGATGGTATGTTTAAGCTGTGTATTTGAAAAGAGTATAAAGGGGCTATTTACAGTAGTATGGGCAAGGTTTAGAGTCGGAAAGTCTAATAGTGGGAACCACTATTTAGAATTTTCTAGTAACCACATTAAAAAAGTGAACAGAAACAGGTAAAATTATTCTTAATAATGTATTTAGTTTAACTCAACATAGCCAAATTTTATCTTAATATGAAATAAATATGAGGAAGTCATTAGTTAGATGTGTTTCATTTTTTTTTCATATCAAGTCTTTGAAATCTGGTGTGTATTTTATATTTATAGCCCATCTCAGTTCAAATAATGTCTTAATTAAAATGAAGCCCTACCAAAACAATAAAGTTGTATTTAATGGAAAAATGTTTTATACCATTTCTGTTTCTAAAATTTTAATTTTAATTAGTTAATTTTAACCAAATAAAATAAAAAATTCAATTCATGTTATACTATTATGATAGTCACACACCATCAAACAGTCAATAGCCACATGTAGCTAGTAGCTACCATGTTAGATGGTGCAGGTTTAGAGAAACAAAAGAGATGGTGCAGTAGTCTGAGGTGAGCAAGACAAGAAACCATCATCTCTTTTAAGTCTGAAGAGAAAGCAGTAGTTACAGAAACCTGAATAGAGAGCCCCCTCCATCCACTTTTGGTTGAAGTACATAGCCAACTTAGATGGCTAGGAAACAGAGGGAATGAAAGGTATAAATAGCTGGACACACACTCTTCTAGTGGTATGCTGGTAACTTGATTTTCCAAAAATGAAAATCCTGATTTATAACATGTCCTCGTTTCCATGGTATAAATTCTCCTATCATAGCTGATTGCAAGCTAACAACATGATGCCACTGAAAGCAGGGTTGGGGGAAAATATGCAAAATTGGCTCTTTCCAACACACCACTGAATCTCTTCCTACCATTCTCCCCCGCTAGTCTCTTCTGATGGCCAAACTCAAGTGGTAACCAGAGGCAAGGGTGCCCGGATGCACTTCTCACAGGTCAACCTCCTTGGGCACTGAACAGATTATTGAAGGATGAGAAAGAAGTGGAAAATATACTCAATGCTTAAATCAAAAAGACTTGTCTACATTTTTTTTCTTTTTTTCCTTCTGCACATATAGAAAGAAAATGACCACAAGGAAGCTGCAAATCTATGGCACAGGCCTTGAAGGTAGGATGCTCAATAGGAAAGGCATCAGATGATTTCTTTTTCAGATTAAAAAATGTTGTCCTCTGTGAGTATAGAATTTATGCAAAGGAAAAATGGCCTTCCAGTATAAACCCTTGGTGGATACCCCTTGGGAAAAACAATTAATGTAGCCTCACAGATTATCAAGAGCCCATTTCTTTCTTTCTTTCTTTTTTTTTTTTTTTTTCAGTGGATTAGGAAAATTCCTTTTTGAAAAGAATTTCTACAGACAATTATTGAAATGCTACTGCTTGGGTATGAAACAATGAGCTTATTTATATCAAGAGTAAAATTATTCAGTATATTGACAAAATTGATGTGCCACATAAAGTGAGGTTCAGAGTCAATTATTTCAGCCTCTGTTTTAGGAATCACCCAGGTTGGTACACTTGCATTCTCCTATGACTGCCTTCACCTTTATACCCAGAAATTTTTCAAGCCCTTCCTTTTAGTTCCATTCCTCTGCAGTAGGAATCCTGGTCTTCATCATGGTGCGCAGGTGCCTTTGCCAGCTGCATGGCCCTCTGCCTTCTCTCTTACTTTCCAGATAGTCCCACCTAGCACCACTAGGCGATTCCTCCTAAGACGCCGCTTTTTATGTCATCCCCACTGCTCAAGAACCTAAAGGGCTCTCTTTTGACTACCGAAGCAATTTCAAATTCTTGGCCTGGCCTGCAAAGAACCCCATAACTTGATTTTAACCTACTTCTCTGAAGTTTCATGTGAGCCCTTCCATGCAGCCAGATCAAGTTATTGCAATTTCCAGAACACAGGCTCAATTTGCCACAGTGTTTCTGTTCCATACTCACTCCTTTTGGCCTGGCCTCTAACACACACACACACACACACACACACACACACACACACACCAGAGTATTACTGGTCCTCATCTGTAGTTTTTCAAATCCCACCCATCACCAAAGTTCATCACTGAGGCTCTAACTGTTCAAAGCCTTCATAACCATTTGACTGTTCCCCTCAACTCCAAACCCTGAACTCTAGTGACAGGTAATTCCCTCACTCACTTTGCCACTTGGATTCTCTCTCCAGTTGTTTCCATGGACCTTGCATCACTCCTTTTTCTTTCCATCCTAATACTACACCCTAAAGTGATCCCATGGAGCCAGGAAGGTGACCAGATTTTGAATCTAAGTCACTTGCTGAACCTCTCCTCAGAGATAAGCAGCAAGCCTGAAATGACCAACAAAAAAAATGAAATGAAATGACCAACAATGAAAGACCAACAACCATTACCAGTAAATGTAACATGATCTCTGCTTGAACAAACTGATCCTATTATCAGCAGTTACATGTATGATGCCAGCCTGCCCTAAATCCTGGAATCACCGTATTATTAGATGAAAGATTTGCATTAGAAGTAGCAGAAACACTAAAGGTTTGGGTTGGTTAAGTGCCCAGGTGTGGTGACGTGCCAGACTTTTCCTAAATTTATTTCAGCATTGGCAAACAACATTTTGATTGACATGTCGAATGCAACTTTGGTCACCTGAGCCCAGTGTCTCTAGTGTGGTCTCTGGAATTGCTGGAGTAACATCCCTCCCCACCTGCTGCCTCTTCCCCACCTCCTGGCCATTAAACGTTTGCCTAGGGGTTTGCTTCTGAATTCAGCTATTATGAAGATCTGGAACAGCAATCTTCAATTTGTTCTCTATGAAATGTTAATAGGTGTTAGTGGAGATGGGAGCATATATTAGAATAAATTTGGGATATGCTGGCTAAAACAAAGCTGTTTCTTTACTGCAGAACTTCTCAGAGACTTTACTAGGGTGATGTGAAATGTGAATCATTAAAAAGAGAATACAGTAGGTCACACTTCACTCATATATTTGAATAGGAAAATGTCCCCCCCACTACATCTTGCCCCCAGAACATGAGAACTCACCTCATAGGGTTGTTGTGAAGATTGGAATGAGTTATTGCATGGAGAACAATTAGAACAGTGCCTGGCAGAAGATGAAAACTCTTTGGGCTTATTGCTATCATTATTGTCACAAACATGTCTAACCGAGACCTCACCAGTGATCCTGTCCCTCTGAGAAAGAAACAGAATTGCATGTAGATTAATGGGGATCTTTTCAGGAGCTTTGAAGATCCCATACAAATACTTCACAGAACCAGTATATGACTCTCCTTGGGATCCTTTGAATCTGAAACCAGTTCAAGTGCAAGGAAGTTTATTCTCTTCCATTCTTCCCAAAGCCTGGCTAACTGGGATTCAATTAAATAGCATGGAGTAATGATTCAGAGCACAGCCTTTGGTATCGTGTTTAAATCTTGGCTCTTTTATTGGTTACAATATACCCTTGGGCAAATTGTTAAAAGGAGTGGTGCCTATAAATCTATAAAATTTGAAAAATAATATTCATCTCTCTGGCTTGTTGTCAGTAACTCAAGAGATTATGCATTTGAAGTACTTGGCCCATGCCTGATACATGGTGAAATGCTCAATAAATGGAAGTTCTTAGGTATTGCAGTAATAGACTCATTTCTTTAGTTTATTTAAACCATGAAATACTAGCTAACTTTACCCCTGTAGTCACTGCCACAGTATCCACAAGGACCAATTTGCTTCACATCCAATAGCAATTTAGTAAATACGTAGGCCACTTGGATTGTGGACTAATTGGATTGCTGGATTAGGCCTCTGAGGTTGAAAGGGTAACTCCGTGCTTTTAGGAGCTGAACGGGGAAGACATACAAGCTCTCAGTGACCACTCCCTGGGCAGCTAGAACAGGCACACTAGATTTCATAAGATCAAAAAGTAATCTCGGAAGCAACTCTGGTATTCTCTTCTTTTTTAAAACCTATCAATTCCTAATATCATACATAAAGGTTTAGTTCCTAGTTCCTAGTTCCTATTAAAATAAAAAGTATTCCCAAGTTCATACTTCACAATCCAGTGGTCGGAAGCTGTGGGAAAAATAATTTTAATTTTAGATGTTTCACGCAACACGGCTAATGTTATCTATCCTGTTTGGGCAGGGAGAAAACTGGCAGGCGTCGTGAGATGGGGAATTTATGTGAGTTAATGGAAATGTTGTGGCTGACCAACAAAGGAACTTCCCCAGCCAAAATCAAAACAAAGATATTAACTTGGAAGGGGGGAGAAAGCCTGCGGCATAATAATATCATGCATTGAAACCTTATCTAGTGGTTGAGGTAATTTGGTTCGAAGAACTTAAAGAGCATTTTGTGGTTTATGGAAACTGCCAGCAGACACTGTATTTAGCAACCTCTCCACTATTAAGTTCACATGCCTTCCTTTCTTCTCACCAAGTGGGGCCATTTAACTTTCTTATCTCTGGGTTGTTACCAACCCATCTGAGATCTCTTAAGGACAAAAGCCAAGTTTTGGAGCTTGCAATGCATCCATCTCTCATTCTTCCAGAAAGGAGTCTTTCCAAAACAATCACACATACACACACACACACACACACACACAAACCATCCTATGGCAAGTTCACAATTAAACTTTATAATTCTCAATTAAATAATTCAGAGGGGTTATTCTGAGTGAGCCAGCTATTGCAGATAAATAATTCGAGTGTTAGAAACCAATTCTTTTCTTCTCTTTTATCATTCAGTATCATGACTTTCTTTGTGTAAATAATAGGAGAGTAACCAGGGAAAAACAAGAAGACCTTGTAAGGAACTTACCAAAATAACCCTCTCATGGCTCCCACGGGCCCCATCTGGCCCCCAGCCGCTCTCCTTTGAAGTCCTGGTGCCCCTCCAAGGACTGCCCTGCACCCCTGAAGCTAGAGCAAGTGCTACAAGGGCTCTCATTTGACCCACACATGTAGTTAACTCTGCTCAGACAGCTGTAAGGAGACGGTAGCTCTTATTTCCCCATTCGTTTTTGTAGTAAAATATGCTTATTCTGCCACCGACAATTTCTCAAGACTGGCATATTATTATATTAAAAATTGGTTTCATTTGTTATAGATAATATTATTAATATCATTAACAGTATTAGTTACATATAATACTAGAACTACTACCCAAAATATTAATTTCCTATAATCCAATTTGTTTCCTCTTTCATGTTTTAAGAATTTAACATTATTAAATGTTCTATTAAAATTAATTATAGTTCTAATTTTGTTTTCTACACAATACCCTTGAGAATTATTGATTCAGGAATTAAAATATATAGTATTTTTTAATCCTTTTATTTTCCCTTAGCTAAAAACATTATTGTAAATACGTTGATTAGAATTTTGAAAGTCTTTTTCCAACTTAAACTACTTTATATAAGAATGTATAAATTAAAATTAAACTTCATCTCGGAAATTTCACCAATGCCCTATTGTTCTTTTTTTTTTTTTTCCCGATTAGATACAAATCTCAGTGGATATTTGTTCTACTGTTTTCCATGAAATAAAATACAGAGAAAGAATGTATTTTGCTCTTACTTACTTTTTGCTGAAGGAGTCTTTAAAAAATAAATTATCCAATATGAATTTTCATAAACCTACATAATGTAGGGAAAACAGACCATTCTCACATGTAGAAGGAGGCCGCTGAGGAACAGGACTCTATGTACCTTTAAGTCCCTTTTTGCCATGAGAAATTTGAAAAAAAATTACTTCTATACTTCTTAGCCAGTGAATATCTGTCCCAAACTTAATTCTGTGATACTGAGAGATCTTAAAGGGGGTCAGGGAAAGCATTATAAAGCATTAAATGAGTGCATTAAAAACCAGAAAGATCTACTTTGGAAATCTTTCACTTGAAAGTCAAATAGAATATAGAAAGAGAAAGTATATTTGTCATTCTGGATCTTCAAAGTCACGTAGTCTCTTAAGTGATAAGTATTCAGATACAAAGCTGACCCCATCTACAATAATTTACAGATCAGATTTTAAAAAGAGCCTATGCTTTGATTTATGGAAGACAGAATATGCAAATATGGGGGGAAAGTATAAACTTAGAGATTTCTTACTTCAAGTGTTCTGATAAGGATTCCATTCTATTTCTAGGAAAAGTAACTGAATGCCTCTCAGAGACAGCAGATTGTAAGTTTAGTATGTTATGAAGAAAGGTTTTTGAATGAAGTTCTTTGGAGGCCAGAGTTCTAAGGTAAACTATGAAATCACATGGGTGTTGAATTTGACAAATCTTGGGGGCCACAACTACCTTCACACTCCACGACATCAAAGAAAGGGCAACGTCTGGTGATTAACCTCACACACAAAATTACTGGGTCATGGGCTGGAGACAGGTTTTCACAGTTCCCTCGGTGACTTGTTTTGCTAGTCTAAAAACTAGCAGGATGGGGGAAAACAGCTGCACAGCGTTGGCTCTCTTCTTTCTGAGGCGGGTGTGACAGCAATACAACCGGTAGGTTCGTTTCCTGCTTCTCTGAAGAGCATCCGTCTGACACCTAGTTTAGCCTTTTCTGTGGTCTAAGTTTAACTCTGAAAAGCTCATTTTAATTTGACTAATAATAAATTATAAGTGATTTTAAAAATAAATCATTGAGTTGAGAGGAAGCGTGGAAGTTCTCACCACCTATCATGTATGAACTACTCCCTATAAATTGGTGCACAATCACCTTTAGAACACGCCTAGAGATTTTATAACATGAAATAGCCTTTTATTTTTTATGAAGTCTCTGATTTTTAGAAATGTTTACCCTATGCAAAATGCAAGCTTGAATCTCTGTAATGCCTCCCCATTATTTTCAGTTCTTTCTTCCAGTTATGAAGAATAACTATCCCCATCACACTAGCTATAACACAGGAGCTCTTTCTATCTCCTCACCTCTAGCACAGGCCTGACACACAGTAGGCTCTCAAGAAATGTTTGTTAAATAAATGGTTGAATGAATGAATGAATGAATGAACAGTCACCCCATGACAATACTAAAAATATTGCTAGACGTTCCTTCCAGGTTAAAAAGTTTCAATTATTTGTTCATCCTGTAAAATGGTTTTCAGTTTTTTTTTACCAGCTGTGACTTTGAAGATCTGGAATAACAAACACACTTTCTCCTGGATGCCAGCAACAGTTTACAATAAATCCCATTTAATTCAGTATACATTCTATTTGACTTTCAAGTGAAAGATTTCAAGTGAATAGATTCAATTCCTCCTGAAATATAGGAAATTACCAAGAATATCAACAAGGTTATATGGGGCCAGTCAGCTGTCTAGATACTCTCGAGTTATATTTCTTAATTTCCTTAGAGTTCAATTTTTCCTTTACCATGCCAGCTGAAAACCTTCCTTGTAATTTCATTCAAAAAAAGTTATTGGAGGATGGGAACTCATTAGGTCAATAAATCAAAGCATCCTTGATAAAGGTCCAGGTAGCTTAAATACTGATTCTTCTTCTAAAAACATCTCCAAGACTCAGGTGTATTGAAATAAACATTCAGGTCTGCAATTACGCATGTATGCATAATCAGTTACTCCAGCACTTTTTAATGGGAATTATACTTGCCCTTCTCATTTTAAATAGTTTCTTCTTTTTCTCTTTTATGGTCCACCAAATTACATCTGACTAAATGTACCTATTTAGTGAAAATGGATTCCATTAGAGCATAATCTTATCCAGCTATTGTTTTCTTCTGGAGGAAATAATGGAGAACATGTGCAGATGCTTAATACCAGGCTCCTGTTTCTAGAATTACAGTCTTAAAGCTGTCAGGACCGTTCAAGAACAAGAATGATACGGAGCTCCTTCGGCGTATGAAACACCGTTTCCGTGAACATATAAGTAGGTGAGGCAGGAGAATGCTAAACAACTGGCATAGAGAGATTGAAATATCCAAGTGAAGGGACGCTTTCTTTTCTTCTCAGTTGTCAAGACATCCTGTTTTCCCACAAAATAAAATGAATCATATTTTCTAATCTATTTTGAATGCACTGGGTTTTTCTAGTCCATTCTGTTTCAATCTCACAATGTGGTGGCCCTCCATCTGGCCACCAAACAAGTTATTTTGCTTAAATTTCTTCTGGAAGAAGAGTACATAAAGTATATCCACATTTTTCTGTCAAATTGTTGTAATTACTTTGGGTCTGCAAGGGCATAAAGGTGTATTTTCATCACTTCCTTTATTTTAGTAAGGACAACCAGTCAATGTGTCTTCCAAAAGCAGTCTCTGGACTGGATGCCAGCAACAGTTTACAATAAATCTCATTTAATTCAGTAGGTCTAGTCAAAAAAGAACAGTGATTTTAAAAACTATGATAATAATTTTAAGGTAATAATTGTGATAATAATTTTAAATTTTTTAAATTATGATAATTTTTATTATGATAATAACAATGGTTTCTCCCATAAAAGGAACAGTTCTATAAAATATCAATAATACTTCCTAAAAGTACATGTTAGAGAAATTTGTTGTCAACTTTTCTTAAGATGAGCCATATTGAATAGCTTATAGCTAATCAGAAAAATTACCCTATATCCTGTTTAGAAAGAGAAATCAGTTTATTTGTGCAAATTACAGAAAGCATTAAATAGTAGTTCCTATTGAGAACCATATTAAAAAGCTTATGTTTGAGGCAATAAAATCCCAAGTAATTTTGTTGTGACATAAATCAATCCTATTATAAGCATGTGACTTTGCAACTGATAAAAAGAGCTTCCTGAATACTATGTGAAAAACTTTCAGAGGAACAACTGAAGCATTAAAAATGGGGATCATTGATTTAACCAATATGCAAGTAAAGGGACTCCTTAGAGTCATCCACTTTAAGTTTCTTTAGGGAAAATAAAAGGCAGAATTGGCTACAAGGAAGCATACAAACTCTGGAATCAGAAAGACTTGGATTAATATCTGGACCTCAGTGCTTAACTTTTGTGTTCTTAGGCAAATGACTTTACTTTCCTGATGATAACCCTATTCCTATCTTCTAGATTTGCTACAAGAATAACCACTGAAGTATGTGAATCACCTCGCACGAGACCTGGGTCACTGCAGATTATAGGGTTTTAAGAATGCATTAGATGTGACCCTACTTCATGAAGAAAATGTTTAAATGCATGTGGGGCATGTGGAGGGTGGTGTGTATGAACATCCATATATATCCATATATCTTTTTTAAGGGAGCTTCTTTTTCTGATTCAATCTTCATTTCTTTAGTTAGAAAGGATATGGCTACATGAAAGACAAATAGCTAATTAAAAAACAAGTTGAAATTTTTATATTTTTTCATCTTTTTAACTTTAATATTCTATAGACAAATGTGTCATGGAAATTTAAGTATAAACTGGAGTATTTTAAATTGGTAAGATTTCAACTCTTCAAATAATTATGGTAGAAAAGAATGGTGCCTGTGAACGGAAGGGGAATGTTTTGAAACCTTATCGCCATGAAAATGAATAAGCATGATGATGAAATACGTAATGTAAAAAGAAATACATAAAGCGGTGATAACAGCATATGTAACTGGAGAAAAGGAAAGTGTGTAAAGGGGTGATAAAATAGAAATCTAAAGATCAACAGACAAAAATACTTAAAACAATGTGCAGTTTTATAAATAATCAAAGATATATTGTTATAGATCTCATAAATTCTTACTTTTAAGAGGAACAGTCTTCTATTTGAATAGGAAATTTGCTTTTATTATGGATTTTTCTTTGCTAGTGTTATAAACTGCAGAACCACAATTGGGTAGGTTTGGATTGATGTTAATGACTAGAAATTAAATTACAGTGTTTCTGTTTAACTCGTCAACGATATAGCACTTGTTTCAATTAGAATAAAGAATTTTGTTTACAACATTGGACAAAATGATCATGGGCTTTTCAATCTTCATAAAATCTGCACCACCAGTTTTGTAGCACTGGACACTTCACTACTTTTGGCACCCGAAACATTGCTCACAATTGAGGCTTCTATTCAAGGAGCAAAAGGGCATTTGAACCCGAATCCGTTGACTTGTTATTGGGTAACAATTCAGTATCTTCTCTTGTGTTATATGCTAATCATGGTTTATTTTACCTCTTTCCTCCTTCTATATGCTAAGAGAGGGGTCCTTTATCAGATTTCCTACATTGTGCCCCTTTGAGATATAGCGTACCCACATAAGTCAAAGGACAAAGAGAACAAACTTCTATAGCCTATTATACACCAGGCATGATGCTGGACCCTTTAAATGTATTGTTTCATAAAATCCTTATGCCATGCATATTATCTCCATTTTTTAGATAAAGAAATTGAAATTTGAATTAAGTCTCTTGTCCATGGTGACACAACTAGGAAGGTTAGATCTCACCACCTGTAAAATCCGTGAGTTGAGATAAGTAGTTATTCTAAGTCCCACAACTACCTGACCTGTAGTAACTGCAACTTGTTCTAAGATCGTAGACTTGAAGCTTCCTGGGAGGAAAAGCCAGGTATGACTGGTCTATGGACTGACCTCTCTTTACTTCTCCCATATCATATAGACAGGGCTCTTTTCTCTGCTAAAAACAAAACAAATAAAAAAGTAAAAATAAAAACTTACTCTCAGCTTAGAAACATAAAGCCCCAGTGAGACCAGTGGTCGTTATAACTCTCCATCCCCAACCCGAGCAACATGCAAAGGTACATACAAAACTAAAGAAGGCCAAGGATTGCCAACAACTGTCAGGAGCTAAGAAGAGGCAGAAAAGAATGCGCCCTTAGAACCTTCGCAGGGAACATGGTTCTGCCAACACCTTGATCTCAGACTTCTTCCCTCTTTACCTATGAGTTAATATGTTTCTGTAGTTCCAAGCCACCCAGTTTGTGGTACTTTGTTTCAGCAGTCCTAGGAAACTAATAGATCTTAGTAATCCTAAAGACTTTCATCTTCCAAGAATCTTCTAAATAAACAATTTAATTCTTATATGATGATATTTACACTTGCAAGGCTAAATTAAGGAAATTGCCCTTTGAGGCAATGAAATAGGGCTTAAATCAATTAGTACTGATTGCTGTGAGGATTAAGTAATATAGTTAAAGCTCTTAGCCCAAAATCTGGCAGGTGTCTTGTGCTCAGTAAAGAACAGTGCGTTCTCTTTCTTTTTCATTCCTCTTAACCCAGATTATTTGCAGGTTTTAAGGTCCTGGAGGGCAGAGATCGTGGCTTGCCACCTCTCACACCATTCAGTTCCTTGTCTTGCTTATGTGTACAAAAGAATGAACTATTTTTTTAACTTAAAGGAATGAAAAACTACTTGTCTCCCATAAGGTAAGGCTTATAGCAATGCATAAAGACAATTTCTAGAATTAGGAAAAATAAACATTTCGAATTCACAACAGACAAAAACCATTGTCCTTTGGAATGGGAAAGCCTTATCATTATATTACCTTTACTGTGCTACCATAGACCTCAGCTCCGGAAAACCTGCTGGTCTTTGCTGACAAGAAATATGCTCATCCAATCAAAGATAAGCAGGAAGTGAAATGTTACGTGCCACGAAAATCTTACTCAGAGCTTAATTTTTTGCACTTGGTTCATAATGACTTTTCCATCTTCCTTCAACGAAAATAAATCTTCGATTTCAAAACCATGTGTTGGAGAGAAAAAAAAATCTGTCCTGAATTATATCATTCTGAACTAGCTACAAGACACTGTTTCTTTGCAATGCCTGATTTCACAGTGCATAGATATGCAAACAAATTGCTCAAATCTCTTAAGTCTACATTTTTGCATTCTGGAACTCTAAGTATCACTGTGTGGCTATACAGCAGACGTACTGGTTCTCCCTGCCTTTTACTTGCTTTTTCCATAAGCAGAAGCTGGATCTAATTTCCAAATGAAAGACCTCTTCACCAAAAATTTATTTTTATGAAGGAATGGCTTTATAGTGTTTGCCATTTGGGTTCTTTTATTTGGCTTTTTTATTCTCTTCAAAATGTGAATGGAAAATGTTTATCTGCTGGAGGGCTTCACATGCTTCTGCTTTGCTGGCTCAATGATTTCTACTGCCAAAAAGAAAAAGAAGAAAAGAAAAAAGGAAGAAAAAGAAAAAGGAAGAGAAAACCACTAGTCATTGAACAAATGTTGAGCCAACAGCAAAGTTGTTATGCCCTAAAAATGGTATAAAAATTAAAAATCAATCTCATTCTAATATTCTAATATCTGGAGTTGGGGTTCTGGGTTGACTCCCTGTCGAAATGTTTTCTATAGCACAGTGATTAAAATTCCAGATCCTAGAAAAGCATAGATGTATTTGAATTCAGCTGTGCCACTTATAAATTGTGTGATCTTGGACAAATCATTGGACTTTCCTCACCTTTTGTTTCCTTTTCTTTAAAATGGGATAATGCCCAGCTCTTAGCACCATTATAGGGATTAAATCAGATAACATATTAAATGCTTAGTATAGGTCAGATAAGTTATCATATTCCATAAATGATTAATAGTATATACTTTACACACCTACTACAGGATTATGGATGGATTGAAGGTAAGATCCTTCATAGCTCAAGTCCACTAAAATCTTGTTACTTAAAGGTGGTGGCAGAGTTGATTCCTTCCAAAGGTGCTAGGGAGAATTTGCTCCTTGCCTCTCCCATAGCTTCTGATGGTTGTTGGCAATCTTTAGCAGTCCGTGGCTTGTAGATCTCTGCCTTCCTTTTTCACAGGGCATTCTCCATGGCACCTGCTATCCTGAGGGAAACTTTGAATGGAACGAGCTATTAGATGACTCAGTCTTTCTCCCCTTTATCTACGTCAGATGAGGGATCTGCATAGGACTTGGTGTAGTCCTCCACCAAACTTTCCTCTGGCTTCACTGCCCAGGCATCATTTGCCATCATTCCAGTCCTAACAGAAGTGCTCATGCTTCAGTCCCTCACCCTACCACTCCCCCAGGTCCCCCATGTGCCCTTGGCCAACTGGAGAACCCTTGGGATCGATCCCATCTCAGCAAGCGATCCCATCAGCTTTCACTATCATTGAGCCAAGGGCTATACAAGGCTTGGTGACACAGCCCTAAAGTTTTGCCTTGGTGGGGTTCTGAATTCGAGGCATTCAGTCATAATTCCATAGATGTAGCTTTGCCCCTTTGGCTCCTCAGCCAACCACATACACCAAATGCCTGTACCTGCAGCTTCCTTTCCTACAGAGTTGGGTTACCATAGCAACAACACCTCATTAGCAAGGTACAACTAATATATCTCAAACTGGGTCCATCATTATCATATCACCTGGGGCCTTGTTTAAATAAAAAGTCTTAGGCTTTACCCCAGGTCTGCTGAATAAGAATTTGTATTCTAATAAGATCCCCAGGTAATTTGCACATCATAATTTGAGAAGCACAGCTCTAGAAGTTGTATAAGTCTTGCATTCCAAACTGAACTATTAGATGGGGGGGAAAACTCACAGGGATGGAATTCATATTCCCTATTTGTTTTACTTATTTCTTTTCTTATGAGCGATGGCCGAAATTCAAGTTGATGAAGCAACATGGTTCAATATAACTTGTATTTATAATACTATGTGCTTTGAGAGAGAGAGCAAGAATCGATAAAATAGAATGCAAGAGAGAGAACAACTTAAATTAAGTCCACCATTCCAGACCACATAATCAGAATGAGTGAAGGATTGGGTGTGTGAATATGCCATTGAATTACTCAGTTCCAATGTGTCTCTGTATTGTAATATTATGGTGTCTCATTTCACTATGATTCAAATGTTTAAAAATATACAGTTTTCATTTACTAACTACTGTACTTGGTGCTTAGGCAGATCACAATGCTGGTGATCTATTCCAGTAGTGAAGAAAAAACAGATATATATATATATATATGTTATTATTGATAGACCTAGCTTAGGATTCACAATAATGTCTTCCTAAGAAATTTTTAAGGGTGATTTAGACCAAAGCCCCAATTAAGAATCTATTAACATCTATTCTACCACTAGCCACAAGTCATCTGCAGTTGACAAAATATACTTCTAATAAAGTTTTTAAACTTACCTCCCTATGTAATTCTTATAATTCAATAAAATTATAGAAGATGTGCTATACAAATTACTGCCTAAGATCATGCATGCTGTAGTAGGCAGACTTAAGGCCAACAACTATGTCTATATCTTAATCTCTGGAATTTGTGAATACATTACTTCACATGACAAAAGGGACTTTGCAGATATTAAAGACCTTGGGAGGAAATAATCCTTGGGAGGATTATTCTAGAATATCTGGGCAGGCCCAATCCAATCATACAGGCCTTTAAAACTGGAAGAGCTTTCCAGGCTAGAGTTGAAAGGACTATAAAACTTGGGAGATGTTTGTTACTGAGGAAGAAGGGTCAGAGAGATGCAATGTGAAAGGAAAACCTTGTTACTGACTTTGAAGATGGAGGAAAAGGGTCCCAGGAGCCAAGGAACACGGGCAGTCTACAGAAACCAGGAAAGTCCAGGAAATGAATTCTCCCCCAGAGCTCTAGAAAGGAACACAGTCCTACTGACACCTTGATTTTAGCCCCAGGAGACCAGTGCCAAAATTCCAGATCTGTAAGATAATTAACATGTTGATTGAAGCCACTAAGTTTGTCGTCATTAATTATGGCAGTAAGAGAAAATTAAAAACAGTAAATAGAAAATTTAAAAATGTGAAACAGCAGACAAACCTAGAAGATCTGTTTCTTCCATCACAATGCCTTTAACACGATTCTCCCAAAATATGTGGAGATATTTTGATGATGCTCTATCATCTCATTCTTTCTTCCTTATATGGTATTTGGTGTGCACCATGCTCTTAATTTGCCTATACACCCCATGCATCCCAGTTGCATTATTATTTTGAACTTGCAATTAAAGAGGTAGAGGGTATTTTCAAAGATTTTTGTAAGTGGGGAGATAAAAATGCAGAGGCTTTTATTTTATTTTGGTTTTAGTTTCTAATGGACGCGTAGCTCCTTATTAAACAAATTATATTAATGATCATACAATTATCAATGGAGTTCCATGAAGTATCTTCTTCCACTGATTAAGGTACACTAGGTACAAGAAGAAGTTTTTCCACCTCATTTAAGAAACACTTTTGTTTCTAGAGCAGTGGCTCCCAAATCTGACAGCATACCAGAATCACTGAAGAAACTCCTCGGGAAAGACCATAGTCTGCTGTTTCAAAACAGCACAATTCTACAGAAACTAGAATCACAGTGCCAATGGGAGTTTAAAATAAATAGCACTCTTCTGCATAAAAGAACAGTTGTGGCTTCAAAGAGCAATTCCCACATTTAAGAAAATGTTGGAAATAAAAACTAAAGTGCTAAGAAGGTAATCAAAGAGCTAGAATGTCGCTAATGAGCTAGAAGATAAATGTAGGAAATAAAAATTAAAGGGCTAGAAGGTAATGGTTTGAGCAGTTTTCTTCTGTTATTAATGATAATCATGTTTGAATACGTAAATTTGGTGATGTGGGTAGGGTGTTACAGCATGATTCAGATGGAGAAATTTCAACATCTCAATAATTTCAAAGCAGTCGATTTTTCAATATACCTAACTTAACTTCAGCAGGAAGTCCTCCCTGGTTTCAGAGCCTCTTTCCATGCTTAGCAGCACCTGGTTGTGGGAAAAAGAACACCTTCCGCAATCTCTTGGCAACTAAGAAGGTTTGTTTGTCTGGACCGAATTTCGGGGATCTGGCTGAAGTCTTTAGTGACTCCCAGATCATGTTAAGTGCGCAGTATTTGTCAAGTGTTATATTCTATACGATTCATTTGATGGCTGAATTGGGTACAAGCGGTTTCCACTTTTTCTTTTTACTCTCTGCTCATCCCCTCCCCCACACTCATACTGTGTACCTGCCAATCTGACCCCACAGAGAGAGAAGTGAAAGGCCAAGTGACAATGTCTGCCTTGTGTCCTGCTTTTTTGTACAAAGCAAAGCCAAATGAAAACCAAGGAAACATGTACCTGTTAAATAAGAACCTTTTGGCAAAAATATTGTTCTAAAATTTGATGGGGAAGTATACCATTTTGAGAGTGAATTGAAATGAAATCTTAACCTTCTTCATTGTAATTACTTTGAAGGGGAAAATGGAGGGAAATAAGGAGTGTTAATAGGACAAATACATCAAACATTGATAGACTGTGAAGACTTTTCAAAGAGACAGTGTTTTCAATGTTGTAAAGCAAAAAAATTCCTTAAAATAAAACTTCATTTCGAATGTTCAGAGCTAATGGATAAAATAAATAGGTGTACTTTCTTATAACAATGACTATCATAGTAACTTCGCTTTTTTGAGGTTGTTTTTCCCCAGTGCAATAATACTGAATTCATTTTTAGAAATAGGAGAGTTGCATAGTTTTTTAAGTTTGTCCTTAAATTGAAGTTCCTGCATGGAACTTCAATATCCCTTCTGTGTCAGTGGACTCAAGAGTAACAGAGGTTCTACTTACACTTTATATAGTCATGAAAAATTTAAGTTCGTTTTCAGCATGGGCTTAAGGAAGGTGGCAGTAAGGAAGCAGATTATTTTTTCATATGTATTGCCTTTCCTTGCCAAAGTAGTCATTTATTTCAGCACTCCTGAATGTAATTAGAGTGACTTCATTTGCAGCTCCATTAGTAAAATAAACATAATTTTAAGTTATAACACTACAATAAAAAAGAAATGTTTTGAAAAGAAATCAAATACCTTCATGTGATGGTGCTATGGCTCACTGCAGAGGTGGTTTTCTAACCCAACGATGCCTTTCCTTGAGCATGCTCATGGAGTTTACCGTGATTCCAAATCAACACTTCCGTTGTCATCTTCAAGTGCAGTGGATCTCAAATTGGTTGCACAATTGCAATTGATTGAAGAGGTTTAAAAACTAAGAATGTGTGGATTTTACACCAGATTTGGTTTAATTGGTCTGAAGAGGAGCCTGGGCTTCTGCTGATTCTAGTGTGTAGTAAAGTTTAGGAAGTGGTGTGTGAGTGGATGGAAGTCATGCCATATGCCAAGTGTAGACATATAATGGCATACTTGATAGTGTTAGGACTTGAGGTAAACAGCAGGAGGCAATTGCATGTCATTATACAGGTTTGTTAATTCCTTGGGAAAGAGCAGCTCTCAAAATGAGAAATTTCCCAAACTAGACCCCCATATCATCTCCTGATCTTTACTCCTTTTATGGCTGCACCTTTTTGATTCAACTCCAAAGTGTTCCACTGGTTATGTCCCTACCTATGTTTCAGCCTCTGATAAAACAGAGTCAAAAGGAAATAAGTATTCTCTAATCACCACCATTAAAAGCTAAATGGACTCCATAAAAAGCTGTAGAATCATACTGCATATGATTGAGAGGGACTTCAAAGGATTTTATAATTCAACATTCATTCACTTATTCAAGTAATATTTGTTACACATCCACTTTGTGTCTGTTATTGTGCTAGACACTGGATGTACAATGGTGGAAAAGATAGGATCTTTCAATTTGGGTGGGAATGGGCAGTGAACGATAATACTGACTCAAAATATTCAGAACAGCAACAGTTATAGTTAGAATAAATACAGGGTGCTGTTAGAACTTAGCAACACTGTTTTGTCTTGAGAAATTCAGGAAGGCGTGCAGGCTGAATAAATTATCCAAGCAAATATGTAATAGGAAAAAGAAGAAGCACCTTGTACCAGGTAAAGATAAGTGCTCCTGTAAATCATAGACTTGTGGGTCCTTTTAGAACTTTATCTTAAAGGGAAGAGACACCATCCAATTTGTAATTTGGAAACCTCACTCCATCCACGAAGTGGAAAAGCAAAGGGAGAAAGTCAAAGCTCCTTTAATGTTTCATACATACAATACCTTAAACACACACACATGCAGATTGAACTTTCTCTAGACTTTGAATGATTTATTTAATGTCTAATTAGGCTTATGTTTATTTCCAAGTGCTTAGGGTTTAATAGTCTATGAAAATTATATGTCAAACAAAAATAACAGTACAGTTGGCCCTTGAACATCATGGAGGTTGGGGTGCCAACACCCGCACAGTCAGAAATCCACCTATAACTTTTGACTCCTCCAAAACTTAACTACTAATAACTGCTTAACAACTAACTTAACTGTTGACCAGAAGCCTTACTGAGAACATAGTCAATTAACACATATTTTGTACATTATATGTATTATAACTGTATTCTTATGATAAAGTAAGCTAGAGAAAAGAATATGTTATTAAGAAAATCATAAGGAAGAGAAAATATATTTAAAGTACTGTACTGTATTTATAAAAAAAAATCCACATATAAGTGGAGCCATGTAGTTCAAACCTGTGTTGTTCAAGGGTCAACTATAGTAATAACATAGAAGGATTTCCTAGATATTAGATATTTTTATTTCCTAGGTATTAGATATCTATTCCTAGATATTAGATATTTTACTAAGCAGAAATGTTCAAGATACCTAGAAAGATGACCAATAAATACAATCAAAACTGGACTATATAAAAGAAATATCAATACATTATTCTATGATCAAGAGCATTTGATTATTTGTAATGTCTTTTCATAAACTGCCAAACAGAATTTGTTTGCAAATCTGACAAGTGAAAACAAATATATACATCAAGTGTTATCAAAGTAGAATCAAGTGTGTCTTCTTAACTGAAATGTTTTCATATACTTATATTTTCAGTATGAAGGAATTATAGATTGCCTACTAAAGGATTAGTTCAAAAAGTAGGATTTCCATTGTCTTCAAGCACAGACAAAATATTCCTCTTAATTTCAAAATAGGGCATTATAACCCTATTATGCCCTTCCTTGGCTAATGCTCATTTAGTAATGTTTTGAGGACTGAAAAGCTCAAAAAAATAAAATAAAAAATAGTGGAATTTAAAAGTAATGTTTCAACTGAGGAAGAACCTGGGCTACTACTCTCCGCTGGCAAGAATCAGAAACACTGAGAGTCAGGACAACATGTGGGCTTGGAAAGAGGTACCGCAGAATCTAAACTTGCTCTGTATTTATGACATATTATTGCAAATAAAAAGCTTAAAAAAAAAAACCACGAAAGGGCTAGAAATGTGCAGCTGGGAGAGTAGAGGGGAGAAGATGGGTTCTTATTTTAAACATATGTATTAATTATCTCACAAAGCCAGGTAGGAGTTTGCAGCTGGAAGGGATAGAGCAAAGGAAAAATAAAATTTTGTTTCAGAATAAATTTATGAAATCATGCTTCAGCAAGGGAACTTGCAGCTGGGGGAGGGCAAAGAGACAGCAATATTTTTCAAGAAAGTCACTTTAATAAAATATGCAAGCCCTCATTTTGACATACTATCGGAAGGGACATTCTTGAATCAGTATCAAAGTGGAATAAGGCATTTTGTTACACAAAAAAACAATTGTAGGCTCCTTGGCTAACAGATATTTTTCTTTAAATGAGTACTTGCTAACCAGTTTCTAAATCTCTATAATTCTGTGGGAATTCTTCTCGAATTGCAGGGAATAAGAATTTGGCTCCAGGTGACGTTTCCTCAATTCCTCAAATTTATACTTCAAAAGGATTTATTTTCCCCTACGGATCCCAAAGCATTTAGCCATCTGTGAAATTTACCATCACTTTATAGACTTAAATGAGCTGCTTTTTACACTACAACAAAACAAAACAAACCTATGGGTTTTTTCTTTCCATTTCAATGATTTACCTACAAGTAGGCTGTCTTCCTACAAGGATAGGAAAGGGGTAACTGGATGATGTCTATACTCACAGTGTATGTGCTCTGAGTTAGAGTACAGCCATGATTCTTGGTTAAAGACCCATCAACCTAAAACTATAAAATGTCTAACAAGTCCCTTTAGAATTACAGTTTAACTCTTTATTAACACAGCTAAACCTAAGAGTGGGTGGGCAATAAAAAATGATAAATACTTCTATTCCTAGTTTCTAACTTGAAAAATCTACTAAGTACACATCGGTGTTTTCACATAATCTTTCACTGTCATTAATTTAAGCTAAATCAAATATTTAATTTAATCTTTCACTTTTATCAATTTAAGCTAAATCCAATACTGAATTTACACGTCCTTTTTAGGGGAGTACAAGGGTGTTTGTCTTTTTTTCTGTATTTCCAGTTCTAGGACAATACTTAAGCCATAGAAGGTTCTAAGTAAATTTTGGTTAAGAGAATAAATGTGGGGTTCAACCTAAGTAAACTAGAATGTTAAACTAAGGAGAATAGATCAAGTTGCCTTCCTGGTTCACCTGTTAAGTTCTGACAGTCTTGAAAGTTTTCTGTTTACTTTGCTGCTAACCACTGGAGGAAAAAGACTGAGAATTTGCATAAGAAAGTTGTTCTCAAAGTTTTGAGTTTAAGGACCCTAATGGCATCTTAAAAACTATTGAGGTCTTCAAAAACTTTTGTTTATGTTTGTTGTATCTATCCATAATGACCATATTAGAAGTTAAATTTTTAAAAATATTTATTAATTCACTTACAAATAATAATAACCTCATTATATAGCTTATGAAATATAACCGTATTTTTAAAAACAGAAGAAAAGTGTAATGAAGCATCATTTTACATTTTTGGAAATCTAACATCTGAGTAGAAGACAGCTGGATTCTCTTATCTTCTTCTGCAGTTAATTTCTTGTGATATGTCGTTTTGGTTGACATAGATTTAAAAAAATCTGGCTTCTCATAGAGACGTAGTTTGAAAGAAGAGGAGTATTTTAATAGCTTTTTCATATAATTGTGACTATTCTTTGATTACTAGGCCAGAACTTGACAGATAGTAGTTTCTTAAAGGTTAGTTGCAGTATGGAAACTGAAACCATGTCAATGAACCTTTCATACTTTATCACATTAAAACCTTTGGTCTACTTTGCATTGTGATTTTTGCAACATTATGCATTGATCACTTAAAAAATGTTGTTTCGTACAGTTATGCGACCTTGAAAGCTCTAATGTTATCATGGCAACAAATATCATGAACTGTTTTTCTTGAAGTAACAGGTTCACTTTGTTCATTTCTGAGAAAGTATTTGCCAAATACTTGCTAAGTCTGAATAACCACAGCTTATTTTTCAGTCATTCTTTCAGGTAAAGAAAAAAAAAAAAGCAGCTAGTTCAACTTGCAATTCATATATTGCAGTCATATCATGGCATGCAGCAAAAGTACTTTATGCATACTTTCTATTTCATCACACAGAATATAGAAAAGATGGCTTCTCAAGGATCAAGATGTAATAAAATGGATTAATTTTCACTGCTTCATCAAGAGCATTCTTAAGGGAAAGGGGCATACGTACGTATGTATGTATAATTTTATTATAAGCATGTTGATGCAGAATACAATAGCTACTAGTACAGTTTGGTGCTCCTATCATGATTCATGCTAAAGTACCAGCAATTTTATTCACCATTGTTTTTGCACCATCAATAACAAATTGTCAACATAGTGAAAAAAAGAAAAATAGCATCTTAGTGTTATTATGAAAAAGTTTTGATCTTTAGACTTCTTGAAAGGGTCCTGGGACATGCCCAGGAATCCATGGACCAAACTTGGAGAACCACTGGCCTAAAGCAATTTTTTATGTCAATAAATTAGAAAAAATTAATTTAATTTCCTATTTTGCTCTTAAAGAAAAGAGTTATAGCACCTCCATCATTTTTAGAACAGGAAGTTGCTAACTAGATATAACTTACCATTTAAATAACAAAAATCATTTAAACTACTCTCTCCAAGATGCAGAATTCATCAAAAGCCAAACCACTGAAAGATCTCATATCCTATGCATATAATATTGCTGAAGGGAAAGTTTACACATAGATTTTAAAGTGATTTTAACCTGTTTTACTGCAGCTTAAGAATTATAACCTACTTTACAAGCAAGGTACCCAAGGAGCAAATAAGTTAATATCACTCCCAGTAGAATCATTCAGCAACAGTTTTTTGCAAAGGTGATTAAAATAAACATCATCCAATATTTATGTTAGCTTCAGTGCTGAAACCTTAAAATTCATTATTCTCCTCATTCATTATAAGTAATTTCACCTCTATTCACTATCCTAGGAAGTTACAGCAATAAGATAGAGATACGTGTTGCAGAAGGGGGTGTTTATTGAAGTCATAAGTGCTTTTCTTTAAAAAAAAAAGTCTCTACATTCTGGGTTAGGTAGCACATTTCCAAAGCCATGATGTTTTCAAAGATGATGAGTAAGCAGGGAGATATCCAGGTTTATATATCAGGGGAATATTCCAGAAGGTAGGGATATGTGAGAGTGGGAAAGGGGTTCATCATTAGTTGAGAAAGAAATTCATAAAATCTTTATCTACATTCTCTAAGGTCTGAGTCCTACTCTTAGACAACTTTCCCTAGTACTGTTTATCATAGTGTTGCCAACATATGACCTCTAAAAGTTACTTTTAAAGTGACAACACTTTTCAGAGGACATGCTCATAGATGTCTACCCCCTCTTGAATTTCATCTGCAGATATCCCACCTGAATGGAAAATCCTTAAGTTATACTAAGATTCTCATTTTTCTTTTGTATTACCTTTAATTTTTTTTATTTTTAAATAGTTGAAAATATATTGGACACATACAAAATACACTTAAGTATTTGTAAGTTATCAAACACAACTGTGAACCCATCATCCAACCCAAGAGCTAGAACAATATAAATAACTTGCCTCTATTTAGTATACCTTCCATATACCGATTCCCTTACTCCTCCCAAAATGAACACTATTCTCAATATTATTTATACTGTTTTTTTCTGTCACTATTATATATCAAAGCTTCATTCATGCTCACTTCTAGCTATAGTTCATTTAAATACTTTCACTGCTTTATAACACTCCACAATATTAATCTACCATCATTTATATATGCATTCTCTTGTTGAAAAACTAGGTTGTTTCCCATTTTTTTTATATTATAAGCTATGCTGCTATGGTCCTTTTTATACATATCTTCAGGTGCACATAAAAAAAGCACTTCTCTGGGTTGTTCTTAGGAGTGGAATTGCTAGGTCATAGCAAGTATGAATGTTCATAATTACAAGGTATTGCCAAGTAGTTGTAGTAATTACACTCCCGTGAACAATGTAATAAATTTCCGTATGTATTTCTGCACATTTGGTATTATTAAGGTCTTAATTTTTGATCATCCAATGTGTATGAAATGGAAGGTCAATATCTTAATTTGCATTCTCTTTACTATTAATAAGATTGAGGTCTATTCAAATATTTCTTGGCCATTTTATTACTCTTCTGTCAATTGCTTGTTCATGTGTTTTTCCTATTTTTATTGGATTGTTTACCTCCCTTTTCTTTTATTTTTAATTTAATTTAATTTCCAATATTGTTTACCTCCCTTTTAATTCATTGTTGATTTATAGGGATTTGTTGAATATTCCAGACACCAATCCTTATTCATACAAGATTTGTGCTGGCCGTATATACTCAGACATCTTCTAGCCAATGGCCTGTTTTCTACTTTCTCTTTCTTTTTTTAATTTTATTTTATTATGTTATGTTAATCACCATACATTACATCATTAGTTTTTGATGTGGTGTTCCATGATTCATTGTTTGCGTATAACACCCAGTGCTCCATTCAGTACATGCCCTCTTTAATACCCATCACCAGGCTGAGGAATTTTAATCTCAGGAAACAAACTGAGGGTTGCTGGAGTGGTGGGGGTGGGAGGGATGGGGTGGCTAGGTGTTTTCTACTTTCTTTATGGTGTCATTGGATAGGCCAGTGTTCTTACTTTTAATACAGTCAAATTATCTTTTTTTTTTTCCTTTTGGTTAGTGCATTGCTTTAAAAAGTCTCTTCTTACTTAAAAGATATTTACTGTATTTTCTTTTAAAATTTTTATATATTTTTTCTTTTTATTAATAAACACTAACCCATTTGGAATTGATTTTTATATAAAGTAAGGTAGTATTACAGTATCAGGTTTTTTCCATATAAATACTCAATTTTTCCAGCATTAGTTTTTAAATAGTCCCTCCTCTTAACGATTGATGTTCCAATCTATATCTAGGCTATAGTGTCTGTTTCATTGGTTGTCAATACCACAATATTAATTTTGTCTTTTTCATCTCTCTTGAGACACAGATACTAAGTCCTATAAATGGGATTACAGAATAACCTAAATTTTAGACAAAAGAAGATACTTTTAGTTACTGAAATGAAATACAAATTTCCTCAAATGTCTATGTACCAATATGACAGATAAATCATATTGGTAATATGACAGAATAAAGGAGAAATATTTGATATTTATGATAAAAATTGGGACTATGATAAATGGTGTGATAACAATATCATAACACCTTTTGTGTGATATCATTTCCCCTTTCCCTAAACAATAAATAAGTTTTGTCTTCCCAGAGAGTCAAATTAAAGCAAAGTGATTTGAAAGTCTGAGTTTGGGAAGCTAAGTCACATCTCAATATAAGACTGTTAGAGAACATCATGGCCAATCTAAAAAATCATTCTCCTTGTGTGTTTAGTGTCCACTGCTAACTATATGTGTATCATACATAGGAAAAACTGAACAGACAAACAAAAACATTTGGAAGGTGTCAAGAAAACATAGCTGATATATGGGTTTTGATGTTATCTCGTCACTAAAAAAATGATTGAAGAATCCAGTCTTACTAACAAAGAACAGGATTTACAAAGTATTTTGTTTTTTTATAGAGTATGGCTAATGAATGCCACTTGAGTAATTCTTCCTGTCCTGGCGAAGGCCGACTTGATGATTGAATTGGTTTCCAAATTTTTTTAAAGTTCTGAATTTATACAGATAAAACACCTCCTAGAATATAAACTAATTATGTTTCTCCCATTTGTATGATCTTATTTTTCTTGGAAGGTCTGCTCTGCCCCATATGTATCTTATTCAGCTGAATTGAAATTCCCAAGTCATTTTTCCGTGAGCTACTATTAACTCATACCTTTGTTGAGATGCCTGTTTTGATCTATGGAAATATTCTGAAGATACAGCTAAGGAGCTTTCCTGATGTGTGAGAGAAAGAGGTAAGTTACAGAGGAATCCAAGGCCTTTGGTTGAGCAATTAGAAGAATGGATTTACCATTAACTGAAATGAGGAATCCATGGGTGCAACAGATTAGAAAGAGGGAAAAGATGGGATTTTGACATGGTCAGTATGAAATATCTGTTAATGGAAATGTTAGCTTGGAATTTGGATATATTATTCTGAAGCTCAAGAGAGTTTTTTCCTAGAGATACAAATATGGGAGTCATTGGCATATATTGGTATTTAATGCTAACAAATCATTAAATCATGAAGGGAATGACTGTAGATGGCAAGGATTAAACATCATACTGAGACCAGACCAGGTCCCTTGTTCAAGAAATAATAAAATTAGTTTGTCATAATTTATTCTAAGTAACCTGTGTTATTTCTTAGGTATATCTATTTCCCTAAGTACTGAATTTCATAATCTGCTTTATAATGCAGTCCGGAATCAATATCAAACGAGTCATTCTTATAGAATAAATCTTTACTTCTTGGAAATAAGAATATCTCTTCCATATTGTATTATCCCTTTTAGATCAATGGGAATGGTTGAATTATCTTAACACAGTGGAATAAAATCACTTCTGGGTAATAAACTTTTAGTTCCCCCCTTGAGCTGAGTAATTATGTCTGCTTATCTAAAGGCAGGGTCAATCCATTTTGTAGGGCATACTTGAGTGAAGATGAAGAGCTTTCCATAAACAAGACATATTAATTTTCAAAGTTATGTTTTGTGAAAGAGAGAAAACAAGAACACAATCTAAATCTCGAAAATGTGATACCATCTACTTCCCTCATTATTTCCCCGAATGCTTTTCCTACCTAGCCATATTCATTACAAGCAGTTGTTAGGGGCAGCTGTTACTAAGATGGAAAGAAATGGAAAAGTTCTTAAATATTGCTTTCTTTTTAAAAAACAAACAAACAAACAAACTTCAAAACATCTGGGCTCTGCACTGACAAATATTTTTAGTGAGACTGAAATAATTATGTAAGAGATTATGCAGAAGGAACATCAACTAAATTTCTTCTTTGTTGCCTACAGTTTTGAAATCGCCTTTTACTTTCACAGTAGTTTTTGTCAAATGCTATGAAAAGTTTAATGAATGTGTCTAGTTTTTCTCATTTTTAAACCCGGAAGATTACTTAACATTGGAACGTGGTTGCCTGGTATTTGCCAATGATTAGGAAAGCCACCCATTTGATGTAGAACGTTTAGCTTTGTTTATTACAATAGCATTTCCCCCTCCAAGGACTTTCCCACCCTTCTGAGAAGTACCCAAAATTCAAAGAGGTGAAGGGAGGAGACATGAATGACAAAACACAATATAAAAGAGGAAATCAAAACCAAAACGTTGGCTCAAACTCTTAGAACAAACCCTACACCCTGGGTCCCCGCTAAATATGAGTTAGAGGGTTATGTTATCACCTTAGTCAGAGCTGTTATTGTTAGGCCAGTATATCTGTTGTCACCAGAAAACAGCATAACCAAGTCATACCTCCCCATGGAGGAAAGTGGGGTGTCAGAATTTCAAGAAGGTCCAAATCAGGACACCTGTGTGCCAGATAGGACCAGCTGCACATGTGGGCTGGCCAGTGCTGCAGGACGCCATCTGCTCAGCACATGGGATGCCAGTTCCTTTGCAGAAGATGGGTTTGAAGGATGGGATTCTTTAAAGAGGAAGCTCACAGCTTGACTGTGACATCCTTAGCCTTCCTCACATTTTAAAATAAACAATTTTAGGAAGAGGGGATTAAAGGCTTATGTCTGAGAGATGACAAGTAGGGTATATGGCTAGCTCCAGAAGAATTGCCTCAGAAGTTCTCCTTCAGATCGGCATTTGGCTTTTCATTCTGGTGACTGATGAAGTATGACTGCAACTCTCAGAAAATTCCAGGTGCTAAGCATGTGCACATTCCAAAAATGCTCTATGTTCTTGTCCCTGGGTTTGCAACAATCAGACCAACCAGGTCTCTCTTCCTTAGTCTTTCTGAAACATAACGAGACATTTGGCCCACACCTTGACTTCCTGATTATTAATGAAAATATGGTCAGAGAAAACATGGTGGACAGTCCAGAATCTATTTTTTTTTTAAAGATTTTATTTATTTATTTGACAGAGAGAGAGACAACGAGAGAGGGAACACAAGCAGGGGGAGTGGGAGAAGGAGAAGCAGGCTTCCCGCGGAGCAGGGAGCCCGATGCGGGGCTCGATCCCAGGACCCTGAGATCATGACCTGAGCCGAAGGCAGTCGCTCAACCAACTGAGTCACCCAGGCGCCCCACAATCCAGAATCTATTAAACAATTAGTATTGATTGCCTTTGCTTCCCCCTCCCAATAAAACCAATATTTAAAAGAGTATAAATTAACACTTCTTTGCAATTTGGGGGGACTGAATTCCCCACAAACTATCTATATTAAATACTTGTTTAGCAACATATTACCATTCGCCAGCCCTTAGTAATGATCAGATATTTTAAATGTTTATTTTTTCCTTTAATAGATATTTATAATCTACTCCTCTTAAAGATTATGGCAATTTTGGTTTATTCTTCAGAGATGAGAAGATAAGCACTTTGATAACGTTTCTAGAGTTTACAGGCACAGTTCTATAAAGTTGTTAAACTCCTAAAACAAAACAAAATAAAATCTCAATATGGGGAAAATAAACTCATTCACTCTTTTTTTTTTTAAGATTGGTAGGAAAACGGAAAGGAAACTTCAATTTTATAATATAGTTATAAATATATAATATAGTTACAAATAGAGTTGTAGTATCATCCTGAAAAAGCAGTAACTATAACAAAGATTTCACAAAACCCACTCAACAGATTCCAATTTGACCAAGATCAGAGTATTCACCTTAATTTTCAGGCACAGGAACAAACAACTCATAATCTTAATTAAACCATAATGTAGACCGACTTGAGAAATTATTTGCAATTCAGATTTAATGCCACTGATCATTTTTCTTTCTTGGTTCATGTGAGGACTGTTTCAGTAAAACATGCTAGTCTGTTTCTGTACAATTAAAAAGTATCTTGTACAAGAAATGAAGCACATAAAAAAATAATCAGACACACTTGCTAAACTAATTGCATATGGAGTTGTGCCAGTTTCCAGCCTCAGTGATTGGATTATGTGTCTCCACTTCATTTTTAATTCTCCTACCCTGCCCCCCAGTAACCACCAATCTATTCTTTGTATCTCCAAGCTTGGTTTTTGTTTGTTTATATGTTTGCTGGTTTCTTTCTTTTTTAGATTCCATATATAAGAGACATCAGACAGTATTTGTCTTTCTCCGTCTGACTTATTTCACTTAGCATAATGCCCTTGAGGTCTATTCATGTTGTCACAAATGACAAGATTTCATTCTTTTTATGGCTGAATAATATTTCATTATATCCAAATATTTTATTTATGGCTGAATAATATTCTGTTATATATGGAATTTTATATAATTTCCATTTCTATAAACAATTTCTTTATCCATTCATCCATCAGTGGACACTTAGGTTGTTTCCATATCTTGGCTATTGTAAATAATGCTGCAATAAACATAGGGTGCATATATCTTTTTGAGTTAGTGTTTTTGTTTTCTTTGGATAAATACCAGAAGTGAAACTGCTGGATCATATGATAGTTCAATTTTTAATTTTTTGAGGAACCTCCATACTGTTTTCCATAATGGCTGCATCACTTTACATTCCCACCAACAGTGCACAAGTGTTCCCTTTTCTTCACATCCTCATGTACACTTGCTATTTCTTGGCCCCCCCCTTTTTTTAATAATAACTATCCTAACAAGTGTAAGGTGATATCTCCCTGTGGTTTGGATTTGCATTTCCCTGATGATTAATGACATTGAGCATCTTTCATGTACTTTTTGGCCATGTGTACAATGGCCTGATAACCTGATAGCCATCTAAATCTCATTCATTTAAAAAAAAAATTAAGTGGTCTCCCTACTAACTCAGCAAGGCAAAATCATTCTACATTAAAACTGTGATCAAATAACTCTGAATTTGAAGCTAAACCATCACAGGACCACAGATACCATATGTTGAGCTTTCTCATAATGTAACTGTTCAGTTTTCCAGCATCTTCTTCTTGCCTGTCTTTCACAAACATTTACTGAGTGTTCTGCACATGACAGAAGCTCATAAGGCATTGAGAAGATTAAGTGAGATAATATAAAGTTCTTGGCATGAAGTAGGTTCTCAACAAATGTTAGTTGCCCTATCTTCTAGAAGCAAGGTATCATGTATTGCTCACCTATCTGACCTCACTAATGCTGGCTGGAGGATATTGCTAGGAGTTCACTGGAGAAGTATAGTGACACTACACATGGATAAGCAATGATTATGACAGAAAGGTCAGCTGATTTTTCCTGCTTGATTTTGTGAGTCACAAGTAGCTCTGAGTCATGCTTGTTCTTTTCATGTATTTTAGCTGCAGATCACCACTCTTTCAAATCCTTATACTAAATCCCCTTATGATGGTTGCAATGGACTCATCGTTAAGCCTGAGAGTCTTAAATCTGATAGCATGCATTCAAAATCAATAATTTGTTCATTGCTTTGGTCACCCTGCCTTGATTCCCTAAGATATTTTAAATGGCCCTTGAGAATTCAGAACATCTTGGTCTCAACAACTATCAGGACATTCTCTCCAGGGGCGCCTCGGCGGCTCAGTTGTTAAGCGTCTGCCTTCGGCTCAGGTCGTGATCCTGGGGTCCTGGGATCGAGCCCTCTATCAGGTTCCCTGCTCCGTGGGAAGCCTGCTTCTCCCTCTCCCACTCCCCTGCTTGTGTTCCTTCTCTGGCTGTGTCTCTTTGTCAAATAAATAAATAAAATCTTAAAAAAAAAAAAAGAACATTCTCTCCAGTTAGTCTCTGACTCTCCCAGAAGTGGAGTTAAAAACAACAACAAAATTACTGGTGAGGTTGGGCTGCATTCTTCTTTATTGACGGTTACTAAGAACCAGAATTATATTTTTTGGTCTAACTTAATTTTTTTAAGTGTCAAGCCGTCAAATATAGTTGCTCTTTTGTGTTGAAAGCTTGTATATTTCACACACTCCAATCCAATTTGCAATCAATCACTGGGACGTCAGTGGCGTAAGACCTGAGTGCTGGCACTTGTGCTTTTAACAAGAAGAACCAAGAGAGACTAAAATTCAGTTACAATATGCTGCAGCTGGTGTGGCCAGGACCTCACTGGAATTTAATTTCGGGAAGATTTTTCTTGTTAAAAAGAAAATCTTCCCTCTGAAAAGTGTTGGGAAGATAGCAGTAGGGCAAATAAGCAAGCAAAAAAATTTATAAGGATTTCCAAAGAACATTTTGGAAGCATCGTATTAATTTGAATAGTGGCAAAAACATTTTCACTGAAGTTCAGCAATTTAGCTTTTTCGCTGAAATTTTAATAGAATGTTTGCATTAAAAAATAACTTTTGACAGACCTTTTTGTTTTTCTGACTTCAGTGTACACATTTTAATTAAGTGGCATATAAAGTAATGTTTATCACCAGACGGACTTTAGGGAATTGCCCTGTGTTTGATTTGTTCCTGCCTCTTCTTTCAGGAAAAGAGTGGGTTTTGGGTGGGGAATGTGCTGCTGGCTTGCATTCATTAAATGCTCCTGAACACCATGATCCTCTGAGAAATAGTAACCATATTACATAAATTCTGACCAGGTTCTTCTAATGGAGAAGACCTAATTACAAGATAATATAATATATATATATATACTAATATATATATATATATTAAATTTTAAGACCATAAACCCAACTGATGGTTTCCCACCTTAAAGCAATCAACATTGAAGGGTTTACAATTTAAACCACAATACTGATTCCTTGACTCAGATTGTCTTTTGGAAGTTTTTGGAATTGCTTTCAGAAACTATACCACATTTCTTTGACATCCTTACCTTCTGTGGGGTTTTTGGTTTATGGAAATAATATAAAGCCACTTGGAGCCAAGTATTTTAAATGTGGTATGTTAATCAGTATGTATAACATTGTTTGTGGTCATAAAGTTATAACCTAAAATAAACATGTAAACTATTTCTGAATTTAGTTCCAACAGAAAATCTAAGTGACAATATCAAAAGAATGAGTTCTCTGCAGTGACTAATTTGGAAAAATAATATTTCAGTGTGGTTGTTTAAAAAAAAAATCTATGACATCATTTTAAACTTGTATCTTTATCAAATTTCTTCCTTTGATGTATTTTAGCACACATTCCATCCCTCTTCCCTACCTGAGGAAGATCTTGTCCACTTTACTGAACACACCCTCTCTGCAATTCCATTTTTAGGTCACCAGACTCCTATCCTCCTACTAGTGCAACTTTGTTATTTCTTGCCGTTCTAATTCCTGCTAAGTCTACCTCTTCCCATTAATGTTTCTTTAGTGCTTTATAAATGATAAAATTAGGATCAGACCTCCTCAGGGAATAGTGAGGCATTTACAAAGGGAAAAAAAAAATCAAAATTTAATTCCTTCTAAAATATTTAGAAAAGAAAAAGCAGACACCACCTTTTCATATTATCACCATAATGTCCACCATGACCAGACTTTTTTCTTCACTGTTTATAGAGATGGTCTTACTCTTCCAGGTCAGCCTGACTGTTCATCAAGGGAATCAGAGTGTAATCTGTGAAGAATGACTAAAATAATTTGATTACATTTTCTCTTAATAAGGAAGGGATCTTACATAGAAATTGATACCCAGGTTTGTTTTATTCATGCTTCACTTAAAACAGAAAGCAGGATGTTCCCATTCTTAACATAATTAAAGTTAAGATAATGAGATAACTAAGCAATGCAATACAAGTGTTCATTCTCAGAACTCTTCGTAAAAAGGAAAACACAGCAGGTTGTCCAACTTTAACATCGTATTGGAAACAGGAATGAACCAGACCATTTCTGGGTACCTCTTTCAATCTTAAAATTCTAACTGGATTCCACAAGAAGACTGCATTTGTCTTTATGGTTACCTATTTCAAGGACCCAGCATGGCATCTATGTCAAATGTTTGTTTACTATGATTATAGCATCTAATACACCTAAGAAGTAAATAAGGAATTAGCAAGTTGACTGATCCAAAGAATTTAGTCACATCTGAATCTGAAATGTACCAATAAAAACTCTCTAGCTGATTTCTCTGGCTTCCAATTTATACAAGGTGGCAGCATGGCTCAGTGATTGGGTAGACAGACTCAAGCAAGACTGCTTAGTTATAAATCCCAGCTCTTTCACTCAACAATTGTGTGGCCCCAGGGACAAAGTAGAGAGAAACAAAGTAATTGATGACATTGTATGCCATGTCAAGAAGTTTGGACTTCATGCTCTAGAAATAGACATGAGATGGAGAATAGCCTGATCAGATTTTTACTTTAAAAAATCTCACTTTAGAAGTAGTATAGAGGATGGTTTAGAGATGTACAAAACTGTTACAATATTGTAATAGCCCATCAGGAAATGATTATGGTCTGAGTCAAAACAATGACAATTGGAGGACAATAAAGCATCAAAAGAGATCAATATTAAGGAAGAAGTAGAATCCTATAAATTAGAGAATAATTGCTTTAGAGCAGGGATAAAAGCAGGAAGCCTAGACTATTTTTAGCTTAGACAAATGTTTGGGTGAGATTCCAGCACTTGTAACTATGAATGATCAGAGTTATTACATTGTTCACTAGGAAATGCCTCCTTAGCAATACAATATGTTTCCAACAGCTCTGAAAATACCCACTTTCCTGTTTGAAGAATTTTGACAAAATGTATTTCCTCTGTCACAGTCCATGTGATTTCACATCCAGACAACTTGACTACAATTGGCTATTTCCCCAAATTTTATCCATTCTGAACCCCATAACCTATAATGTGTCCAAAATATGACCCTCAGGTTTAGTTTCAGAGCTTTAAAAATATACTTACTTCTATTATTAAGACCCTTATCATGCCTTTCCAAGATAGAACATATAAATAGTAACACATCTCTGACATGATAGGAAAAAAAAAAAGGTATAGAGCTCTCCTTGAATATCATGGACAGGATTTTCTAACAGCAAGCAAGAGAGCAGTTTGTAGCATGCAAGAATAAAACAAAAACAAAAACTAAGTTTTAATCAGAAAGGTGAAAGTATTACCACTGGCACTGAAATCTTTGAATAAATCCAAGAAAATCAAAACAAATAGAAAAAAACCAACAACACAAAACCAAAAAAAAAAAAAAAAAAAACCTTCCACTTTCAACTTCCTACTTATAAAAAAAGACAATCAAGACAGAAACTGGATTTATGATTCCAGAATCATAAAATCCAATTAGATTAACTCATTCTTGGGTTGATTCTAGCTAATTCACATTAGTCCTTCATAAATTCAGAGTGGAAAGGTCTTAATTTTGTTTTGCACAAAATAATCTCTAATGATGTTAACTAAATAAGCAATATTTTATACTTGGCGAAGAGCAAGGAAAATACAATATTATTATTATGAACTAACATTTTACTGATGAGATAACTAAGGTTTAAAGGTGTCAGGTGATTTCTTCAAGGGCAAGCATATAAAAAGATAGGCTAACCAAGTCTTCTGAATTTATATCCCATGCTCTTTGAGGTTCACCTTCTGTCCCACGTAGAAACTATAACCATCTTCAACTGCATTTTCTCAGAAATAAAGTATGACTGTGCACATGGCATACGCCCAAAAAGAACAATACTAATGTAGCATAACAGATTCTGAGTAAACATGTCTGAAACATCCAAGTACCACATGCAGTATAGTTATTGGTCACCTATTCCTAGAAGTGGAGAGAGAGGCAGAGTTTAAGTACATCTCAGGTGAAGAGGTACACCACATAGAGGCCAGAGGCTGACACACTGTTGCAGAAGAGAAAGTGGGAGAGGTCTGAGACAATGCACGCTTCTGTCCATGAAGAATCTACCTGCTCTGCTTTCTACCTCCCCTTACTGGGGCTGATCCTAAAGTGCTGCTGATCTCCAAGCATAGTACCCTGAGTTCCATGCAGGGTGAGTATCAAATGAGGCAGAGGTTTTCAAACCACAGGTTTTGATCAATCAATTCAATGAGTCATGACCAGCATTTTAAAGAGACAGAGAGAGAGAGAGTGAGAATAGAATAGAACAAGAGACCAGCATAGAACAGAACAGAAGGAAAGGACTAAAATTTTGAAAATGTCTCACTGCATTACCCATCATAAGAATATTTATTTTTGAAGCTTTTTTTTCAGAGGTGTGTGTGTGTGTGTGTGTGTGTGTGTGTGTGTGTGCTGGGTCACAACATAAAGTATCTCTCTGTTCGTGCATTTCTGTCAGAAAATTTTTAAAGCCTTTAGCCTCTATCCTAAATGATACTTGGACAAAGGTCAAGCAATCTGTGTTCCCAGAGCCCACCATTATTTTCTTCCCTTCTTCTGTGTGCTCCTGCTGTTCTTGGGCAGACTCTCTCCAGCCAGGCTTCTTGCTAATCATGTCATTAAGTACCATGACTGAAAAAATGAGCAAGGACAATATATGCAAAGCCACTCCCCTTCATTAATTTTGTTTAAATCCTACTGACACAGTTGTCATAATGACATTGTACTCTTTGATAATACATTTTGACATACAAAATTCAGAGCTGAAAAAGAGCTCTCGATATAATTAACTCCCACTAGCTTTGAATCAACTGAATTTAATTCTTCTGTAGAGCTTTGCTATTATGGACTTAACAGAAAGCATTGCTTTTGATTATTTGGAAGACTTGCGTTAGAAGTCAAATAATCCAAGTTCCAGGAGAAATTCTTTCATCACAGGCACTGACTGTAGTACATTGGGGCAGACCAGGAAACATCTCCTAGCATGGTTCCCTCCTACATAAAATGAGTTAAACGAGGTGATTTCTACTGTATCTGTCAGCTTCAACTATGCCCACTTTAGTCTGTTGTACAAGGTCTGGAAACCTGTAGATGATAAAAGCTTCTCTTGGTTCTTTCTATAAAGTTCTCCATCTTGAATAATGATGAATAAGTACATTTGAAGAATCCTCTTACACAGTTATGAAAGCACATTTAAGCGTCTGTCAGGTTGAAAGTAAATGTTAAGGTTTTTCCACACTAAAAATTAACAATTATTTCTAAAATAGCAAATAGCAAAAAAATACTCTGTGGTAAGTAGTTCAAGGTATAAAAATAAACATTATATATTGTTTAAAATGTGTATGTACATATTATAATACGTAATGTTTTATAAGCATAAATTCTAGATTTGTGCACATTCTAATCAGACATGCGTTGTTTTAACAACAGGTCTATCATAGAGAAAAAAAGTGGAGGCTATTTAAATCCCAAGCATTCAAATATGTAGGGTTCATGGGAATCTACATGGCTTTCTTTCATCACCAGTGAGTGATGAACAGACCAGAGCATGAGAAGAATTTGGGCAATGAGACTTGATTCTTACGGCCTTCATTAGACTAACCTAGGGTACTGTTTACCAGGTTTTATTATTGGCATGAGAAATCATAAAGATTTGGTTGCCTAACTCCTGACAATTCAGACATAAAATGTATATTTTTTGATATGGATATGTTTGTTTGTTTCTGGAAAGACTTCCGAAACTGTTGAGCAGGTAAGGGGGCTCAGGAGTTCAATCAAACTAAGGGTAGATTTCTGCCTATGCGACAGATGATTTCCAAAGAAGGAAATCATATCAGCAAAAGAGAGAGAGTGGAACAGAAAAAGAAGAGGACTAAGGAAGGGACTTGAGGAAATGCCCACATTTATGGACAGAAGATTGTAGAGGGAAGAAAGAAAGAAAAAAAGAAAGAAAGAAGAAAGAAAGAAAGAAAGAAAGAAAGAAAGAAAGAAAGAAAGAAAG
>NW_022589706.1:82420531-82426487 GCF_004348235.1 Phoca vitulina
GAAAGAAAGAACGAACCCAGAAAGGAACATGGAAATATGTAGCAACAGAAGTAAGGGGATAAATTAAGTGTTAAAGGAGAGACTACAGAGTATAGAGGATGATTTTTGGAAAGAAGACCTTGGATTTCAAGAGATAAATTAACCCAATGCCTGTTGAGCCAAGTTTCAAAGGGTTAAGATGAAGTGAAGCTAGAATGAGCAAGTGAAGACCATTATTTGAATGTGAGCTGTCATTTCAGTTGGTTTTAAACGACAATTCCCCCCACCCATCCTCCCATTTGAATGCAGTCTTTTAGCTCATTATCAGATAGAAACACTTATTGGCAAATAAGCTTGGCAGCTTGTTTCTGATCCGTTAAAAGAAATTTATCATGTACTTCAAAGAGATGACTTTCACTCTTCGTTTAACATTGTTAAAATATTTCCAGATTACCTGAATCATGAAAGAAATAGCTCAAATAAAACAAAGAAAGTGAAGGGAATGGAATGGGAATAATGAGCTCCAAATTTCTGAGTCCTCCTAGTAGGACAGCTGACACTCAAAGAGGGTTGTAAACCTTCCAAATTCTTAGCAAGCTCTCTGGGCCCCAGGCTGTGCAGAAAGTGTCAAGAAACTTGCCTTTGCGGAGGCTATCTCACTTTGGAGAATATCAAATTAATGCTGTTGGCAGCAGACTCTGACATGTTGTTCAATTATTTTGGTTCCTGTGGTTACATAACTAATATTGCCGTGGCGGTTAGGACCTTCACTTACTGCGATTATATTTTAATGTCTGCCATACCCTGGCTTCTGTGTGATTTCACCAATTACTCAATTATATGCTATTTTGCTTACTTTGTACGAGACAGCGCTGACTCACCATCCCTATGTTCACATTCGATACAAGAAATGGGATAACATATTTGTGTGTGTATTTATTTTGTCTTGTTTTGTTTTACAATTCCTGGCCTTGGTGTAGAGTTCATTTGCTTCCCTCATGGACATCACATGCATTTATGTAGTGCCCCTGCCCAATTTGGCCGGGGGAAGACTGGACAGCCACTTTCTATTTTGTGTGCGAACACTTGGCCTTACCTATTTCTGTAATGGTGGTAGTAATAATGACATTAGCACAGTAAATAAGTGTACTTTCCTCTCCTCAGTCACGTAAGTATCATTACTCTTACGGTTGCTATTGTTATTGTATCTTATTTTACATATTTTTTAAAAAAGCAGAGACTGAAGTGCCTCTTTCAAAGACATTAAGCTGGTTAGTGGCAAGTCAGAAGTTAGAACCTGTTTGGAAACTATAGTGTTGTAGTGTTGCTACAGATCATCTGATTCTCTGAAAGGCAGCTAGGAGTCAAAAGTAAGGAAGACGTGAAAGCAATAGTAGGCTCTCACCCTAGATAATTTTTCCCCATCGAAGCAGAGTATGAGTGATGCCCGCCAAACCAACTCACAGTCCTTGTAGAGAAGTCCCTGAGAAGACCTCTGCCTGCTGTCAGTGGGCACCTGGTAGTGCTCAGATGCAGGGAGATGGATACTGGGGAGTGTGTTTTGCCATTCTCCTTTTAACGCTGTGTGACTTATACAAACTGCATAACCTCTCTGTGTCTCAGGAAAAATATTGTTTTATCATTTATAAAATATTTCATCACTTCTAAAAATAAGGATGATAATAGAACTTGCCCTTTGAAGGGCTGTTAAGAGGCTCAAAAGAGTTAATTAAAATGAAACATCTGGAGCAATTCATGGCACAGAGTAAATAATAAATGGAACCTCAAACTATAATTTAATGTGCGTTATAAGTACTTGTAAGCCAGTTAAGGAAATGATATGTCTGAAGATCACTCACTTCCTTCAGTTCCTAGAAAAAAGAACATTCTTACTTGGAATGATAAAGCATAATATGGAGAACTAACATCTTTTAGGAAATGTTTGGATAGATCCACCATTTTAAGAAATCAAGCCTCCTAATTGTGATGCTTTGACTGGTTTTGCCACTTACTGTACTTATTCACTCATTGATTTTATACATTTGTTTGTTTTAGACCAGGGTGGGGTAGTTAAAATTGGTATGACTATGAAATATGTAACTATTCTCTATACCAAATTATAATACATAAGTGGAATCAATTAAATTAGCACTGTAATATATTTAAAAGGATATCTGATGCACATTTGTCCCTTTTATTTGTGGAGGAGAGAGAAGTAATGGGTTTTTAAAAACTTACTACTTTTGTGCTTTTTCTGATTTCATTTCTACGTTTATTATTTGGAGCACATAGATAAATCTAAACTAGTATTAAGATCCCACAGATATAATCTGTTATACAGATTCAGTGGTTGTGGAATCAGGATTGAAGTAATAATTCTGTTTTTTAGTGCCTACATAAGCTAATTACTTGAGTTAAAATACAGCATTTTCGATCTGATACTGAAATCCCTCTGCCTTAACGTTTTCTCTGATTCAGTTTACAAGGATTTATGGGATGAGCTCTCCCTAAGGACATTTGATTAGATGTTGGTATCATTCATGGCCTTCCATCATTGGTTTGAACCCAAAGAAGTGAGCAGTGACCCAAAGTTGCTAGCATGAGAGACACGCTGGGAAACCACTACTTAAAATATTTGGGTGGTGACTTTTCTTCCTGTGGACAGATGTTCCTATCAAAAAAATCTCCCATATTTTATATCACTTGACCTCTTTGTTTGGGAGAATGATTTATATTTGTCCTGAAAAAAGAAAAAAACAACAACAATTAGAGAAAAATATGTTGCTGTTCTCTAGTTCCTGGCAAAAGTGGACAGAGGAGGAAGAGTAAATTAACTTCTGCTTACCTTACATGGTAATACTAAATTTTCATTATTCATTCCATATTTAATCTATGTTATCTTAAAGCAATCCTACACAATGCAAAAATCTATCCACTAACTGTTATTAATTTTGTTTCCTTTTGGGTTCCGCCTCAAATTAAAAAAAAAAAAAATGACTCAGTAAGAATCACAGGCAGACACAAATATCGCATAAATCTTTTCAATTATCAGATAAATAACTAGGAGCAGCTTTATCTCCTTTATTGATGAATACAAGTAACTAGAAGTCCAATGAAGTAAAATGACTTTAGAGGGCTATCAGGGAATCACAGATAGAAATAAGATTGTAATCCATTTTGATGTTACATCAATATCAAAGAATGAATAGCCAGAAAAGAGTGAGTCTAAAATGTAAATACGTTGATTTTATAAAAGACCTCTATAATTTAACAGGTTATTTTAATATCCATTCAAAATGATTGTGCCGGGAAAAGAAGAAGAAGTGGCAATATTCTCCTAGAACAGAATATATCAGTTACCTTTCTATTACATTGCTTTCTCTACTTTAAAAACTATAAGATTTGAAACATCCTGGGAGAAGTTTGCATTACAGGGGAGTACTAAAGAAGACTCTGGTAGGGTCAAAGTCACAGCTGGAGTGAGTTTAAGCAAACTTGTCCCTTGCTCTCTCTCCTCTAGCACAAAAATAAAATGATAGATGCTCATAGATTATCGTTAAAATACTTTTCTTGCTATTCACAAGGTCACCTTCCACTTGTATCAACTATCAATTTCTCTATTATTCACAGTGAAGGAACAGGAACCTTACTGTGGATTGTTTCAAAATCTTTCTATTTTGGAAACTTTAAATTTTGAAAATGATTTGCATTCCCGATTACACTTAGCGTCAGTTGATGTCCAGAGGAAATCACAGATATTTACTCTCTAGCAGGAGAAAGTTGGGCTGGTGTTAAAAAAAAAAAGTCATGGATAATTTCAAAAAGCGAAGTGATCACCTATAGAAAATAAACTATCTAGTTTATATATAGTTGATTTTTGTGAGCACTTTCATGAGTGTTTACGCATACAAGTAGATGTGGCACTTTTATTAAAGAAAATGCAGTGCACAAATATTGGTACTCTCTAGCCGACTCCCTCAAGCTTCTGTTTCAATGCATTTCAAGCGTTCTTTATTCACAGCACAACTTCGTCCAAACCTGTCCAAATGTCCAAGTTATATGAGAAAATCATAGAATCTAAATTTATGTTAAACCAGTTTTCAGCTTCTTTTTTAGAGATACATGCCAAGAAGCTTATTTACATTTAAAACATAATTATTTTCCACTGTTCTACTCATAACTTTTAAAAAATATTTAAAAATCCTATAGCATTGCATTCAAATTAATCTGCTTGTCTCAAAAAGACAAAGCAAGGAGTAAAGAAGACTAAAAGAAGTAATTACAAGCACAAATCCAAAAGGTTTTCCATTTACAAAAAAAAAAAAAAGTGAACTGCAAAGATAAATTGAGTTTTTAAATTGCTTGTTTTCAGTTTGTTCTTAAGGGTGGCCGATAAAAGTTGATCACCTCAAACTCCAGAGGTGATGTCGAGCAACAGTGTACTTATTCAGAATATATGTATCCACATGATATTGAAAATTTTGTTTAAAATGCCTTTTAATTTAGAATGTTTGCAATAATCTCTTTAGAAACTGAAATATATTGACATGTATATACATTAATAACAGTCCACAACTTAATTTATCCCATATACTTATACAGATGTAAACTATCTTTTAAGACCCATAAGGAAGAGATGAAAACAGAAAGTCAGATTAAAACATATGTATGAATAATTCAGCAAAATCATTTTTGCTCCTTCTGTATCAATCACCTGAATACTGCCATATTCAATTTTCTGTCATTTTCCATCATAACTTATAACTGTATTTGAAAGCAAACCTAAAAATGGAATTGTAACACCTCTGAAGAACAGTATGTTCTCTTTCTGAGCTCTCTAAATCTTTCCTGAAATTCAAAGGCATCTTTTCCAGTACTGATTTACAAATAATCCACCTTGCCTCCAGAACAAATAGAATTCCTATACATAAGAATGTTTACCTTATATGAAAACAGACTACATTGAATGAAGAAAACCTTGGGGCCCATTTTGTCTCATTTTTACTTTTGTAGATTAGTGAATTATTAAATTCCTTCAATAATTTATTCTGCAATCACAATAAATTTTTGCTTTAATTCTCTATTCTCAAAGTAAGTCAGAAAAAAACAGACAATTATTCAATTTTCACTTAAGGAAAAGAAGACCAAAGACTAAGTTTCTAAAGTGCCTACTTGAATTTGCATCCTACAGTTTCCTGTTCCTGAATCCTGTATCTCTGAAACACATACATTTCAGCATCAGCAGTCAAGGATGGGGGAAGGAGAGACAATCAACTGATCAGGCCTCAGGATGACACTACTTAATTAGCTAGTTTGATCAGGTGGCACTTTATTTCCAATCTTCTCAATCAATCATATTTTTCTATTCTGATGGATAAAAATTCAGCTCAGCTACAATTCAATTCTAGATTTTTTTTTCTCCAAAACAGGATATGGCATCTTCCTGTTTGAATAGTCTTTCTAACTTCCATTCCATTATTGAAAATGAGAGTTCTAAGATTTTCAGAAACCACATAACTAGTAGAATAAAGAAGGTAAAGAGACCCATAAATATTCAAAGAATTCCTCTTTCTACTTCAAAGAAGATAGATTTTTCTATTTGTTTCTTCATAATAGTATACATTATAGATCACCCGCTAAGCAAGTGAGAAGCAGAAAATAACAAAAGATAATCCTCCTATTTTCCAGCTATCTTACTTCGATTCAACTCAGTGTTTTATTTTATGTTACCACTATCTCTCATAAATTAACATTTTCTCACAAACCGAACATCAAATCTTAAGGATATTGGTATTACAGTTAAGTAAATATAATGAAATATATTCCACGGAACCACTAGGTTATGGAGAGTATATAAGAAATTCAACTCAAAAAGAAGAAAGAAAGGAAGGAAGGAAGGAAGGAAGGAAGGAAGGAAGGAAGGAAGGAAGGAAAGAAAGAAAGAAAGAAAGAAAGAAAGAAAGAAAGAAAGAAAGAA
>NW_022589706.1:82426497-82536152 GCF_004348235.1 Phoca vitulina
AAAGAAAGAAAGAAAGAAAGAAAGAAAGAAAGAAAGAAAGAAAGAAAAAGAAAGAAAGAAAGAAAGAAAGAAAGAGAAAGAAAGAAAGAAAGAAAGAAAGAAAGAAAGAAAAGAAAGAAAGAAAGAAAGAAAGAAAGAAAGAAAGAAAGAAAGAAAGAAAGAAAGAAAGAAAGAAAGAAAGAAAGAAAGAAAGGAGTTATACTCATTTGTAAAATAAATAAATTTTCCGTTTGAAGACATGCAAATAGAGTTGCGACCTCTTTAAGGAGCAGATATTTGGAGAGATAGCGAAATAGACATATCAAAACATAAGACATAAGCTAGATTCTGGGCAGCAACCCTCAGTTTAGTCCATGTAACCCCATGGCTAATGACAGTTCTGACATAACTGATAATTTGATTCAGGAACATCAAGTGTTGGGGCCCAGTGGTGATAAAAACAGAAAGTCTTTTACAGAAACTCACAGAACGTACATGGATTAGAATCGAAAGGAACCTCAAAAGATCATTGGGTCCATCCCTCTGTCCTTGGCTGAACTAAGTAAATATCTAGCTCTCTTCAACTGATAAGGTGGAATTTGAAGTCAATACCATTAGAGAAAAGTCTTATGATTTGGATTGACAGGATCCTTTCTTTCTAAACTTTGCCTCATTTCATGATGGATGTCTAAGAGAATATAAAGTTATGTCCATTACTATCGAAAGTGTCAGGGTGTTTCGGAGGGAAGAGGAAGAGGGAATGAGAATGCTCACATAAATGTGGAGGTATATGCACATGTGCGAGAATGTGCAAAGGATATGTATGCATGTAGTATGTAGGCATATATATAGTTTATTTCCCTTGAGACCTGAAAAAAAACAACAACAACAACCTGTGATTGTAGACTTTGTATTCCTTTGAAAAGATAGCTGAAATGGTTGCCATTTCAAAGCCTAGGAAGCATTCTGGAACTGCAAAACTAGCAAAACTGTCCCCGTGAGAGGGCAGTAGGGGGCCAAGCGCTGCTAACTTTCCCCTCGCTGTCCCTGCAGGACTGGCCCTTGCTCTCACCCTTCACCCTGCTGCCTGCCTGCGCTAGCGGCAGGGGCATGGAGGACACCGAGAGCTCGCACGGCGGCTGCAGCGAGCTCTTCTGATGAAACAAGGAAACCCAGGATCCGTGCGGCAACGAGCCACCTTCACGGGTTGACAGTTGTGCTGAGAGGTGCGCGTGCTGTTTGGCCAACTAGCTTTCAGTTTTGGCTTCCTACAAAAGGAGCAGAAAGGGGGAGCTGTCGTGGTTCCCGGTGCCCACAAGGCCCCCCTCTCTTGGCCATTGCGCGCCGGCCACAGCGGGTGCCGAGTGTGCACGTTCGTTTTACGGTGTGTGTATGTTTGTGTAACTCATTGCAAGCGACTGTCAATCTATCTGTCTATCTGTCTGTGTGACAGAGAGACGCCCTTTTGCAAGAATGACTCCGGGGTCCACCTTGCTATATCGCAGGCACTCCGGTCGCCCGCGCTACGATGCTGTCACTGTTACTTCATCATATTGCTCCCTCCTGGATGATTCATTTACGAGGCTACAGAAGTGAGAAATGGCGCGTCTGTTGAAGTTTTCTGTCTGTGACCTCCCTTCTTTGAAGGAAGAAAGTGGTTGCGAGGGGAACAGAACCTGAAAGGGGGTAAATTCCCCCTCCAGATTGTGAAATGTAACAGTAAAGAGACCAGGATCTGGACCCAGACTGTTCGGATTGGAATCCCACTCTGCCACTTAACATTAGCTTGTGTGCCTTGGGCAAATTGCTTAATCCCTCCATAACTCAATTTCTTCACTGGCAAAATGGGGAAAAGTAACCGCGCCTAGTTCATAGGGTTGTGAAGATTAAATATATGTAAGCGCTTAGAACGGTGCCTGACCCAAAATCGTTGCTATGTGTTAGCTGCTACTAACATTATCATCAGCACTGCCGTGGTAAATCTGGAGAAGGACCATTCCCCACCAGTACACACTGGATCTTGTACCTGCCCATGTCCCCAAGCAAAGGTGGGAGAACCCTAACCCGCCCGCTCCACGCCCTCCAGAACCGGCAACCACCAGCCACCCCCACCCACGAAGAGCTGCTTCCGGGAACCCCTCCCCAGCTGCGGGGCGCGCCACACCTGGGGGCGCACTTGAAAGGTTGAGGGGTGCAAAGGCAAACTACGCGCTCTAGAGCGCTGGTGCCTACCGCTCTTGACTATAGAGTGTATTTGGAGTGTTTTCCTACCTGCCCCAGGCTTTTGCCTTTCTTACTGCCGCCGAAAGCCAGTCCTTGGTATGTGCCCGCTGATCGATTGGCGGCCTGGGCAGGCGTCTCCCCGCCCAGGGAGGACTTGATGGAGTTGAGTTTGGCCCGCGAGCTGCCGAGCTGTGAGCTCTCCACCATCAGCACCGCGGCCAGTAGGAGCAGACAGCGGGACGAGTCCTTGCCCCGCATCAACGCGGCCATTTCCCGGCGAGGGGTCCCCGGGGAGGCGCAAAGCCCGGAAGGGTGCGGGTCAAGGGGAGGAAGGACCCCAACACCGGGCCCCTCACTCGCGGTGCGGGGGCTCGCAGGCTCTGTTCCCCCAACCCAACTTGGCTTCGGGGGCCCAGCACCGTGTGAATTCAGTCTCACGCCTCAGACCAGGAGCGAATGCGACCCAAGCAAGACCCGCTTCTCCACCAGGGCAGGAAGTTCTGCAGGAACTGGAAGCAATCAAAGGCGAGGCGCCTTCTCGCCAAGGAGGCGTGACCCGAGGTGCAAGAAGACCCAATCCCACAGACCGCACCGCTTCAGTTGCTCCTTGCCCCACACCACCGCGTTCGCGCCGGATCTCCGCGGTCCAGTTCTCTTAATTGGCTCTGGAGGGCCACACCGCTTCCTTCTCCTTCGGCCTCAGTTGCTTTTCTCTCCTCTTTTCCTTCCCGACCCTTTATGTCTCAACCTTTGCAGGACACAATGATAGCGGGCGCTATAAGGGGGATCAGGAACGCCCCAGACCGGACCCTCGAGGTCTGAGGAGAGCCGAGGTCTCCCACGGGCGCGGGCACAGTCTCGGCGAAGTGTCGCTCCCCGGCTCACACCCGGCAGCCTACCGCTGCCGGCGACGCAGCAATGCCCTGGGAGCGGTCGTGCGCGCCGCGCGGTCTCGCTCTCTCCGTTTGCTCTCTCACCGCCGCCCCCTTTGCTTTTTATAGCTTCCCACAGTGGGTTTTTTTTTTCCTCCGCCCCCAATTCAAGAGTGACAAAGAGTGAAAACGTTTCTCTCACCCCCCACGTTCCCGCCCCACTCCTCTACTTCCCCCCCCCGCGCTCCCCCTCCTGCCTCTCCCTCTTGTCCCCCTCCCACACCCCTCTGCTCTCCACAACAATTGAGAAAATGGGATTCATTCCCAAAGGAACGTGAGGCCTCCTAATGCCTGACAACAGCTCCAGCGGGTGGAAAGACCTTTAGAAACAGACGGAGGGCAAAAGTGGAAGTGGAGAGGGGCAGGTTGCCACCGCCCTTGGGGACCGCCAGCACCCTTCTTAGGTTTCCCAACCCATCTCCAGTGCTTGACTCCTAGAGGAGCCCTAGAAAAGCCCCATAGAAGATTTCGAGAAGTGAGCATCTGGGCGTTAATGCTGCGGTCTGTGTACGCTCAAGTGCCCAAGTTGGGTTTTAGTCTGTGTCTCCCAGTGTGTGTTTGTGAGGCTGCGCTATGTTGTGCCAGGGGGTGCCCAACTGACGTGGACGGGGGCTTTGGAATTGGGGAGAAGAGGACCAGAAAAAGGGGAAAGATGTTCCTATTCTCTCACCCGGGAGACGTTTGGAATTTTCTAGTCTCCATCTTTTGGACCCCCCAACCCCACGACCCCACCACACACGCAGCGTACGTTTCTGTCTCCTCGGGGTTGGGGGAAATGGGGTGCCTTGAGTAGGCTCCGAGGGTTTCAGTCTCACAGCTCTACCGGGCATCTCCACTGTGCCAGGCAGCTGCCCCCTTTGCGAAGAGGAAATCCCAAACAGGAATGAACGGAGGCAGGGAAGGCTTTGAGACCCTGCCTTCCTCAGCTCCCTGCCTCCTCCCTAGCCTCTGGGAATTCCCAGGGAAGCCTTTCCTGTCAGCCCCCAGGCTCCCCAGGTCAGGTTTGCGTCTGAGAAGGTCGAAGGAGGTGCAGAGAGCGGCTGGGACGCGCGGGCGCGCGGCGCTTGGGGGCGCCAGTGGCAGCGGCCCGGGGGGCGCGGAAGTATTGGCCGGAGAGACAAGCTGTCCCGGGCTAGCCCAGGGCTCGGGTTTGGAGCGGTTTGGCGGTTAAGCGCCAATGTTTCCAATGCAACGCGAAGGGTTCTTTGGGAATTGCTGCATTTGTCCTTCTCAGGCTCTAACGCCTGCGCGCAGAGAAATTGAGGCAGTGCCACGAGCTGGCAGCTAACAACTAGAGAACGAAGCTGATCTCCCTAACCGCACCCTAGATCTGATCTTCGGACCCGGGTTCCTCAGGTTTCATACCTGATGCAGATGCACACCAGTGTGTACAGGAGTATACATTCAACATGTTGTCGCTAAGTGAGAACGATAGTGACTCTTTTCTTTGCCCCAAAAAAGGGCCGAGTTCTAAAGTGTGAATTTATGGCTGGGTTCTCCCAGACAGCACCAGCTTTGCATATTTCCTGCCCTGATCTGTGAGTCTGTCTGGCCCGGAATGCTTCCAGTTGCAGATTTTTTTTTTTTTTTTTTAAACACCACAAGCAAAGGGGCATTAAAACTTAAGGAACCCTCTGGCATCTTTTCTTATCTTTAGATTGCCTTTATGCTTTCTTAGGGTAGAGATTTTCACATTCAATTTTTTTTCCACTTTTTAAAAAAAATATGTCCAGGAGTGGATTTGTAAGGACAAAGGAAGCATTCCAGGCACCAGTGGAGGGCAAGGAAACTCAATTAATAAGTACTTGTGATTCACTGTTTACACCTTAAGGAGACTATATTATATCTTTTGCCTTCTTTGTGATATGCCAGTCAGAAAACATTAGAGAAAAGGAGAAAATTAAGTTAGGAGACTATTGGTTTGGATTTTTTCAAGAGTATTTTAGAGCAAAAGGAAAATTCAAAAGAGAGCTAAATATGTAGGCAAGAAACCACTCTACATCCATTTGAAGGTTGTGAATACCCACCATCAGCTAAGAAGGGAACAAATGAACCAAGAGAAAATTTGAAGATAGTTTGCCTATTTCCATCAGTTCCTCTTTCCTTACTTCCAACCAAAGTTAGATCCCATATAGTCATACCTAACTCCTGCCAATGCTCTGCTGAAAAGAAAAATGATGTCAAGCTCACCTTATTTACTCTCACAAAACCCCTCAGCTCTGGGTAGCATGATACAGATTATCTCAGAGGCTTGCTTACACAACACCCTACAAGCTCCAAAAGCAAATTTTTACACAAAGTTGAAAATCAAAGTTCACTTTTGTGTGCACAAACATTTTCTCACATACATAAAACTAAATCACACTATGAAATCAAATGCTACAACATACACCATTATACCCGAAAAGGAGGTAAAAACGAATTGCATTCATGATCCAAATGTTCTCTGTAAAATTGTATAACAGACAGAAAGACACACATAACCCACATGTAGACAAGTAGATATGCATACATAAAATCAACTAACTGCAAATAACATAATCCTTTGGATTACTGTCATAACCACACATGTGTTTTCTCATGTGTGTTTTTATAAGCATGAAGTTACACACTTCATATTCTACTTGGATAAACATATTTTTTATGCATTTTGCAATAACATCATTAGGGAGTAAACATATAAAAGCAACACTGTACAGAAGTAAGGATAGGGTTTTCTTATTCAGAAGAAAGTACCTCTATGAACACTTTTTCCTTTGGCCATATTTTCCCTCCTTGCTCCTCCAGTCATCTTGGTTCCATCAAAAAAACCACAACTGTCTCAGTAGTTGTTTCTGGATCCTGGTTTCCTTCTGACTACTTAGCCTTAAGGTGAGCTAAGCGTATACACATCGTTGCCTTATTCTTGTTTTCTATCCCATTATCTCTTTCCCTGCATTGGTAACCACTTCCTACATAAGTCTGTTTAGCAGTTGTTCATCTGTTCACTGCATATGTATTAAGTTTAGGGTCTTGAAGATACAAAGGTGCATAAGTCCGGGCCTTGGCTATGGAAAGGCTTGCGGTCCACTGTCAAGGCCTTGCCTCACTGAAATCTGTCTCTCAGCCCTCTCGGGAGCCTTCTTCTGTTCTCATCTGCTACTGAATTCTGCCAATCTCCGTCTCTCACAGGGTATCTGGAACTTCTGAACTAGATCGAATTCATGTGACTGTGGAAATAAAAGAAATTACAGATGTCCCCCAGAGTTTTTCCTTTTCTCATAAGTTGCATGTACACTTTTAGAGTGCACAAGGAGACAATACTCCTACATTTGTAGCTGAACCCAATGAAATGACACTAGTTGTGGTCATTTTAGGTTAGTAAGAACAGAAGTATGGTATTATGCAAATTTGGGAAGGGAGAGTATATTTTAGTAGCGCCTTTAGGACCCCGAATCATCTTGTCCACACAGGATGGACATGACAGACCTTCTTCTTATTGGATGTTAAAAGATTTGGAAAATATGGTTATGTGGGTTTCGCCTCTCCATAGTAAACAAGGCTACCTGGTTCTCTATTCTAGTAGTACTCGACTCTTTGGATCCTATCACATGAGAATTTCATGTTTCTCACTCTGCCTATAAAATAATAGTACCGTGTGTTGCTGTCAATTACATTTCAAATAACCTTCAGTAAATGTTAAGTTAGCACTGGTATTGTGAACATTTTTTGTGTTTCTTGATAGGACCAATTTCCATACCAGATAGGAAAATTTGCATCTCCTATTTGATTCCTGCCATATTTTCAGCTACTAACTCTTTTCTACCTTGATTTCAGGGACAACAAGACCAGCTAATGAGAAAAGGCCTCATCACTCACAGTTGAGGCACTACTGTACTTGACACAATCATGCACAAGTGAAATGATTTCAGGGATTTCACAGTGAATCGATCAGAAACGTAATTCCTTAGATAATGGCTTGGTTTTTGATCCCTGACATATTAATCATCTTCTCAATACTTTATCTGCCACTCAAATGAGAGAGAATTATTGAACAGATCCCTCCCCTAACACCTGAACCCAACTAATAAAAAGTGTGCAGATATTATAGTAAAAAACACAAGTGGATAAAATTCTATTGATTCTTGGGCATGCGAGAGACCTTTGGTGAAATGGAAATTAGAAACATTCTCCAAATGTTGAACACCAAGCCTTTCCCTTTGCAATGCCCAATTTCTGCTGGTTTTATACACTGAGGATCCTTCCTGATGGTCCACTTACTCCCATTGCTGAACTCTGGCAGGCTATTTCAAGATTCATCTTTGGAAACTACTACATTTGGCTGTGAAAGGGAAACGTTTAATTCTTAAGAGAGGTTCATTGTAAGAAATCTCATCTTGGTGAGCAAGAAAGCAAACAACTTCTCAATAATCTGGACCAGGGGCTTCCAAACTCTGCTTCTTAGGTCTCCAGGGTTCTAGAGAAGTTAAAGCTGCTGTATTTTTTATAGAAAGGGCTCCAGAAACATGACTTTTTAAATTTCTGCTTTTGTTATTGTTTTTATTTGCGGGAGAGATGTATTGGTTGATTGGTTGGTTTTAATCAATTGTTAACTGCTACGATTTGGAAGCCACGGTGATTTAGGCAAAATGTTCTATGAGCCCTCAACCTGCCAACAACAAGATGGATTCATTTCTACCATGTTATTATTACAGAGTATTTCCAAAACAAACATTAATCAAATGGGGAAACTATTGAAAATCTGGCAATTTATCCAGTCAGAAATGATTTGGTCACTTGAAGTAGAGAGTATTAAAAAATGGAAGGACAGGGTAGCTAATCCAGTCATGGTACAGTGTGTTTGTTCCTGTCAGTTATCTGAACCTTAGACTAATGACCATGGAAAAACTTCAACTAGAAAATAAATTGTGGCATAGATTGAAAAATAATGTGAGAACTATTTGCAAAAAATAAGAAAATAGGTTCCCAAGTGGCAATTTAAAATCTGTGTTTGAAGCATAACTAGGGCTTGGTAACAGCGACTGTAAATTGTGTTTAGTTTATTTTGGGATGATCATTTTGTAATAGATTCTACCTTTTGATACTGTAAGAATAGGCTACAATGCTCAAAAGCAATTTGAGATATGAAAAGTTAAGATATTAAACTACAGTCAGCTTAAGGAATTTTATAGGCATCTGGCTTGGAATAAATAGTGGTAATAAAAACAATAATAATAAGCAAAATATATTAAATGCTTACCATGTGCCAGCTGGTCAAGTACTCTACATGCATGACATGTATTATCTCTTATTTGGGTCCTTTAGTTCATGCCATTAAAACAACGTCCAATATTAAAATAATATTGAGCACAGAGTAACTGGCAGCACAGCAGGCTCTCATTTTAGATATAATGCCCAGTTATGGCAACAATGTGGAGCACACCTTAAAAAGGAGAAAATTCCATTATTGCAATAGTACTTAACACTGATTCCCCTGCAGGAGCTGAGCTTGATACATGGCTACAAATAACATCAAGAATAGAAGTAGATGAGTACATATATTTCAGCTCTGTCCAATGTTGTAAAGGCTCTTGGAAACTGAGTGATCATTTAGCAGAGAACCAGAAAAGGCTCTCTGCTCTAAACATGGTGTCTTATTTTGCTCTTAGTCTGCTGCTATAACAAAATACCACAGACTGGATGATTTAAACAACAGAAATTTACTTATTATTAAGAAATAAAATTTATTCATCATTCTGGAGGCGAGAAGTCCAAGATCAAGGTATTGGTAGGTTTGGATTCTTTGCAGGCCACTCTCCTTGGCTTGCAGATGGCCACCATTGCCCTGTATCCTCACATGGCTGTCCCTTTCTGTATTTGGCCAAATTTTCTCTTCTTAAAAGGTCACAAATCATATTGGATTAAGGCCTACCCTAAAGACCTCATTTTAACTTAATGACCTTTTTAAAGACCTTATCTCCAAATGCAGTTACATTCTGAGAGACTGTGGGTTAGGGTTTCAACATATGAATTTGTGAGGGAAACATAATTCAGCCCATAACAGATGGATTTATAGACATAGTGCATATTAAAACATTTGGACATGTGGGGAAGGAGTAACATTTCTGGAACGCTACCAGAGTTCCTAAACTTAATGTGGGAGATGTGTCATACGTCCATTTAAAAATGTTATTTAAATTTGTCCTATTACATTTTACCTCTGGCCTGTATTAATGATATTAACTTCCTCACCGTCCTTCTGTGTGTGAATTATGGCTGAATATGAACCCAGCTGACTGAGTTTGAATATGATTGTCAAGATTCCACTGGGGCCCTGAAAAGGAAAACAAAGAATACAAGCTGTTTGCCAAGAAGATAAGGTCATTTTTACATTTAAAAACAGCACTTTGTTAATGAAAGATGGAAACAATAAAATACAGGAGTATAGGATACAAAAATGAAATCATTGTAGATCAAAGAAAAAGGAAGCGGCAATCAAAAATAGAGTGATCTAGCAATCAGCAAGTTGTTCTGTTACTAACTTAATTTGTCCATTTATTTAATTTGATTTGTTCCATTTACTCAATAAATTAATAGCCAGTTGGAATCACAGTACCTTTAATTAGTTCAAGGCAGTGTTAAATATGTGGAAGCAGAGGGAATATCTGATTTCATTGAACCTGCTCATGAAATCATATTTTAATATATGTGCACTTTGACCACTTAGTTTTTAAATTATCAAGAAATCTGAGAATAAGCTCAGATTTAGTTTGGTTTTTGTTATTGTTCTTTCTGAAATCCATAAAATGCTATTTTTGTTGTCAGTGTCAAGAATATATGTGCAAATTTGTATAAATCTAAGATCAAATAAGATTGAGGAGATAACAACTGTTTGTGTTCTAAAAGTGGGTTAGCCTTGTTCTCCAATGCCAGTGTTGTATTTTAATTAATAAGAAAATGAAATTCTCAAGCCTCTTATCAATTGGCCTCTTAGGTATCAAAATGTATTCTGTAAGTATGATCTTAGCATGTAATAGAACTATTCAAATTTTGAAAACTATCTTTTTGTTCTACAATATTGAATATATTTCTTTCCTCCACTTAACACTGGAGCTAGCACTGGGGCCCTTTCTAACATGATAAAATTAGGCATAACATGATAAAATAGGCAAGATAAAATTATAACCTTCTGAGTACTACTTTCAAATTCACAGAATTACCTGATTTTTCTTCTATGTGTTTGCATAATTCCAGGAGGTGATTCATTTAAAAAGCCCACAGTTGTAAGTTCTGATCAAAAGTTATGCTTATTAAAATCCACCACATTTCATTCTTTTTAGTCAAGTGTGGATACAGTCTAAGACTGTTAATTTTAAGTTAATTTGTACACTATCTGCCACTCATTTGTAAAGCACTTTCTTAATATAGTAGACATGATCATCTGCTTTTCTTTTTCAATGGCCATTTATTATGAAAATACCTCTAAGGAAACCACTCTAAGTAATGCTTCTAAGTAAATCCATACATATGGGGGATGCAAATTGCGTCAAGAGAAGAATTCCTGTCAACTGTTAGAAATGGACTTAAAAAAATCAATGATCTTACACAGTTGTTATCAGTCTACAAAGACTAGAAGAGGTCCAAGTTCATGCAGCAGAGGGCAGTAATGCACATTTATCAATAGTAAGAAAGATGAAGAATTAGAGATCATTACAAAGTAACTTTTCTGGAGAACCAGTGTTAATTGAAGGGAGAGACCTGACAAAATAATTCATCTATTCTTCCCATGAAGATGTTGTAATACTTCTGAATCCTACATTTAAAAGGATTAAAAAAAAAAGTCAGATTTCCTTTACCCACCTACACACAAGGAGCCATCTTTCTTTGTCAAAGTCAGTGCAGAGGTTGCCCATGTGGCACCAAAGTCTACTGTAAAAACTCTTCCAGAAGACTCAGAAACAAAAGCAGATAAACAATGTTGCAAATGGTCTAATGAATGTGCAGAATGCATTGGAAATGAACCACACAATTTAATCTTACTGCCACTTTATTTTCAAACTGTCTCTGGCTGCTTGAAAAAAAAAAAAATGCAACAAAACCCAAGGACCTCAGTTCTTACCCTTCCTTAGCTTCTGTGACTGCCCACCACCATAACAATATTTGCATCTTTTTTCCCTGGCTCTTTAAAATGCTACTTCAACAAGCTGCCTCCCTCCTCATTCACTCTGTCCTGACCTCATCCCATGTTCTACCGCTTGCAATAAATATCAAATAAAGCAGCCCCCACACAAGGGGTTAGTGTTATTCAAAAAGCCTATACTAAAAATTTGAAGGTAGAGTCTGGGAATACATGATGGCATAGTTTTCAAACTCCTCCTATACAAAACCAGAAAAAAAAAAGACACTTAGGATAACAAAACCCAAACCAAACAAACAAATAAACACAACTACCACCACAACCACAACAACAAACCCCACAGATGACATCTAAAGTAAAATCAGGCAATAAGGTGAGTGAGCAAAATCACCAGTGGTTATAAGGCTCACATAATATCGATTTCTGTGAAAAATGAATTGAGGAAAGAAATGGGGCTCTAAAAACAGAGAACCCTGAAGTCTGTAACAGGTCCTTATTGGAAAGAACACAGCCAATCTGAGAACGGTAGACAAAACCAGGAGGGAATGAGTTCTGCAGGCTCTAAATTAAAAATAAAATAAAATAAAATAAAATAAATAAATAAATAATTCCTCAATGAAGAAAAACTTAGGAAAATAGAACCCAAATGAGCAGGCCAGGAACAATTGGGACAAAAAGAAAAATTCTAGATTAAAATGAGCAAAAGGAGGAAGTAGATATCCACAATATGAGGGTATTTTTTAAATCACTTTATAAACACAATAGAAGGGGAGTGCTAGAGCAACGTCGCTGGAAAAGCTATTCTGGCCCAATCCTCTCTTGAACACAAAGACAAACTTATTTGACTTAAAAATGGGCAAAAATAAAAGATTGTGGCCCAGTCCTGTGTAAATTTAATATGAGAAAAAAAGAGAATAAGGACTAGAATAGCATCACTACAAGCAAGCCAAAAAACAATTTCCAAGAAACAATTAAAACAGTAACCTAAACTTCTAAAACATGTTAAAGGAAATTTAAAAAATTGAATCTATGAAAGAACATCATAAATCAGAATTAGAAAACTCTAATACATGTTTCAAGAAAAGAAAGATGTGAAAAAAAGATGTAACAAGAAAAATTATTTCAGAAATGACATTGAATTGGAAAGAACAGAAGAGCAACATATAATGCTTTTGAGAAATATCAGGTGAGAAAAGAGGGAGATTCAATAAATCAAAAGAAATAAGAAAAGGGATAAAAAGAGTTCAAGAAAAATGATAAATATAGAAGATAGGAAAAGAAGATCCAACAAGCTTATAACAGCTTTCCCCAAATAAGAAGCCCAAGCAATGGAAGAAAAACAAAAGCAACAAACCTGCTAAATAAAATAATTTAAGAAAGTGATCTAAAATAAAATGAACAAAAACAAAAAGATCTGAAAATACATGTCATAATATTACACAGGAGAAAGTCACCTTTCTTAGAAACATCTTCTAAACTCTTGAACTTGAAAAAAATATCTTTTGGCAGTGGGAAAAAGATCATGTCAATTTCAACAATGATGTTTTATGCGAGGATACAATTAGGTAAAATATTTAAGATAGTCAAAGAAAGAAATGTGAACCAAGGATGTTGAATCCCGCTAAACTAACCATCATGTTCAAAGGTTCCAGACAAAATAGTTTGTGAATCCAAAAACTCAGAGAGTATTATTACAGAAGCCCTCCCTTAGAAATTTACCAGAAAATAAGATTTAGACAACCCCAATGATTGGGGAGACATTGAAATAAGGACTGGTACTAAATATGCAATTACCTATGAAATTCAGAATACATGATGGTCTTCAGAGAGAGGCAGTATTATATAATGGCTATATGCAGTAACAAGTTATATAAGGGAGAAGTGGGAGCAGAGAAAAAGAGAGATAACAGATGAATCTCCTTGTGAATATTGATGTAAAGAAATCTTACAGTAGTAGCAAACAAAATCCAACTGTCTTTTTAAACAATACACTTTTGACTAAGTGGGGTTTATTCAGAAATGAAAGTTTAGGAAATCCATTAATATGCACTATCAGTATAATAGAACTAAGGAGAAAAATAATATGATCATCTCCATTGATGCAGAAAAAGCATATGGCAATACTCAACCAACACCATTCATGTTAAAAATTACCAAATAGAATAGGAGTTATATATGTGTGTGTGTGTGTGTGTATGTGTATGTAAATATAATGTAAAATTACAATTTACATATAATTTTTGTATAATTATAATTTTGTATAATGTATAATTATACTTTATATATAATTTATATATAATATATAAATTTTTATATATAATAGATATAATTTATATGTAATTTATATATAATATATAATTATACATTATATATAAATTATAATTTTACATTATATTATGTAATTTATAATATATATATCTCCATACATAGCACAAAAGTTAACATCTTTACTTAATAGAGAATCACCTGGTGCTTGAATAAGAAAGTCAGAAATAAGACAGGAATGACTAAAATCTCCAATTATTGAGCACTGTGTCATTGGTAATAGTCATTCAATTGAGCAACAGAAATCAATTATAGCCATAGAATTAAAAAAGTTAAATTATTTCTATTTGCAGATAATGCAAGTATATATCTGGAAAATATCTGAAACAAAATTTACTAAAGAAGCAGCTTTTAATCTAAATGTCCAATAATCACTAGTCCTTATAATTAACAAAAAATCATTTAGAAGTTATAATGGAAGAGAAGACCCCTTGTCAATTGCCAAAAACAAATAATACAATTCTTAGGTATGAACATAACCTGAAATGTACAAAATCTAAGTGAAAACAACTAAAACTACTCCTGAAAGATTAAAAAAAGGTAGACTGAATCAAATGAAAAGTTAGACAATATTCTTAGAAGACTTGACATTATGTCAGTTATACCTGAATTAATTAATAAATTTAATATAATCTCCATAAAAAATCTGTCATGTTTCCTTTCCCCTGACATTAGGAAAGTTGATTTAAAAATGCATTAGATTGAATAAAAAATCTTTTGGGAGAGTAAACAAGAATTGTCAGGAAAACTCTGAAGAAAAGGAGTAGTAGTTGGAGACATGAAGATAAACCTACCATAAATTAAAGCCTCTAAAATAGGCATTAATTGGTTATTGGTTCATAAACAGACATACAGACCAATGTGACACAATAGAAAACTCAGCAGTATACTCAATTGCATAAGGACATTTAGTATATGATAAAAGCAGCATTCCAAATCTGTAGGCTAAAAAATTGACTTTTTAATAATTGATTTAAACAGATAGTCGTCTGAAAAAAGGTAAAACTGGATCTATTCTTCACACTCTAACAGGTAAGTTCCAAATGGATCAAAAATTTAATTGTAAAAATAAATAAATAAAACAATGCAGGAGGTTAAACAAATGTATAGACGAACTCCTCTATAAACTGATTTTTCCATAACCAGGGAAATACTCTTCTGATTTAAAATCAAGGACTAATAAAGGGAAGGATTGGAAAATTTGATTTCATAAAGATTATCTTTTTTCATGGCAAAGATCATTATAAACAAAGTCAGAAGATTAATGATAAACAGGAAAATATATTTACATCTCACATCAGAAGCAAATGGTGAATATCCCTAACGAATAAAGAATTCCTAAAAATGGAAAAGAAAAAGTCCAATAACTCTATAAAGAAGAAAGCCTAGAGATAAGAAGAGAAAGTTTAGAGAAAAAATTAAATGGCTCTTAAAAATGTGGAAAAAATGCTTATATATAATAAAAGAAATCAAAATTAAAACTATGCCAATATATTATTTCTTGTCTCTAAGATGGCAAAAATCCAAATGTTTGACAATATCTCTACAGCAAGGCTGTCAGAAAACAAGCACCATCATACATTGTTGATGGGAATACAAAATGGCATTATCCCATATGGAGGGAAATTCGGCAGTCTAGCAAAATTACACGTGCATGTTACCTTTGACTCAGTGAGTAATCCCACTTTTGGGAATCTATTCCAAAGATATGCTAGTAAAAGTAAGAAAAGACATAGACATGGGTATTTATTATGGCACTATTTATAATATCAAGAGTTTAGAAAGAATCTAAATGTCTATAAGCAGGGCCTTGGTTGAACAAACTCAGGAAATATCCACAATGGAGTCCTATATATCTATAAAAAGGAATTAATATATATTTTTACATTACTATGGAGTGATCTCCAAGATGCATCATTAAGTGAAAAAAAACAAGATGGAAAACTGTGTACTATCATTTAACAAAGAAAGGGCAGGATACAAATATATATCTGCAATTGTATGTCTAAGTTTTTGCTTAAGATTTTTTAAAAAATAAAGACAAATCACCACAAAAACAAAATAGAGAATAGGAATAGGGTGGAGGGGCCCATGAATATAAACTAGTCTTATTTCATAAAGTTGGCTATGTAACTATATAAATATTTTACATAACTATGAAATATTCATTATTTAATTATTTTCAATAACCAGATTCTTAGTGTTAGGGTTGGTATCACTATCCTGAGACTGTGATGTGGCTTCTATAGGACTGTAATTACTTTTGCATGGTGGGGGACCAGGCTTTTTGATATTGGAGGAAGGAGAAACAGATGTAAGATCCATGAGGTTAAGTATAAGTAAACTCTAGACACAGGAATTTAAATTTGCAATATCACTATTAACTTCCTACTAAAAGGATCCAGGACTCTTCACAGAAAAGGCTAATTGCAGTTCTGAAGTAGGAAGTATATAAAATCAGCCTTATCATCTTGAAAAATCAGATAACCAGGAAATTATAAAAAATTGGGATGTCCAAAGGATTTAGGAGCCGGAAAGAGTCTCCACTGGACAAATGAGCATCAATACGGAAATTAATTGCAATATATTGAAACTCATAAAGTAGATTTCGACCCATAAATTCATAATAATTTTTTTTATTTTTTTAAAGATTTTATTTATTTATTTGACAGAGAGAGACACAGCGAGAGAGGGAACACAAGCAGGGGGAATGGGAGAGGGAAAAGCAGGCTTCCCGTGGAGCAGGGAGCCCGATGCAGGGCTCGATCCCAGGACCCCGGGACCACGACCCGAGCCGAAGGCAGACGCCCACGACTGAGCCACCCAGGCGCCCCAATAATATTTTAAAAAAATCATTGGTCACCCCTGGATGATGCAAAGTAACCAGGTTATTATTTTGAAAAAATGATAAAAGAGAAAAACATAAGCATTTATTCTGTCTTTCCTATTCTTACTATACCTCAGGATAACCAAATAAATGGTCAAGAAATTATCTTCACATAGGGGTTAATATATGAAAGATAAATGATAGAATATCACCATTTGGCAATCCCTAAGGAGTTATGGAATCTAGGCTATCATCATCAATGATCGATAACATTACAGAAATTGAGGCAACCAAAAACATGTGCTGCTTGATGGAAATACATATTACCCCTTCTCAAGTTGTCTGGCCAAAAAAATTGAACCTGAATCTGATCAAGACTCCAGATCACAGTAAGGATTTTCAGATATACAGGAAATGGAGGAACATGTTAAAAAGCACCAAGGAGATGAACTCAGTAAAATCCTTATCAACCCTTATCATGTGCAAAACTCTACAGAATAAATGACTCTGTTTTCATAAATACTGGCAAGGACAACAAAATGCAAGTAAACAAAGATGATAGAGGAAGAAATCCGTAAGTTAGAAGACAATAAAGACACATTAAATTGTAATTCATGGATCTTGTATGAATCTTATTCAAGCAAACAAATTTAAAAACTTACATGACAAATATGTGATAAATTTCGAAGCTATTGTTAATTTTTAAAGTGTGATCATGGTTCCTGTGAATGAGTTTTCTTAAAGAATTCTTATCTTTCAAGGATATATACTGGAATACTTAAAAGATGAGATGGCTTTATGTGTGGGATTTGCTACAAAATAACCTGGGGGAGGAGTGAGTGTGTTGGGATATAAGTTAAATCGGATTGGTCACAAGTTGGTAATTATTGAAGCCAGGTGATGTGTATTTGTGGATTTATTATACACTTCTCTATTTTTATAGCTTTGAAAATGTCTATAAATAAAAGTAACAACAACAGCAATAACAATAACAACAATTTTAAGACAAAACCTCCAATTATACAAACAGGTGGACTTTGAAGCAAAGTGTCTTCATGAATACTGATTATAGCATTTATATTCCTCTAAAGTTTTCAAGAGAGTTGAAAACATCAAAACATTGGGTCTGTAAGTGTCCTAAAGGCCTCTTGAGGAATTAACCTCTTTGAAACTCTTCTACAATAAGTTGGCTTCAGTGCCACTATCCATATATATTTCTTACTATGAGATGGACCTAGAATAAACATGTTTTGACTTTTTTCAGGTGGCATTTGATTTAAAAAATTCTACCCTTATATTTCAATAATAACACTTCAGACAATATATCCTGACTTATTATTTTTGAGGGGGGGGGAATAGTGTACTTTTATTGGCTCAGATACTAAGGCAGTGCATTTTATAGTGTGAAACAGATAATGGTAATGCAGGCCCAGAAACCGGAGAAAAATAAAGGAGGATGTTCCAGAAATAGTTGTGTATGAAGATCATTTCTATACAAATGTCCAAAGTAATGCTATTGGTATTAGAGTTGGTTTTCCAATTGAATTGAAATTTTTAAGAGGAAGTTTACATATAAGTGGAAACTTACTCAATTGGATGCCCAGACCCCCACCTCTTTCTCAGAGATCCCCCTTCTCTGAGAATTGCCTCTCATTCACAGCTTTCTTAGCTGCAGGGCAAGGTCTCCAGGGGTCATGATGCTAAAACATCATCTGTCTCCCAGACTATAGTAGATGGATTTGGTGTCACATCTGATTCAATACGATAGTTGGTAGTGTTTGGTTCTATTGGTAGTGTTTTCTGTCTTGTGGAAAGGAAGGAAAAAAAGTCAGTCCTTAGTGAGATAGATTGATACAGATGAGCAGAAAGAGATGGAAATGAATGATGGAGAGAGGAGACTTATTAGATGATGTTAGAAATGATTGGATGGATGGATGGATGGATGGATGGATGGATGGATGGATGAATGGATGGATAAATAGGCAAGTAGATATAAAGAGAGGTATAGATGGAGCAATAGAGATGAATGAATAGTTATAACATGCAAATATCTCCAAGTTACACAGTTAAGTGATAAAGGCATAATGCAGAAAAATGTAATATAACCATGTAGTGTAACTACATATGTACACAAATTGAATATTTAAATAAAACTCAAACTCCTAATGCTAGCTCACCATGGGCAGGGAAATAGGAGGGAGTGAAGGAAAAGGATTGGTAAATGGTGGATTTTTTTATTATATATATATTCCAATAATACTTCATTTTTGTACAGCTTATTTGTATTTTTGTTTCATTTACGTAAATGTAAACATATATTCAAGTATTACATGAGCAAGTAGAAAAACTAAGTTTAAAAATATTAATATCCAGGAAAAACTGAACAAGAACTCAAGGCCTAAAAGGAAACAAAATCTGACTTTAAAAGTAATTAGTAAGGGGCGCCTGGGTGGCTCAGTCGGTTAAGTGGCTGCCTTCAGCTCCGGTCATGATCCTGGAGTCCTGGGATCAAACCCCGCATCAGGCTCTCTGCTGGGCAGGAAGCCTGCTTCTCCCTCTCCCACTCCCCCTGCTTGTGTTCCCTCTCTCGCTTCTCTCTCTCTCTCTCTGTCAAATAAATAAATAAAATCTTGAAAAAAAAAATTAAAAAATAAAAGTAATTAGTAAAATTCATTCAATTAAAAAACATCTATCAATTCACAACTTTACCACTAAAAAAGACAAGTAATAGTGTAAGACCCATTTTCAGAATGTAATATTTTATTTCCTTTCATAGACTGCTTTCTTGTGTTTACTTAAGGTGACACTAAATGAATTGCTATTCTCTAAGCATTCACATTCCCTGGAAGAAAGAAGCCATAAATTGTTTCACTTAGTGGCAGAGGCAGGACTGGGAATAAATACTCAGGACAGAAAATCTAAAATATATTATTGTTATCAAGAGTAGGGACTCTGATTTTCTGTTTTTGTAGTTTTTTCCCAAAATACCTTAGCTCCATCCACAGGGCTTGATGTTGACAAATGTTTATGAAATAAATGGTCATACATATAATTACAATTGCCATTTGGCAAGCACACTTAGTAAACACTGAAATCTAATAAATTTTATCAGCTACTAAGTTATTCACAATGATGCAATCAAACCTTTTCATTTATTGAAGATTCAGATCAATAACTGATTTGCAGTTGCCCAGCACATCAGCAGAAAGGCCCAAATTGAATTCCATCTTTGGATTTCACTCGAGCATTGTTTCCAACAAATTCCACTTTAGTTAGGTCTGCACGTTTTCCTTCTTGGACGCTAGAGGGAGATTGTTTGCAGTTATCCACTTTCAGGCATATTTTTTAGCATGGCTATGTCCTTTTTATCATCATCCAGTCTGTGGCTACATCCAGTCACATATGATGGCTTCACATCCTAAGGTCCTATCAAGAAAACATATTTGTAAAAACACTCTTCTAATATATGTGGCAGATACCAATTTAGAAAATAGTTCACATTTATTTATAAAATGAGATTCTAAATTGAAATAAATTTAGATTTATTATTAAAATAAGGGGGCGCCTGGGTGGCTCAGTTGGTTAAGCGAATGCCTTCGGCTCAGGTCATGATCTCAGGGTCCTGGGATCGAGCCCCGCATCGGGCTCCCTGCTCAGCCTCAGCGGGAAGCCTGCTTCTCCCTCTCCCACTCCCCCTGCTTGTGTTCCCTCTCTCACTGTCTCTGTCTGTCAAATAAATAAAATCTTTAAAAAAATAAAAAATAAAAAAATAAAATAAAATAAAATAGGTAAAAATAACATCTAACCAAAGTAGACCACAGCTCAGACCTTGCTAATTTAATCATATTTACAAAGCAAAACATGCTTCTAAAAAATAGAAGAGCTAAACTTTTAGAACCTTAGAGGATATAACCAATTTGTACTAAAGCATTTTGGTTGAAAATATATAATATCCTCTGTGTTCTCATTTCCTCTACTCTCCTCCTTGTTCATTCATCCCAACACAGCAATGTCATTGTTGTTGCTCAACCCTTAAGACACAGTCTCACCTGGGAACTTCTCACTGGCTGGTCGCTGTGCCCACAACTTCCTGCCAACAACCGTGGTTCTCATTCCCTCAGTGGTTTCAAGTCTTTGCCCAAATGTCATCTTCCCAGTCAAGTCTACTCTACTTAAAATTGCACTACATAGCCCTCCTTGTCTTCGTTAACTTACTCTATATTATATTTTTCCTATGGCATTTATAAGGTTCTATTATTCTATGTATTGTGCTTTCAGATTATGTGGATTATTTTTTATGTCCTCTACTCACATATAAGCTCAGCAAGGGTGAGGATTTTAGTCTATTTTGTAGATCAGTGTATCCCAAGCACCTTGATCAATGCCTATGCTTAGAAGGTATTAAATGTCAAAAGACATAATTAAGTCATCAACAATTTAATTCAATAAAACATTGCTTTGTACTTGAGTTTAATAATATTTTTATAATTGCAGTACCTGTTATTGAAGTGAGTTCTTCCTATCCAGAAAAACTTACAAAGATAATAACATTAACTCTCTTTGACACAGAGTCTTACTCCCCAAACACCGATGGCTAGCTATCATATCTTATCTTCCATGTGGTTTGCAACTTGAAATACCTTTATTTTTTTCAACACCCGTGAATAAGAAATCCTTTTGTCATTTTTTTTCTCTTCTCTTACATCCATTATAATTTATCTGTGTTTTGCCATTGGGGTTGCAGAAGTATAAAAGATGGCTTAGAGCCGGAATAACCATAAGCAAAATTGTGAAGTTAGACCAAGTAAATCTTTGATGCTGTGCCAACAAAAATCATCTAATATTCTATCTCCCTTTGACACTGCCCCTCAGAAAACTGTTTTATCAGTAGCCATCAACTAATCTCTGCTAAAGCACCAACTCTGAATAGCTTAAGATACTACTGCTCTAAGGGGATATTTGTGTTTAAATAAATCTGGAAACCTCCAAGACCCCTGGGATCCAAAAAAATACATTTTTGTGTTAGGTAGTGGGAGGGAATATTTGGACTAATGAGGAAATCACCAGGCACTCTGAATCGTATCACATAAAAGGTCTCAGGTCTTAAGACTATCACTAGATGAATGATTTTTGAATTGGTGGATCCCATTTGAAAGATAATAATTATCAGTGCCTAAGAACTTACAGGTCAACAGAACATAATTGACAACAAAAAAACTATAATAACTGAAGTGGGCAGGTGAAGTCAGAATAAAGACAGAAATGGATGAAGTGTTGGGTAGATTTAGGGGATATCTTTGCTTATGCCTCCCAGCACCATCTGTCCTCCTTCTAGTAGAAGCATCTTGGTTATCCTTTGGGAAACTACCTACCCCCATTGCTCCATTCTTTCTTCATGTGACCTCATTGGCGGACATGGGACCCAGACCTAGTAACTCAGAGCATTCTATCTCTGGTCACAGAAGTTGCTTCTTAGCAGTACGGTCAGACATTTGCTAGAAACATTAAGAACAAGAAATTCTCCTTCTGCCAAGATTTCTTAACTGGCAGGATGTAAGACAAAGGAATACCTACATGAGAAAGAAAGCTCTACAGGGGAAAGTGAAGTCAAGAGACAAGAGAGAAAGATTATTACTTACTGTTTGAGCCAGACTTGAAGGCTAGATTAGAGAATCTTATTTATGAGAGCCAATAAATCTTCCTTTTTGTCTAGGCCATTTCAAGGTTGGGGTTTTTTTCTCTTACAATCAGAAGATTCCTAATACATAAAAATACATATATTGAATTTAGAATAAACAAGAACACAATTTGGAAAAATCCCAGTCTAGAGACAAATAAGCATACTTTCCATTAAATTCAGGCTTAACACATGCCAGAGTTTGGGTTTGATTGGGGACAAAAAGATGTTTGAGAATTTATTAGAGAATATCTGACATGATCACTTTGCATGATAGATATCATGTAGAGAAAAAGTGCTTATGGTTTTCTAATATGGAAATACACCTGAAGATTGAAAGGTTCTCTTTCAGCAGCATGGTCAGACATGCATATATTTTATTATTCACATACTTCGGATCTGGTAATTTTATACGAAATGGAACTGCAAGAGAATCTCTTTTACTCTTTTGACTTATAATACCCCTCAGGTATTATTAAATTTATAAATACCTTTTGATTTTTAAATAGCTCTCAGGATTATTAAGTTGCAATTGATAAAAATTTACTCAAGCTTGCACAGAAAATTTGAAGCAGATAGTGGAAGAAATTTGATAGTAAGAGTACAATGGGCAGTCTCCCCAGGATCTGAGGGTAAGCAACAAAGCCGCTTTAGCTTGCTCACACCACCCAGACCCCAGAGCTGAGAACCAGACCACTCCCTCTGCTTTTCATGGGGCTGTCTCGTATTCTTGCCTAGCTTGGAGCTTCTGCTTCATTCTGCTGCTTCTTTCTGAAAACCACCTTTCTTTGCTGACTTGTAGCTGTCTTCTTTCCGTAACTGGATTTGGCTTTTTTTTTTTTTTTTAGAACCAAGTTCCATTCACATCACTCCATGATCTCGGGACTCAGTTTGTCTTAGCTGGATGATTCACTCAGTTTGATCATTCTAAATTCCAAATTCCTGGTGGAAAGAATCTATTTGGATCCCTTCAGGGGCGTGGTCACCTGGTACAAAGGAGCTACCTAGGTTCACCATCCCCCAGGGTGGAAGCTTTGAGTGGGAACAGGTACTTTTCAGAAAGGATGTGAGCAGGGAGGTAATGATCAGTTTTTCTCCGGCAAAAAGTAATATAAAAACTATTCTGATGACCTATTCTTTCTTACTGGAGAAACAGGATAAAATCATAAGAGATGGCATTAAGAAATAAATCATAATGATTTGAATCATAAATTCATACTTCAAAAGTATTATTGAATGATTTGCGTTCCATACAGAGGACTTTGGTTTGCATTAAGAGTACACTAAAATATCTTAGAAGACTGATGACACATGTTTGAAATTATGCAGCCCATTATGTCTTACAACAGTATTACCTGTTTAGCATTCATTGGTATGTGGTATAAATATATGCAGAACTAAAGATTTTAGAAACAAACCAGAGATTACATTCACTCTGATAATTGTTTAGAGATGTTGGTTTTACTGGAAAGCTCAGGGCAGGGGGAAAAGGGAAAAAGGGAAATGGAAAAACATCAACGACTAACCTATAAGATCAATTGAAAAATTTGAAATTGTTTCTGATGTTACAATGGACATAATTTCTCAAGACATCATAAAATAATTTAAAACATATTCATATTACTATAGATAATATTTATCTAAAGGAAAGAAATTATAACCATACAAGATTGAACGTGTCTGATTTAGTTTTAGGAAATCTTTATGACCTAATATACAAAGCAATTTTGGAGGAAACTAAAGCAAAAAATTCAAGCTCTCCAAGGTCTGATATTTTTTCTGAAGTGTGACATATTGAAATAATCTCTACGAAAATGAGTACTGATGAGGCAATTGAGTAAACGATATGAGTTCAGAAGATGAAAGAGGCAAATGACGTATTGAAGAATCAATCATATAAACCATGTAAAATAGACCACGCAATACTTGTTATAACTGGTTAGGGTTCCTATACTGCTCGGTATATTACACTTAGAAAGGTGTTTATAACAACATTTTATTAATAAAGAAAATTGGCAATTCAATTTAAACATAAAAGGGTTCTTCTTATGTTTAAAGATAGATAAAATTTTGAGAAAAAGATTGACTAAAGTAGTTTCAAATTTTTTTATTCCTTGAAGCACATACCACACCGTCTTTGGTTTGCTTGATCTGTTTAGTGGCCCAAAGATCAATGTTTTCAGAGGCCACACTGAGGGTTAGGAGTTGATTCATCCCTCTAACGAGTCAGAAAATTAAGAAATCTCTGACGTAAACTCTTATCAACCTATCATTCCACACTAAGGTGAATATTTAAGTAATCACTGTAGGAAACAACCCACGATCTGCTTAAATGACAACAATTCAATTTCTGAGGAAGAGGACATCTTTTTCCTAATGAATGCCACATATCTTTTATAGGATTAAAAAAATGTTAGAAGTCATTTAATTAATAAAATGCAAAATTGCAAGAAAACAAAGTAGATACTTCATAAATTTATAACAGTGGTCACTTCAACGAGATAAAGCATTTCAAATGACTGAGTAATAGCTTTTGGAGGGCCAAGAAATGCTTCCAAGCAGAGATGACATTTGAACTGAAGCTTAAGGAATGAATAGTCATAGTTAAATGGAGGAAGGTGACAGACCACAGGAACAAGAGACGTTTAGCTGCAAACATACAGGAGCTTAACAAACAACAAGGATTGCTGAGGAGGTAGAGCACAGACCTCCTGGGGACGAATGAGAAGTGGTTGTAAAAGCAACAATCCCAGGGAAACAGTCTCTCAGGAGTGGGCAAGAGAGCCCCACTGACCTCTTTCCCAGTTTCAGCTATATCCAGTTATGTCCCTCGAAAAGTTGGATCTCCTTAAACATGGACAATGCTGAGAATATCATCAGTCCTTGCTCAACTGCATTCTTCATCACATATTAAAAGGACTTCTTATGTTCAGAGTATGTGCTCACATGGCTGGCTCTTCTGCTGAAACCATGCCTTCCCAGGGCATGAATGTGTCTCAGCCAAGTAGGTATCCTTAGCTCCTAACACCATGAAGAACACTGAAGGTACTAAATAAACGTGTTTAACAGATAAAGAAGGAAACAAACACTAAGCAGTAACGTTTTGCTCTTTATTATTCTTTTTTCTATTATTATTGCTATATATTATTTCCTATTTATAGTAGGACTTGCATTGAAACTTAATAAAACATGGTACCAAAACATAGCCCATTATATAATGTCATGGTTAAAACCATGAAACGGAAACACACTGATAATTCATGGTTTAACTTCCTGATTTATTTGCCTAAAAATAATAGGATCTTGGTTTGCATATCAGGAGCACTTGGCTACTAACTAGGTATGTAACCCTGGACAAGTAACTTAACCTCATCCTTAAAATGACAATTAACATTAATATCCCTTTAAACTCTAATATAACAGGGTGCAGAGATCATTTTACTTTAAATATAATTTTAAGCATTTAAAAATATTTGCTTGTGGGCGCCTGGATGGCTCAGTCGGTTAAGCGTCTGCCTTCGGCTCAGGTCATGATCCCAGGGTCCTGGGATTGAGTCCCACATCGGGCTCCTGGCTTGGCGGGAAGCCTGCTTCTCCCTCTCCTGCTCCCCCTGCTTGTGTTCCTGCTCTTGCTATCTCTCTGTCAAATAAATGAATAAAATCTTTAAAAAATAATAAAATAAAATAAAAAATAAAAATATTTTCTTGTTTGTTATGATTCAGGATATAATTTAGTTCTTAATAGGGAAACTAATTTCTGCCTTTTTGCCCAAACTGCATGTAGAAAATTATTTGGCTCTTATGATTAATATGTGGTCATATTATTAATCATTTTGATATTATATATATATATTTGATATATATATCTTATTTTATTCTCTCTCTTATGAGTATAGGAAAAACTTGATATTCTAATGCAGTTACATTCGGAAGTTTATAAAGTGAAAAATTAAGATATAAAAGTTGAAAAGAAGGAAGAGAGATAAACAGAATTCAGTTATTAATTTTTATATACTCACCTTAATCTTCTCAAAAAAAATTAAGGTGGTTAAACAAAACATGGTACATAATAGTCCAAAAAACAGCCTTTCTGTATTTGCTAAATTTATCAGAGGAACAACCAAGAGAAAATAAATCTTTTAAATATCAGGCTAGTTCCTCAGGGGCAATTAAATCTGGGATATTTATATAGAGAGAGGTACCGTATAGTTGGATAGAATGTGTCATTACAGGAAAAGTAAATAACTGAAACACACTCAACAGGAAAACATTCATCAGAAAAAGCAGAGCAGGCAGGAAACTTTTCACCAAGAGCTTCACACTGCACGTAAAACAGAAGTAATTCATTGCCAAGAGTTTAATGATTAAAAAACATAACACTAACTTCTAAAAGTAGAAAATACGAGCACTCTACAAAGAAAACTTTTTCAAAATCATGGCTTAGCCAAATAGTTATCATTGATCACTTATTGTGGACATGGACAGGTAGACATATTTTCAAAAGGGGTTGACCAAAAATAATACTAATGATTCAAGAAGTCAACAATTCAGTTCAATAAGTAATTGCCACATATAATTCAAACAGCAGCTCTGAATACAAAGGTGTTTACAGCACAGCTTTACCCCCAAGTAGCCACAGTCTCAGAAGGGAGGCAGGTGTGCAAAGAAAGAAGTTACAGTATGGTATGGTAAAGTGAAAGATTAAAAATATGCACAGGGTGCAGAGATAGCACAAGAAAAATCACAATAAGAGTAATTACTTCTATAGGGACTTAGGGGTGGGAAGGTGTAGAAGGCTTCCCAGAGGAAGGGAGTTCTGAGATGAGTAGTTCAACCAGAAGTTCACTTTCTCCTACTTCACTCTCTATATTTCTGAAAAGATCATGCTTGTTTGGAAAAACGAAAAAGGATCATCACAGCGGGGTTTGATTTTATTCCTTGGCAAGAAATAAAGGGGTAGTACAAGGGGCCAGAAATCGTGGTAATTAGAGGAGGAGGGCCAGCACTTAAACAGTCATAACAACCAAAGAGGAAGACTTTTAAATCAATTTTAAATTGAATTTACAATCATTATGAAGCATTATTTTCCTCCTTATCTTCCAAAAGGATCTAAGGCTGCCAAATACAATCAAACAAATTTGTCCTGCACATTTGTTTCTAGTAAAGTGAAAATTGTTTATATAAGATGTCTCACTTTCGATAGATGGTCAGGAGCATGACTGGTATGCTTTTAAATATTCAAAATTCATTTTCAGAATCAAAGACCTATCACATGCTCTCCTACTGTGTGCCTAAGATAGCCTCGGAGGATAAAATAAAAGAAGTTGACTAATTATTTCCCAACCTAATTAAACTTACAACCACACTAGAAAAACATATGATATGATCACGGAGCAAATTCAAGGTAAAATCTTTTTACAGGTAATCTGTATGATCATAGGGAGAAAAGCATACATAGTATGCTTTGTATACTAAATAAGGGAAAAGTAATTTTTGGATAGTATTGTTATGACAATAATCAAAAGAATATAGATGCAGGTCTTTATATCTGGATTTAAAGTTATCATATATGGAGTGTCTTATGTGCCAGGCACTTCATTAAGGGCTGCATATACATTTTTTCATTCAATCTTTATCACATCCCTGCAGGTAACTGATACTATATCCAATCTATAGATGAGGGTGAAATTTGAACCTCAGACTTACTTACCTATCTTCAGAAGCTTCACAAAAGCACAGGATTAAATTCATGAGGTTGGCGGAAAGGAAAATGGGGGAACTTTCCATGTAGATTAAATAGTCTAAAGCAAGATGACCAAGGAATTTGACGTGTAAATTCTGCCCTTTTTAGATCTAGGAAGACAGCAAGCACTCACAGGCAACTAGTCAGGTCACTCCATGCCCTGCTCTCCTCCCCACTGCGTTTACCTTTCAAATTTTCAGAATCCATGTAAGACTAAAGTCAGACACAAGTCCTTTGACTAAGGAAGCCCAAGGATCCTGGACACAGGTTATATAAGGTGTGGGTATGGATCATATACCCAAAGAGCTCAATATCCAGCATGGTGTGGAACCTTCAAGTTTCACCCATACAAGTATAAATATTTGGCCTGTTCAACCTGAAAGAATAAAGCATTGCATGAATAATGGAAATATTTCTCTTCCTGCTATTTTTAAGGATCTCAAGGAAATCCATTAAACAGCTAGCTTTCTCTCAAGAAGAGAGGAAAGACACATTTATTTTGACAGACTATCTCTTCTCCAGATACCTGCTATAAATTAGTAACTGTTTCCCTAACACGACTCAAATTCCCCAAACCAGAGAAGACAGTTTTCTTTCTTTCCCTCATGTACGTTCGTTGTCTGCAGCAAGCCCCCAGAGTGGTGGTGTTTAAGCACGCCTTCTGTGACCACATTGTATTTCAATGAACCTCTTTAAATTGTTGCTCAAACTCCATAATTTCATGGAAGAGAATTGAAATTTGTTGGTTTGGAGTTATTACATTCTTAATTTTATAGGAAGGTGAATGTGTTTGCACAAGAGAAAGAATCTCACCATAGACAATAGATTCATTACTAAAATATGCAGTGCTCGTCATTTTTTATGTTTGCATTCTCTTCTAACAAGGATTCTTTAATTGAACATTTTATGAAATGATAAATCATTATATATAATATGCCTGTGCCCTCCTCCCATCAATTTCCGTGCTTTGCTATTTAAATTTTTACTTAGGGGCGCCTGGGTGGCTCAGTCGTTAAGCGTCTGCCTTCGGCTCAGGTCATGATCTCAAGGTCCTGGGATCGAGCCTCACATCGGGCTCCCTGCTCGGCGGGAAGCCTGCTTCTCCCTCTCCCACTCCCCCTGCTTGTGTTCCCTCTCTCGCTGTGTCTCTCTCTGTCAAGGAAATAAATAAAAAATCTTTTAAAAAAATAAATAAATAAATAAAATAAATAAATAAATAAATTTTTACTTAGATTGTTTTCAATCAACATAAATTCTAAGTGTTGGAGCAGATTTGGAAGGCTGGCAGGACCAGTTCTGAATCCCATGGTTTTTGTAACAGTTACATATCCTATCTTGTAAATTCTTGTGGATGACTGTGTTGTGCAGCCACGGCACTTGGAATTCCATCCAGGAGTAAGAAACCTGACAAACATCTTTTGCACAACCTCCCACTCTCCACCTCATTGTACACTCAGACTTCTCCAATATTCTTTAAGCTTGTATGTTTCCAGTCTAACATTTTCATTAATCCAACTGAGGCTGTTTCAGAATGGCTCCCAAGAAACTTAACTATTGGAAATAGAGTTACCCTCAAAATGATATTGATAGTTTGACTGAATGAGACAGTCAATCTCAGAAACTTAGTATTTTAGTCAGTTTGGTCTGTTGGATGCCTTAAACAACGAACATTTACTGTCATGATTCTGGAGGCTGGAAGTTGGATATCAGGGTGCCAGTGTGGTCAAGTTCTTGGTGAAGGTCCCCTTCTTGGTTATGTCCTCACGTGGCCTTTCGTTTGTGTGTGCACGTAAAGAGAGAGAGATTCCATGTCTCTTCCTCTTTTTATAAAGGCACTAATCTTCATCAAGTCTCCACTGTCATAACCTAAGTAGCTCCCAAAGGCCCCACCTCCAAATACCATCGCATTGAGGATTAGGGTTTCATCATATAAATTTGGGGGACACATAAATATTCAGCTCATAGCACTTAACAAATAGGTCTTTTACATTTTTATTTTCTGGAGGTGGAGGGAATATGCAGTGAATACAAATGGAAATGGCACCAGTAATGTCTAGTCCCAGTTTTCCCTTTCTGTCTGCAGGTTCTATCCCAGGAACAGCTCTGGAGACTCCTCCTAAGAATAATTGTGACTTTTGACTTATGTGATGTTAATCCTACTTCTTAGCTCTTTCCTCTTGCAAAGATGAATGGGGGAGCAGGGTTGCCTCGTCGGTTGTCATCCTAACTCTATGATTCCAGAACGTCAATTGCAGCTGCCCTAGTTGGTGACCAGGGCTCAGATACTCCACAGAGCCTCTTCCCAACATGACCAACCATGCATTCCAACCGATGCCAACAGAAGAAATTATGCTCTTCGTGGTTCCACCTCTTGACTTGGTTATGGCAGAAGTAGGGGCTTACCCTTCATTGCTTATTACTTCTAAGATCAGTTCAGAGAAACAGGAACTATATTATTATGTATTAGATGACTTTATTAAGGAAGGCAATATTTACTGATACTTAGCTGAGTTTTGCCTGAGAGAAGTGAGGAGTAGAGCTGCCTCTCAAGTTGCCACCCCACAGGATAGACCTAGAGTGCCAACTATCTCATGTAAATCTTACGTATTTATTTTACTGTTATTATTTTTGAGACATTTGTCATAGAGAGATACTTATACTTTTTTTCCAGCCTCCAAGATAAAAAAATTGTAAAGATATTAAGAAGTGTCCTGTACAAGGTCCATTGTCAGAAATGACAGCATGGAACTTAAAACCTTTTGAGAAGGGTTCTACCACAACTAGGAAGTACTGAAGAGGTTTTTTTTTTTTAATTAATTCAATATGAAAATAACTCATATTTTTTATCAAGACCTCTTCATCACTTCTGAATTAAATGTTTAATTACATTGAAATTACACTTAAAAATTCAAAGTAATATATAAAAAAGTAAATTTATCAACCAACATGGATATAAAGATTTTAAAATATCCTAATTTTGCTAAGTAAACCCTTTAGTTTTGAAGCTTCTTCCATTTTCCTGTATTTCTAAGAAATAGAAGATCTGTAGTATTATAATTGCTCTATTATTAATTAATTCTTTCAACAAACACATACTGCATACCTACTATATACCAAACTGTTCTTGACACCTTCTTATGTAACAATTTGCTTTTTGGTTACTAACAGTGGGTATCTTGGCAAGAAATACTCTGATTTACAGGCTTATCAAATGTATATATATGCATATTCACACACACACATATATATGTATATATATGCATATATGTATATATGTATAATACATATATCTGTATACATGTATGTATAATGTATATGTGTATATGTATACATACATATGTATGTACATATATATGTATGTATACATACATATGTATGTATGTATATATGCATACCCATATATACACACACAAATATATATAGAAACAGACATCACATACAGCTGCTATCTGGTTTTAGTATTAATAACAAGAATCATAAAGAACTTCTATCATTTATTGAGTACCTACTACATTCTAAGAATGCCTTTAAAGACTTTAGAGGATAAAACATATTCTCACATTTAAAAATGAGAGAATCAAGTCAAAGAAAGATTTACCTGTCCAAGTTTCACCTATTGAGCACAAAATTATAAGATGGCCACAAACAATGCCCCCAAAGTCATTTACTGTACATTTCAATTACAAAATCACACAATCCCATTCTTTTATCATAAGAGAATTCTGGAGGGGCAAGGAAATTGATTTATCATATTTGGATTTGAAATAACTAAAATTCCTCGTCAGTTTCTCTGCTGGTTACAGAGAGTTTAAAGCTGAGGCTAATGTCAAAACTCATGCAGTAAATTGTGAAATTTGATATCCCAACAGAAGGGTGAAGGAATCTTCTAACATCAAAATTCTTATTGATGGCAATAGCATTTGCTCATTTAATTATTCAAAAATAACTGACCAGTCACTTTGTGCCAGAAATACAACAGTGAGCAAGAAGACATGGTCTTAGACTGTTGAAGTTTTGGTTCAGTTAGTAAAGAATTGAACAAGCAAGTATTAAATCTGCAATTTAGATAACTATCATGGGAAATTTCAGGATTCCTTACGGAGGGAAGAGAAGTTTCAGGAAACTTTAAGAGGAAGTAGTGATCAAAAAGTTTGGAATGTCAGAAGAGTTCTCCTTAATAAAGTAATATCGAAGTTGGAATAAGATGGATTGCATCAAATCAGGTAAAAAAAAAAAAAAACTGCTGGAGCAGTGGAAGGACACTTCAAGCAAAGGGGACCACCGGGACGGGGTGGGAAGGGCTTACTCTGTTAGTGTGATGTAGAGAAGAGCTGGGTAGCTGGAGGAACAAAGTAAAAGAGGTGGAGTATGGTGGGAGTGTGGAAGAAGATGTAGGCAGAAGCCAGATCATGCAGGCTATCTCATGGAATTAGCACTTTATTCTAAGAACAAAGGGATACCATTGGAAGGATTTACTTAGAGGAGCAACTGGAACAAAAATAACTTGAAAAGTCCAGTCTGGCCACATTGTGCAGAATGCTTTGAAAGAGGAAGGAAACTAGTATGGAAATTAGAATAATCCAAGAGAACCATAAAGGACGGAAGTAGGATAAAGGGAATAAAATGACCACCAATGGACAAAAGCTAGGATGAATTTAAAGATAGGGACGAGCTGGTCCACAAGAGGTGGGATGACACAACCCCAAGCATAGCAGATGAAAGTAACAAAGTTTGTTCTTATAGATACACTCATCAATAAGAGATAAGAAGTAGAGGGATATGACACCTAAGGAATTCAATAATTTTGGTAAATTAGACGTTGAGATTGTCAGTTAAGGATAAGACAGGACAAGGTTAATAAGAGATCTCAGGAGAATGATAATACTTAAAATAGTTACCAGTGTAAACAAAAATAATAATAGCTAATAATTATTGGGCACTAGAGATTGTTTCAAGTGCCTAATTTTTTTTTTTAATTCAGAGCAGCTCTATAAGTCTGAGAATTTTACCAGGGCTACTTTGGGAATGAGGGAATTTAGAGACCAGAAAATGAATTAACTCTCCTAAATTTCCACAATTCATACTTGGTAGCATCAAGATCAAAATCCAGGCAGTCTGGTGCCGGAGTTTGCACACTGAACTGCTGTACGTAGGCAGCACAATTGATCAATCATGGCGACACCACCAAGAGTCCACATCGTAAGTGTGTGGCAGGGCATATCTGCCATGACAGTGCCAACATAGTCTGAGGTGACTCTTACACTTCCTTCTTGAATGTTTTTTTCACACTGAATTGAAATATTGAAATTCATTTTCTGAAGCTGTATTCTCCTTTCACCCTTTGTTGCTCTCTATTTTTCTATCCAGGATCTCTTACTGTTTTCCTATGAAAGATTCTCAAAAGTAATACAGTGTATTTTATTTTGTTTACCATTTAAATTTGTGATTTGAAATTATATATGTATATATATATATATAATTCTCTGTCTCTATTGCTCTCTCTCCGTCTCTCCCTCTGTGTCTCTTTGTCTCTCTCAAAATCTCCATGCTTTGACAAAGTCCATGAACAGCTGAAGATGTAGTCAATGATACCATGATCCTTGGGCTGATGAAAGAGGCCTTGAGCAAGACCAGAATTTCAAAACTTCTCTCTTCTGGAAAAAAAAAAAAAAAGTAAAATGATAATTCAGAGAAGATTTTATACATGACTTGGTTGTACTTCCCACCAAGTTCTTTGCAGTGGGTATGTAACAGTTATATGATTTACAATGACAAACTCATATATGCAAAAACTGAGCTTTTTTAAATTGACCTCTGACTGTGAATTTAACTCCTGCACCCCCATGTTCAGTGAAGGTGGGAAACTCAAGTCTTATTCAAATCAAAGTAAACTCAATCCTTGCTAGATATTTCTTATATAAAGAAGTGAGTGGTTTTAATACAGATAAGAAACAAGGCAGAGGATCATAGGGGAAGAGAGGAAAAAATGAAACAAGACAAACCAGAGAGGGAGACAAACCATAAGAGACTCTTAATCTTAGGAAACAAACTGAGGGTTGTTGGAGGGGACATGGGTAGGGGGATGGGGTAACTGGGTGATGGACACTGGGGAGGGTTTGTGTTGTAATGAGCACTGGGTAGTATATAAGACTGAAGAATCACAGACCTGTACCCCTGAAACAAATAATACATTATATGTTAATTAGTTGAACTTAAATTAAAAAAAAGTTCTACTGCAGTGGGGCTGCTAAATTTGAGGTGATCTGTATTTTGTTCTTCACAATAGTGAGTGATATAGAACTGTAAGAACATTGTATGGTGACAGATGGTAGCCACACTGGTGGTGAGCACAGCATAATGCATAGACTTATTGAATCCCTATGTCGTACACCTGAAATTAGTAACATTGTGTGTCAACTACACTTAAATAAAAAAATCAATCAATCAATAAATTTAAAAATAATAATGATATAGACAACATGAGGAACTCACAAACTGTCTAAAAGTTGAAAAATTAAGTCACGTGATTGTCTGTTCTCTTCTAAACAACCTGAAATCCCCCCACCAAGACATGAATTCCAGAAAATGACTGACAACAAACTCATCAAAATACATTAATGAATGAATGTTCTAGCCCCTGTGCCTAAGCAGTGCCTAGAAGATACAGGTCATTCAACGTATATTTGTCAGATTTATAAGTGGATGAATAAATAAAATAATTTTAAAGACAAGAGTTGATTAGTTTCTTGGGTAAAATATGCATTCACTGTCAAAAAGGTATTCTTGAGAGCAGAGTTGTATGGCCTGCTGTCATCTAAATCATAATAAAATACCACCCACTTCATTATAAATGATGATTGGATACAAGTAAAAACAGAAACGTAAAACAACAACGCAAACACACAAGGTTGGCTCAGTCGGTGGAGCATGCAACTCTTGATCTCAGGGTTGTGGGTTCGAGCCCCATGTTGGGTGTAGAGATTACTTAAAAATAAAATCTTTAAAATAAACATGCAAAGAATTCAATGGTTGTCAACAAAGCTGTTTCTGATCACTACCCTAGTTTTTTGCAGCATGCACCTGTGGGAATATACAATACCCTCCTCTCCTGCCACACAGGTTAAGAAATTTTTTGAATAAAGACGTTCAGTATCTTTAGCTTTGCATTGTCTTTAATCAAGACAATCATATGGAAAGAGGTGTGCTTTACTTTTTTGAATATACATAGTTCTAGAATCTCTCCACATTAAATATTATATTTCTGTTTGTGGTCATTTTATAAAAGAGGTGTAGTTCTATCAAGATCTTTTGTTAAAGGTAATAAAGTTTAAAAATGATATAATATTTTAAATATCCCATCTCCCATGTGGAAGTATCTATACTGACAGGCAGTTCCTTTCAATGAAATTGGAGTGGAGAATCATTGTACATTATCTCCAACACGCTCTGGCCCCTCACATGCTGTGGCCTCCATCAAGATGCAAGACCACCGCCACCACTCGGAAGACCATTTACTAAACTGTAGTTTCTAGTTTCCCTACAGCTACGATACATAGGTATAACTATAGCTTGCAGACCTTCTTTTTAACTTTTCTACTGATAAAAGTAAGGTCCTTTCTCACTCCACGGTTTTCTTTTTTTTATCTTTTTAATTTTTGCTAAAGAAAAATAACTTTGTTCTTTTTATTTTCCTTTGGAAACAATTCCAAAAGGATCGCCAAGGATTGCTTTATTTTGGTGTTGTAGCCAAAAGAATTTTCTGCTTATCTGTAGTGGCAGAGACATAAAAAGTTTCAACTAATTTTTTTATCCTCTTTATACAAAACAACGATGTATAATCTCCAGACTGCTGTGAACATGAAAGCATGTGTCATTGATATAAAACTTCACATTTCATTTTTTCCCTTTTTCCAGCTAATCAATTAGTAGAAGGTCACCAATTAACCATCCGATTTAACGTTTTGGAAGTAGTCAAATAAAACTGGTAATAAAGGAAAAAGAGAAAATGTCATTGTAGGATGTGGTTTACATGAGATGTTTTGACCGTAGTGTTTGTAAGATAGCACAAGCATTAGTCAAGTGCAACCAATTAAGCATGGTGTTCATTATGTCTTTCTTCAGATCCAATTGTGTTTAAATCTTTGAATTATGTGCAACGGAGAGGGAGAATGTTGATAGAATAGGAGTTAGATGATTAAACTGCATAACCATTTCAATGGATTCACCCAAACATCCTCTCTCAATGAATCCTGAATGATATTTTTAAATACATATTGTTCTAGGGGAGGCAATGAGAGAAATCATCATATATTCTTTTCTCCAAGTTCCAAAAGCTGTTTAGTAAAGATCCTGTCTCCTTGATGGACTTCAAACTTCCCTGACAGTTGAATATACCCTGTAACAGAGTATCTGTAAAGCAAAAATGTACATAACATGCTTTCCTCAAGCCCACATGTAACAAATAAAGATATCAAATGAACTGACATTTCTGCATTACAGTTTAAAATAACATCCTGTGTGACTTCTATATGCTGTGTTGTTAGCTCGACTTCAGATTTTCTAAACACTGGCTTTGCTTTCAAAGAATAATGTTCCAGTTCCTGTACTGAGTGTGTGGAGACTGGTTCGAAAGCTGGGGGGAAAGTTAAGAATGTGTGGGTTTTGGCTTCAGAATTAGCCATGCTTTAGTGATCTCCTGCATTAAACTGTTTCTTATTAATAGATCATGCAGCTACCCACCATTCACCCTCCCCTCTTCCCCACACACATATCTGACACATTCTCATAATCAATAGCAAATGTTCATTCTGAAAGTTTCACTTTTTTTTTTCTTAAGCCCACCCGGACTTTTCATTGTGATACAATGAAACCATCAACTATCAAAATTTAGTGTTTGGAGTAAGGCATATAAAATAAGTGAGTGTATCCAGAAAGTATAGTTGATACTTTTGAAATAATATAACATTTATTGGGTTTATTCTTCTCTCCAAAGACAATGAAGATTTATCCTGAACAAATAGAAGAGAAATACATACCAAAACCCCCCACATTACTATCTATTTTAACATGGAAGGAGGTCTCAGCACTAAGTCATGCATTTTTAGCCGTAATGTAAATGAGATCACAGATACGATGACAATAAAATTTGCATTTTATTATATTGCATTTGACACTGTAAACTTTTCTCAGATACAATTTAGTTTCATTTCAAACATGTTCTAGACAGCAAAAAGGTAGAAGAGCAAAAGGCCACTCCAAGACAGATCTTCTTTCCTTCCTGCCTTCCTTCCTTCCTTCCTTCCTTCCTTCCTTCTTCCTTCCTTCTTTCTGTTTTAAAGGCAGAAAAATCCTTCCCGGGACCCTCAGTAACTGAGTTCACTTAATTCTCACTAACCAGAACTGCATCATCATATGGCCGCTTTTAGCATCAAGGGAGGCTGGGGAATGGGTATTTAGTATTCCACTTTGAACAGTATTTGTGTTCTCAAACCTTACTGTGCATTAGAATCACCTGGGGTGCTTACTAAAACACTGATTGCTGGACCCCACTCCCAGAATTCTGACTGGGCAGGTATGGGGAGGGGCCTGGGAATTTGCAATTCTGACAAGTCTTCAGAAAAACCTGCAGCCGCTGCTCCCAGAACCACACTTTGATAACCCCTGCTCTACACTGAAGGAAGGCAAATGTGAAGGGCTTTGGAAATGGTTTGTGGGTGAGCTAACTTACAGTCCCTGCCCCCAACACTTAGCCTTTGTTGTTGGATCAGAAAGTACATGTACATGAAGACTTGAGGAATCATAAGGGAAAAGTTAGAAGAAAGTGTTGCATAATGTACAAAGTCCTCATGGCAAGTGAAAGCTTAGCATAGAGAAGAGGATGTGGAGCACAAAGCATGAGGGGGCAAGAGGTGAGGAATGAGAGGATCCAGAATCAGGGACCTCTGGAGTTACCTAAACCGCCCAGGGCAGAAGCTGGTAAGAAACAGCTCCAGGATTTGGATGCAGATGCCTGGCACTAGAATCTCCTGTCTCTCTAATGAAGAACCAGTGAGAAACTTTAGATAAAACTTTGCAGAATTTTTCGCTGTGCAGGAAAAGATATATCAACTTATTTATTATTATAATTTCCAAACAGTAAAACAAGACAAACTGGAGGGATAATATATATGAAGATGAAATGGTTGATATCCCTATTCAAAATCATATTTCTATCAATCAATAAGAAAAATACAAACACCCAAAGAAAATATGGGTAAGTGATCAATACTGGAAGTAAAAATGGCCAGAAAATATGAACTATGTCTAATCGAAGAGATAAACAGATCTTAGAACCTAATAGAAAAAAAAATGGAGAAAGTCAAGCCTTTGTAATTCTGGGGCAGCTCAAGCTCTGGGTTGTCTTTTTCCAGCTTGGGAGGGAAACAGGTTCACCACTGGGGGTTCTTAAAGGAAGAGCCTACTGTGTCGTCAGCCCTGAGACCACCAGGGGAGCTTTGCTGGCACTCATATGGAGACAGACCATTTACAAAAAGATAATCCATTCTTGATCTCAGGACACAGATATTCAACACAGTATTGTTTATAGGAAAAATAAATGAGATGGCTTAAAGTTCAAAAGTAGGAGATTGGTGGGCAGATTAACTGTAAGTTATACAATAGAATGTGATCTACAGAAGGTCAGGCATGTAGAGACTACTCAAGTGGTTTGTAGCTTGGTGTGATTTGGCTTCATGGTCTCACTGCACACACTGCAATTGAATGAAATTCTTCCCATAGCCCAGGAGCTTATAGCCAATCACAGAGTGATATAGGGAACTGATGGAATAGTATGCATCTATTGAAAATGGTGTTTATGAAACTCTCTTAAAATCTGTAAAGCTATTTACCTTATAAAGTTCAGGGTACCAAATCTGGATTCAATTATCATGTATTAAGAACTTTGGTATAAATTTTTAAATTCATAAAAAAAATAACTACTAAAGAGAAATACAAAAATTTACATTTATATTTAGTGGCAAACTTTACAATTTTTTTCTTATAATTGTCTGTATTTTCCAACATTTGTGCAATAAGCAGATGTTGCTCTCATAGTATTAAAACTGTTAATATTTGTGAAAAGAAATCCCTATCAAAATGCTGGCAAATTTACCTAATTTCAGCAAAAATAATTGGTTCCTTTTTCTTAAGATTTTATTTATTTATTTGACAGAGAGAGACAGTGAGAGAGGGAACACAAGCAGGGGGAGTGGGAGAGGGAGAAGCAGACTTCCTGCGGAGCAGGGAGCCCAATGTGAGGCTCGATCCCAGGACCCTGGGATCATGACCTGAGCCAAAGGTAGATGCCCAAAAACTGAGCCAGCCAGGCGCCCCATAATTTGCTCTTAAAAAGGGAAGTTTCTATCAACATATTTCCTTAAAACATGAATAATGTTAAAAAGATACTTATTATAATGCTATTTTGAAATCTATGCCAGTTAATAAGAAATCAGTTAATGTAAGATAACAATGCCAAATAACTGGTATAAATAATGAGAAAAGGAAATCAAATTTATCATTTGCAATTGACAGGATTTATACTTGACAATCCCATGAGCAAAAAACATTTTTGAAATAATAATAGGATTCATAAATGTGGCAATTTATAATAGTATATGAACAATTATTTAGAAAATACAGCCATAAAAATAATATTAGTGAGAAAAATGTTAAAATGACTAGAAAATTAGGAAAATGTTTATGGTAATTGAAGCTGGGTGGTGATTGTATGTGACCAGTACCCTATAATCATTACTTTTTCATTTTTGAAAAAATTCCATAAGAAAACATGTTATGAAATGACTCAATATTAAAAAGAGTCAAGTATTAAAAATTATGCAAAAGCCACATAAAAAAAGTCTTAAGATATACTGAAGGGTATAGAAGACTTCAATATTTAAAAATGCAGAACTCTTTTTGGAGTTAGGAAAAGGTAAATATGACAAAAATTATAATTATGCCAAAATGTCTTTTAAAATTCAATTTTATGGGGCACCTAGGTGGCCCAGTTGGTAAGCATCTGCCTTCTGCTCAGGTAAAGATCCCAGGGTCCTAGCATGGAGTGCCACACTGGACTCCCTGCTCAGCGGGGAGCCTGCTTCTCCCTCCCCCTCTGTTGCTCCCCTGCTTGTGCGCTCTCCTCTCTCTCTATCAAATAAATAAATAAAATCTTTTAAAAAATAAAATTCAATTTTATCCCGAACAAAATATCAGCTTGACTTTTTATTGGTATGATAGAAAATAAACCGTAGGGTTTTTTAAAAATAAATATACAAGAAGACCTAGAAAACCAGGAATGAAAGAAGAGTAATGAAGTTATAGAGTGAGCATGTAGCTCATCATCCAAACCAGGACACTTGATGGGAAAAGACACATTAAAAGTAATTAACAGGTCTTAACTGATTTACAACAGGTGTACACTGGGACTGTTCTGGTTAACTGGGTAGTGTGATCACCCTAGCTACCGACCTACCAAATAGCCAGGTGAAGTTTAATATTAACAATGGCAGACAAGTTAAAGGAGAAAAACCAAAAGAGCCAAATGCACCTGGGAATTTAGTATATAATCAAGGTAACACTGCAACTCAATACAATTAACAATGGATTATTCAATAATGTATTGAGACCCATGGCTGCTATTCTGTTTCCCTTTTGCTCTTTTATAGTATCTTCTACACAGAGCTGCTAGAAGGATTCTTTATGAATGAAAATGAGTTATGTCCATCTTCTGTACATTACCTTCCAATGGCTTCCCCTCTTACATGAATTAACAATGAATTCCTAATTTTCTGCCAATTTTTACATAATCTAGACACCCTCCCCAACTATCTCATTGACCACACCTCTCTTGTCTCCCTTTCAGCCACAGTGGCCTCTTTCCATGTCCTCCAGCATGCTGAGCAACAACCATCTCTGGGCCTTTGCTCAAGCTGTTTCATTTAACTGGACTGTTCTTCCTCCAGATATCCTCTAGGCTTACTCCCTCTATCCATTCAAGTCTTCACTTAAATATCATCTATCAAAGAATCTTTCTCTAAAGATCTTAAATAAAACAGAAACCCCCCATCCAATAATATATTTCCATTGTACTGAATCTCCCATACCCTGCTTTATTTTTTCTATATTTACTTATCACCACATGATATATCAAATGTATTAATTCTCTCACTCCTCATTACTCAGAATATAAACTTCATCAGTGCAGAATCAACTTACTGCTGTGTTCTAGCACTTAGAACAGAGTCTGGAACATAGCTGGTATGCAATAAATACTTGTTGAAAGATCAAATGAATGAATAGTTGAATGAATATTAAAATAATGCTAAGAAATTAATTAAAAAGGAACATATAAATGGGAAAATTACTAAGGCTCATAAATAGGCAAATAAAAACAAATACAAATGGATGATAGTATATATAAAAAAGACTGGATCTAACTCATATTCAAAGAATTGTAAATAAAAATAATATAAAGTACTATTTATTACTTCTCAGATAGACAAATATTAAAACATTGAATGAAACTCAGTTTCGATAATGGATAGAAAAATAAGTGCCCATTTTCATACAGAGCTGGTGGAAATTATCATTGGTACAATCTCTTTGAAGGGAAATTTGGCAAAATTTACCAAAATAAAATGTGCCTATTACTCTACTTCTAGCAAAGATGACTAACTGGTATCAGATTGGTCCTCCCAATGAAACAAATAGAAACTGTAAAAAGTATATGAAATGAATGCTTTCAGATACTGAACAGAAGCCAGCACAGGACTGATCTTCAAGAAAAAGGAAAGAACAGAAATGATCAGTAGGAACACCTGGGGCATTGAGCCCAGAGGTACTTTCCTGGGTCTTGGTGCAGGGAGAACATGGTGATATTCTGAGTGAAAGCAGAAGTCAGAGTGGCAGGGAGGCTGAGGTTGCTGAATTTGGGAGGCGAAGCAGGGAAATGAGGGAGTACCCAGAAGAGTTCTGGAAGTCTGATTAGGGGTCTCCCTGAGTCTTTGGCAGAATATAAAGTTGCTATGAAAAGAGTGAAACCCCAAAGAAGCCAGACACAGGATTCAGGATACACAGGGCTGAGAGATATACAGACGTAGGTGAGCAAGAGTGGGGAGACCTTGTTGAATAACCAGGACATTCCCCGCAGACCCCAGAAGAAAAGGCTGAACTAGCCCTAGAGCATAGGTTGCTGTGTACTCTCCCTAACAAAGTATAAAAATACTTGAAAGAACCAAGTTGATCTGCAAGTAACTGATCTGTCTGCCTGGGCAAAATATATGTTCTAGAAATGAAGACATGAAAAACCAGATTCTCAACAATGTAACATTCACAATCACCAGTATCAAAACAAAACAAAACAAAACAACAACAACAAACCTTACTGAATGCCAAAAAGCAGAAAAATGTGACCTAAACAAGAAAAAAATTAGTAATGAAATGAGACTGAAAGATGGCAAAGATGGTAGAATTAGCAGAAATAGAGTTTAAATAACTATTATAATATGCTCAGGGATTTACAGAAAAATTTAATGAATAAAATGAGTTGAGGAACCATCTTTAAAAAATCAAGTGAAACTTCTAGAGCCAAAAAGTATAATACCTGAAATAAAAAAATTCACTGGACAGATTTAACATCAGATTTGACGGTGCAAGGAAAATGAAGATTAATAAACTTCAATAGGAAACACTTAAACGAAAGGATGGGGAATTACGGGGTATTCTGAAAAAGAAATGAATAAAAGCCTTCAAGACATGTGAGACAGTGTCAAATGGTCTTCAAATGTACAATTAGCATTCTAGGATGAGGTGGCCTGGAAGAATATTTGAAGAAATTATGGCCTACACCTTACCAATTTTGATGAAAAGTATAAATCGTAGATCCAAGGAGCACAAATAATCCAAAGCAGGACAAACATGTCTGCACTAGTGCACACGCATGCGCATGCGCGCGCACGCACACACACACACACACCACACACACACACACACACACACACTACACTAAGAGACACAATAATCAAATTTTTGAAAACCCATGATAGAAAATCCAAGTTCCATTAGGTTTTTCTAAAGAAGACAAGCTGATTCTAAAATTTATATGAAAAGGCAAAAAATCTAGGATAGCAAAAACATTCTGAAAAGAAAAAAACCAAAGTTGAAGACTTCAAGCTATTTCAAAGCTGCTATTAGCAAAACAGAGCAGGCTGACAAGAATACACAAAGAGATCAACTGAATAGAGTCCAGAAATAAACCCACATGTATCTGACCAATTAATTTTCAACGAAAGTACCAAGGAGTTCAATTGGCAAAAAAGTTAAAAAAAAAAAAAAAAAAACATTGAGGCGCCTGTGTGGCTTAGTTGGTTAGGCATCTGACTCCTGATTTTGGCTCAGGTCGTGATCTCAGGGTTGTGAGATCCACACTGGGCATGAAGCCTGCTTAAGAATCTCTCTCTCCCTCTGCCCCTCCCTTCTCTCTCTCTCTCTCTCTCTCCCAAAAAAAAAAAAAAAAAAAGTGCCAAAATATTGGACATTCCCATGGAAAAAAGTGAAGCTTTGTGCTTATCTGACAACACACACTGAAATTAACTTAAAACGATTTTAAATCTAAAAGTCAAAGATAAAACTGTAGAACTTATAGAAGAAACCAAAACTTCATCCCTTAGTTTAGGCAAAGATTCCTTTGCAAAGAAAGTAACTTCACAATCATAAAAAATATTCATAGACTGGCCTGCACCAAAATTAACAGCTTCTGCTTTGAAAAATATCATTAAGATGAAAGGCTGAAGGAAATATAAAATAGCACAATCACATGGGAGAACTACTTGTCAGTTTTGTATAAAATCTATATGTGCCTACCATATAAAACACAGCAATTCCACTCCTAAGTATTTACCCAAAACAAATGATATTATATGTCCTCCCCCCAAAAAATGTATATAAATGTACAGGGCAGCTTTGTTAATAATAGCAAAAACTAGAAACACCCAAATGTCCATCAGAGGTAAGTACATAAACAAATGCATATAGATATACTCAATAATAAAAGGAATGAAGTACTGACATATGCAACATGAATGACTCTCCGAAAATGAATGCCCAGTGTCAAAAAAGATATCAAATACAGGAGACTACTTACTGTATGATTCCATTTAGATGAAATCTAAAATCTGGCAAAACAAATCTAGAATAATAAAAATTAGAGCAGTGGTTGCATGGGGCCAGGGTTGGGAAAGGGATTGAATGCAAAGGAATACAAAGGAACTTTGTAGGGTAATAGAAATATTTCATTTCTTGATTGTGATGATGGTTCCATGGGTGTAAACATTTGTTAAAACTAATCAAATTGTACATTTTAAATGGATGCATTTTATTGCATAAAGTTGATTTTAAAAAGAAAACATAAAAATATCTTACCTAATGAACTGATGTATTCATAGTGCAATTTGTATAGTGTAATCCACATTTTTTAAAAAGGAAAAAAATCTGTACCAGTGTATGTATGCATGACCCCCTCCAAACAGTTTGACAGAGATTAAAAAGGGAATGACATTTTCTTCTCCAGATAATTTTTCATAAAATATAAATTAATGTGTCATTTGTATAATTAAAAAAATAATATTTTTAAACCCTACCAAGAATAAAGGATGAAGGAAAATAGGGGAATTTAGAAATCTGGTCACCAATGAGAGCCCTACTCCAGTTTTTCCACTCTAATACAAAGAAATGTATATGCCCTTTGTGGCAAAAATCCTATATTCACGAATTTTTAATAAATATACTTGAAGAAAGTTTGCAAAGACACATTTAGGATGATGTTAACTTTTTGTAGCAAAACCTAAGATACATTTAAATGACTATTTTTGGGGGTGAGTTAAATTAAACATGGCTATCTCTATAAAGTTTTTTGTTTGTTTTTGTTTCTATTTTCCATTTTATTTTTACTTTCTGTAGAATGCAAAGATTTCCAGTTTTATTGAGAAATAATTGACATGCATTACTATATAAATTTAAGGTGTACAGGATGATCGTTTGATTTACATATATTATGAAACGATTACTAAAATAGGTTTAGTTAACACCCATCATCTCACAGAGATACAAGAATAAGGAAAAAAAAATTTCCCCTTATGATGAGAACTCTTAGGAGCTACTCTCATAACATAATAACTTTTCTGTATATCATACAGCAGTGTTAGCTATAGTCGTCATGTTGTACATTATATCCCTAGTACTTATTTATCTTATAACTGGAGAGAGTACCTTGGACCACCTTCCTCTCTTTCCCCCTCCCCCATCCCCACCTCTGTTAATCACAAATCTGATCTCTTTTTCTATGAGTTTTGCTAGTTTTTGTTTATTTATTCACTTATTTTTTAAGATTCCACAGTAAGATTATACAGTATATGTCTTTGTCTGGCTTATTTCACTGAGCATAATGACTTCAAGACATTGTTGCTTTGTTGTTGCAAATGGTAGAATTTCCTCTTTTTTTAAGTTTGGATAATATCCATTGTATATATACCACAATTTCTTTATCCATTCAACCCCTGATGGACACTTAGGTTGTTCCCGTGTTGTGGCTATTGTAAATAATGGTGCAACCAACATGGGAGTGCAGATATCTTTTTGAGTTAGTGTTTCATTTCTTTGGATATATTTCCTAAAGTGGAATTGCAGGATCATATGGTAATTCTATTTCTAATTTTTTTAGAAGACTCCATACTGTTTTCCATAGTGGCTGTACCAATTTGCAATCCCACCAACAGTGCATAAGGATTCCCACGTCTCCACGCCAGCATTTGTTATCTCTCTTTTTGAATGGCCATTCTAACAGGAGCGAGGTGATATCTCATTGTGGTTTTGATTTGTATTTCCCTAACGACTAGTCATGTCCAACATCTTTTCATGTACCTGTTGGCCATTCATTAATCATCCTTTGAAAAAAAAAATTAAAGGTCCTGTTTGGGACCTTTGCCCATTTTTTAACTGGATTGTTTGTTTTGGGTTTTTTTGCTATTGATTTGTATGAGTTCTTTATATATTTTGGATATTCACCCCTGATCAAATTTATGGTTTGCAAATATTTTTTTCCCCTTTTCGTAGGTTGTCTGCTCACTTTGTTGACGGTTTCTTTTGCTGAGCAGAAACTAGTTTGATGTAGTAACTTTTTTTTTTATTATTTTGTTGCTTGTACACAGTTTTTTTTTAAGAGAAAAAATGAAAGAAAGAGGAAGGAAGGAAAGATGGAAGGAAGGAAGGAAGGACAGAAGGCAGGAAGGAAGGAACTGCTGACAGGAAAGATCTAAAAAATAAAATTGGCAAATGTGTATCATATTACTGAGATTCAGAAAGAAACACTCTAAATCACAATACCAACATTAGATTTATTTATTATTATTATTTTTTTTTAGGTCTGGCTTCTTCTTCTTCTTTTTTTTTTTATTATGTTATATGTTAATCACCATACATTACATCATTAGTTCTTGATGTAGTATTCCATGATTCATTGTTTGCGTATAACACCCAGTGCGCCATTAGATTTATTTTTAAAGTCTTTTTAACGATTGTTTCCTACAGTGGAACACAAATGATTACAAAATGTGGTAGGAAAAGCACCTGGGTGGTTCAGTCGGTTATGTGTCTGCCTTCCACTCAGGTCATGATCCCAGGGTCCTGGGATTGAGCCCTACATCGGGCTCCCTGCTCATTGGGGAGTCTGCTTTTCCCTCTCCCTCTGTCCTGTCCCCCATTTATGCTCTCTCTTGCATTCTCTCTCTCTCAAGTACATAAATACAATCTTTTTAAAAATGTGATGGGGTCCATAACACTAAAGTAAAATTATGTGAGAGTTTATAACTAGGATAATGAAAAAAAATGAAATATTTCTTCTCTTCTGTAAGCTATGATTCTTTCCGAAGAAAAACGAACATTAAGGAAGGTAGATAAAACCAACTAAGTAATGAACTATAGTCAAGCAAACTTTGATTACAATGGATTAAACCATCCTGTTTGATATGAGGTTTCATTGCTCATAATGTAAAGTTCATAAGGAATGCAAAAGTATTAGTAGATATCTTTTTTCAAAATTACATACAATGTATACAAAAGGGTCACTTATGTTTGAAAGCCTTAAAAATTAATTCTTGAAAAAGATCCATTTCCCAATGGCATACATTGTGCAATAGATGGAGCCCAGGCTAGGACTGACAGGCAATTTATGTATATGAACAACTTTTTAAAAAGCAGCAACAGATGTTTTAGCAATTCATTGAATTGTGCATAGCAACAATTGGTCTCCAAGAATCTTTGTGAAAGGGTCCACAAAATAATGAATATTATTAGTGCTAGTAATGAAATTAAGAATGATTCTGTGAGTAATGATGATAAACTATGTAGATACTGAAGAATAATTTAAGTATTGTATTCTGCATGTGGAATTAAGGAGCTCTCCAAAAGACATTTTTTAAAAGACATTTTTAATGAATTTTTGTAACAAACTTGCTATTATTGTAGGTTTTTACTCAATTGGTTAACGTTTTAAAATCAAATCTGTAGTAGTATGAAATAATGTGACATATCTTCAAGATACATTGAAAAGTTAAATGACATTGTTCTAGGACTACAGGGAAATGAGATTTATTTCATTAATATGAAGGTTATCATTAGTTTTCTCGGCAAATTTACATTATATATAAATAGTGCCACTCTGAGAATTGACACAGTTTCTATATGTTCAGTAGTATGCAAAAAAAATACACTAATCATTCGATATGAATTTACACTGCACTATCAGATTAGACAATTTGTGTTTCAAAATAGATGTGGAACATGTTAGTACTATTTATTGGAGAGTTAATTGAGCTAAAAAATGACTGGCCAACCGTGAATTAATCAATGCAATCATGATAGCATGTACTTGACCAGTGGCACAATTTTTGGTAAACTACTTAACCTCTCTATAGCTCAGTCTTTTCATCTGAAAAATGGAAATGGTAATAATGCATAATTTAGAAGTTTCTTTTGAAAATTAAATAATTTAATACATGTGAAGCACTTGGAACTGTTTCAAGCACATAGTGAATGCTTAAGAAATGTAATCTCTTTTCACGAATATATTATAAAGCACTTTATTTTTTAATTTTTAATTGCAAGATAGTTGACATGTAATATACTAGTTTCAGGTGTACAGCATAGTGATTCTATAATTATATACATTATGAAACACTCACCATGATAACTGTAATTATAAAGCACTTTAAATGATAGTACTATAAGGCACATTAAGGACAACTGTCATTGACTCATGCCATCATTTTCTGGGAGATTTGAACTGGAATGCTGATTCAATCTAATATTACCTCTGCCACACCAATCCATCAACTCATCTAACAATGACAACAAGCCCAAGAATTCTGTGAATTCCTCTGAGGAGTACAATTTGTCTCTCTTTCTAAAACTTTGTGGGTTTTTTTAGTCACATGACTAAAAACACATGTCCTGGTGATTCCTTTCTTACCCTGTCAGCCAGTTCATTTTCCATAGGAGTGCTTTATCATGTGTGTACCCTGAATTTACTCTCTCCTAACCTCATGTTTCTTAGTCCCACATGGCATAAGTCGTTCACAACATTCCCCCTCCCCATGAAAAAATAAATACAGTCACAAAATTTATAATTGCCAAGGTTAATGATTTTGTGCGTATGTGTGTGTGTGGATCCTACTTGAGAGGAAATTTCCACACATTACCTCTCATTCCTAGTGCTTCTTGGACATCGTTAAACGCAGTTTCAGAGAGCACCTGAGTTCTGCCATTCCACAAGGAGCAGTAAAAGATAGCATTTCAGCAGACAGACTGGGGAGTATTTGCTTTCAGCTCTCAGATATGAGTTCTGCTGCTGTTGATATTTGGTTTGAATCCTAAACATTTTAACATGAGATTCTTTGTTTGAGGTAAGTTTAGATTCAATATGGATCAACACAAATATTACAGGCAGGTTTCTTCCAAGTATACCTTAAAAGATAACATTCAGTGGGAAATACAGAATAAGCAGAAGAAAGAAAGAATAAGTAACAGAATTGTAATTTTAACTGTGTCCACTACTTATGAGGCAACATGTAAAAAGTCTCTTAAAGGCTTCAGTTTTGTTATTTGATTTTTTAAAAAAATTACTACTGTAAATACATACTACTTCTGTAATTTAAAATAAGCTCAGAACCGGTTATTATTATTATTGTTTTAGTTAATATTGTTTATCTTAGATCTATGCTCTTTACTGTTGCTTACTCAGATATTCAGCAGTCTTACCTACCTTTAAGATTTCAATTTCTATCAATGTAATCGAGAATTCTCAAGGCAATGGTTTCAGTCTAAACTATGCTCTCAACTTCTAGATCTATAAGTCCAACAATCTCTTGGACATCTCCACTTTTATTTCCTACAGACAACTAAAACTCAATAAGCACACGACTGAATTCATCAGTAGGAGACAGCTTCACAAAGTATCCCATGTTAAAATGTCCAGCACTGGGTGTTATACGCAAACAATGAATCATGGAACACTACATCAAAAACTAATGATGTAATGTATGGTGATTAACATAACATAATAATAAAAAAAAAATGTCCAGCCTTTAGGGGCTCCTGGGTGGCTCAGTCTGTTAAGCAGCTGACTCTTGATTTCTGCTCAGGTCATGATCTCATGGGTCATGGGACAGAGCCTCTCGTTGGGTTCTGTGCCCAGTGTGGAGTTAGCTTCTCTCCTTCTCCCTCTGCCTCTGCCCCTTTGCGGGCTCTCTTTCTCTAAAATAAATAAGCCTTTTAAAAAAACTCTAAAAAAAATGTCCAGGCTTTAAACTAAATATCAATAAAAGCAGAATTCACATCTAATAGCTGAGAGCAAATACTCAAGCCAGCCAAATATGGACAATTTGAGTATCAAAATAATTAAAGATGGCAATGTATTCTAAACCATTGAAAAAGAGGAACCTACAGGTCCTTCGGTATAGTAGGTAAGAAAGTGAATCAAATGCATGGGGGAGAAGGAGGCTTCTTAGTGCACAGTGCCAACTGATAAACGTGGAGGGAGCACTGGAGTTGGAAAATCACTTTGTAAGCAACATAGTAAAGATTGGCTCATGCAAAAATCATCAATGGATGATAAATTATGGGGGAGAGATATTTTAATGAAGAGCATATGTTTATTTGTATGTCCTGGAGTGTCTCTTCATAAAGTGCTTATAATTGCAAAGAGGAAAGAGTAACTATCCTTGGGGAAAACAAGACAATGCCTTGATGAGGTGATCAAAATAAACATCCTCCATGCGAGGTGGGTGGACATGATTTGCCTCTGAATGTAATATCCTGGGAAGGACACAACATCACTTATGTGATGTTATAACCCGGGATGCATAACCTGAATCTAATCAGGACAAAACGTCAGACAATCCTGAAAGGAAAATATTCTATTATTAAAAGGAAGAGAGGAGCTATAGTCCTTAAAAATAAATAAATAAATAAATAAATAGGAAGAAGAAGGCAACGACGAACAGTCTGAAGAACTATTTCAGATGAAAGGAGACTAAAGGGATATATAATGAAATGCAATACATGATCCTGGAATGGATCCAGTTCTAGAGGGGAAAAAATGTTATACAGGAATTTACTGGATCAATTGAAAAAAATTGGAATATGATGGTACACTGAAATGCTCAGTGCTTATCAATGTAAAACTCCTAAAGTGGAAAACTGCAGTGTGATTATATAAAGGGGTGTACTTGTTCTTAAATATATATATACTGAAGTATTTAGAGATAAAAAATGTATGGTGTGAATAACTTCCTCTTAAATGGTTAAGGAATAGCTATATCTATCTATACCTCTATCTAACTATCAATTGATTACCTATCTACATTCATATATATAAAGAGAATAAAAGGTCTAAGAGAGTCTTTGTGTCGTTTTTGTAATTTTTCATTAAGCATGAAATTACTTCCACATAATTTTTTTTATTTAAAAATTTTTTTGCATTTTTAAAATTTTATTGTTATGTTAATCACCATACATTATATCATTAGTTTTTGATGTAGTGTTCCATGATTCATTGTTTGTGTATAACACCCAGTGTTCCATTCAATACGCGCCCTCTTTAATACCCATCACCAGGCTAACCCATCCCCCCACCCCCTCCCCTCTAGAACCCTCAGTTTGTTTCTCAGAGTCCATAGTCTCTCATGGTTCGTCTCCCCCTCCAATTTCCCCCCCTTCAGTTTTCCCTTCCTACTATCTTCTTCTTTTTTTTTTTTTAACCTATAATGTATTATTTGTTTCAGAGGTACAGGTCTGTGATTCAACAGTCTTACACAATTCACAGCGCTCACCATAGCACATACCCTCCCCAATGTCTATCACCCAGCCACCCCATGCCTCCCACCCCCCACCACTCCAGCAACCCTGTTTGTTTCTTGAGATTAAAAATTCCTCATATCAGTGAGATCATATGATACATGTCTTTCTCTGACTGACTTATTTCGCTCAGCATAATACCCTTCAGTTCCATCCACATAATTGCAAATGGCAAGATTTCATTCCTTTTGATGGCTGCAAATCTGAATTCATTCTCCTTCTCCAACACTTTCCTGCCTCCATATTTAAATGAGTGATGCCACCAGACACTGGTTGACCACACAGAAACAGTGGTGTTATCTTTAAATCCTCCTTCTTTCATGTCTGTTTTAATCAACCACAAGTCATGAGGATTGTATTCATAATTATTTCTTGAATTTGTGCATTTCTTTCCCTCTCACTGCCTTTATAAAGAAGAAAGCAACTGTTCCCCTCTCAAGTAAGATAATTCTTGAGGATAATCATTTCCCTTGGACTACTACAAGTTAACAATGATGCTAATCCCTGACTCCAGTCTTGACCTCCACACTTTCTTCTCCACACTGCAGCAATCTAAAGTGAAGTTCTGAAGGAAAATTCTGTTCACCTTACAACATTTTAAATCCTTTCAATTGCCCTTAGAATGAAGTCCATCTTTTTGAGGACAGTTGATGTGACTCGACACTTCCCTACATTGGCAGCCCTTCCCTCTCATGTCCACATCCACCACAATGACTATTAACTTCATCTTTCTGGCTGCTAGGTCTTTGTCCATGCACTTTGCTCTGGAGCACTCTGCTCTCCTCTTTTCCTTGCCATACCCTTCTCATCTTTTTGGTCCCAGTTTAAACATCAATTTCTTTAGGATATCTTCCCATCCCACCCCTAAAACTGTGAGGTGTCTCTGCTTTGTCTTCCTTTTTCTCCCGTACTTCCCCTCTCCTTGCCCTTAACACGTATCGTTACAACTGCTTGCCCAGCTGTACGTTGTCTCATTTCCTTGAACACCATCACATTCCCAAATGTAGAGTGTGTACAGCCTGACACTAAAGACTATTTTCTATAATGAATGAATGACAGTGAGGATATATTCTTAGGTTTATATATATTTTTTAAGATTTATTTCTTTATTTATTTGAGAGAAAGTGAGAGAGAGCATGTGCATGCGTGCCAGTCAGGGAGGGGCAGAGAGAGATGGAGAGAATCTCAAGCAGACTCCCCACTGAGCACAGAGCCAGATGCGGGGCTCCATCTCATGACCCTGAGATCATAACCTGAGCCTAAAGCAAGAGTTGGGTGCTTAACCGACTGAGCCACCCAAGAGCCCCAAGGTTTATGTATCTTTTTAATAAAACAGCTAAAAAAAATCAAGGTCTTAATAACATTTTCTTTTCCCTAGTTTACTTTATTCTTGGAATACAGTATATAATATAGATAACCTACAAAATATGTGTTAATCGACTGTTTATGTTATCGGCAAGGCTTCCAGTTAACAATAGTCTATTGGTAATTAAGTTTTGGGGGAGTCAAAAGTTATAAGTGGATTTGTGGGTCAGTGCCCCTAATCCCTTCATTTTTCAAGGGTTAATTATACCAGGGAATTAACTGGACAGTATATGCACTATATTCTGAGATACAAGAAAGATTAATTAGTGACACAAAATATGGAGTGGGTTTTTGTTACATTAATCACACTGGCCATTCTTTGCCTAGTGCATGGAATTAAAAAAAAATACTGAAGTTTTATATTCTCATCAAGGATTATTTTCTGGGGTTGATACTGGATGTTTAGTTGGTGATGCTCAAGTAGTGGGGCTGAGAGAGTTTCTGATGTAATGGTGGTTGTGGTGGTGGCGTGGAAAGTAATGGTGGTTGTGAGTTGGGGGGTGTGGGTGAAAAAGGACAGTGAATGGTGATGACCATGATGAAGCCAATGGTATTAATGATGTTGACAAAGAAAGACTCTGGCTGTCCTGGGGGTCAGATTAGGTTGCAATCCACATTTAGCCACAGATTATCATTTTGGAGAAGTTATTTAAACTCTTGATTATTTGTAAGATGAGGGTAATACTGATTACTATAAAGTTGAAGTAAAAATTTAATGAGACTTTTTTCAGTGATTCATTGGGTACATTTAGGCATTTAAGAAATGGCTATTTTTATTGTAATTTTACTCTTACTAATCCTTGTACTCTTCATCCTTATCTTCAGACTTCATCAAACCTCATCTATCTCTTACAGTTTAAATTCTTTGGTCAGCTTAAATCTTTCTTCACCCAAATATTCCAAGCTCTTTTCAATATGTAATAATCATTTTTTTATGAGACTCCACTTTATACATATCCTATGTCATTTAAAAAGCAGTGGAAGCCCTCTTCTTTTTATTTATTCTTGATGACTAAGAATCAGTTTCCCCTCACCCTTTGCAGCATGTACCAGTCAGGACTCTTTGGACCACAAATGATAACAGCTTGACTTAAGTTTATTTGGCAAAATACATGTACACAACACACACACATACACACACACAAAAAAATAAATAAATTCATTTGTCTACTTTACTAGCAATCAGGAAGTATCACAACTCTATTTAAAAATTTAAATGCATTCAAATACTCCAACCAACTCTTACCAACTATAGGAAAACTTCATATAGGTAGAAAAGGTAGCTTCCAGGAAACCCTGATGCTTATATTTGGCCAAAAAAAAAAATCGACATGTTTCCTTAAATTTCCACTCCCCACTTCTTTCATAACAATAGAATTTTTAACTAATTAAGTAGTTATTAATGTAATGGTATTATAACCAGCTTCCCTTGAAGATAGGTGTGGCCATGCAAGTTATAGCTAATATGATCTGAGCAGTAGTGACATATACACTTTTTAATATGCCTTTGAAAGAATGAGATGTCCTCCCCACCTTATTCTCTCTCTTTCCACTGGCCATAGGCAAACACAAGGGGGAAGCTGAAACAGTCATCTTGGACCATTGCAGGATAACAACATAGAATGAGCTTGGGCCTCTAATGACTTAGTTAAGGAGAGCTAATCATACAGATCAGACTTTTACATGATAGGTTAATAAACTTCTATTTTGTTTAAGCTAATGCCAACTTGAAGTTTTTGTAACATCAGCTTAATTATAGTCTAAAAATACAGTACTCTTCCAGCATTATTATCCAAAGGGGCAAGAACCTTCTTCTACTCCAAAATAAGGACTCCTGAAGAAATACATTGATTAGCCTATGTTGGGTCATATATGTACCTCTGACTCAATCAACATTAGTAAGAGAGTAGAAAAATATGGTCTAGGTCACACATCCATTCCTGTGATCAGGAGGGTGGTATTATGTGTGTGATCACAAGGAGTGTGACAATAGGATTGGCAGTCCCAACAGAATCATATGGAATGGGCGAGAGCAGCAATTTCTGAAAAGAAGAGTAGTGCTACCCAGGCAAAAAATAATAGATGTTCTCTAGAGACCAGAAAACATAAGTGAAAAACTTTAACAGTAAAGTATATTTTCCTATATTTGAAAACACATGAGAAACAACAACAAACAAATAAAGCTTTTTCTGACTGGGCAAAGTATCCCACCTTCTGAGTCTTACCAAAATCAAGAATAAAACAGGTCTTAAAGTGTAGAACATCTCAGGATGACATTAAGCAATGCCCTTCTCCTTGGAACTGTCCTTCTCTTTATCTTGGAGGCTCAGTGAAAGTAAGCAAGGCTTCTAATCAGTGGTTTATCAATCTGCTTTTTGACTTTGATTCCTTTCCAAAAAGCTGGTCCTGTTTTAGCAGGAGATTTTAAAGATCATGGACTTTGGGAGATGAAGAGTCTAAATCCTCTCTAGGTTTTATCCTCTTGATGATCACAAGTATGAGTACCTTGTGCACAGAATAAGGGATTTATGCCTAGCACACATAAAAGTACCTAAGGCTCTCCATGACTGCCATGTACTCTTTCACAAAGTGCCCCAATATCACATGCTGGATTTGGCAAAAAAGAATATTCTTCATAGTACTTATTTGTAGACTGCATCTTACTCCTTTCTGTTTCTTCCTAAGGACTGACCTCTGATTGATTTATCATTATCTCTCTATTATTCCTTGCTATCTCCACTCATAAAGCCATGTTTCCTGGATATGCTTAAGGATGGTTTTATTTTTACTTTTGAGTAGCAAGTTCATGGTCTACACAGGGTAAAATCTTTAGGGGTTCCAATCAACTCCCAGAACTCTCTACAAGTAAACTGCTCCTGTAAGAACCTCCCCACATCAAGTCACCCATTACCATGTCTTGGTCTTGTGGTCATAGCCCATTTTACATCAGCATATTCAAGAGGGAAAGGAGAGATAAACACCAAATCAAATCTATCATTTGAAATTCATTTGGTTTCTGATTCACTCACTAAATTGTGCCACTCCAAAAAGATACAGATGTTACTTGTCAGAGCCATTTAATGACTAAGAAGCCTTTCAATTCTTCAGTCAAATTTCTCAAAAGAATCTTCTAAAGAACAGGAAATGACTTCTTTGCCAATAGTAAATGAAGTTGAATAGAAAAAAGCTTGAAATTGTCTCCAAACTTTGAACCTACATTTTCTGAGTGGGTTCCATACTTGGCAAAAGATTCTCCAAATTCTATTTATTACATATTGTTTGTCTACATAGCTACCAGGACACATGTTCTGATATATGGATAACATGCTCACTTCCATTTTTTCTCACTGTAAGGTCTTTACTCACAAGAAGGCTAAATTTCTGTCTGCAAGTGAGCATGAGCAGTATCATCTAGCAATTTCCAGTTTTCCTTTAGCTCAGGAGCTGGAAGTCACTTGATTGATTTTGATAGGTTTCCCTTTAGCAACTAAGTCAAGAAAACCAATTCTAAGTAGGATCCATGATGATTCATTTACAGAAAATGACAAAAATCTAATGAAAGTAATAAGTCAATGGAAAGATATTCTGTGTTCATGAATTAGAATAATCCATATTGTTAAGATGTCAATTCTTCAATTGACAAGTTGTCAATTTGATCTATAGTTTCAACATGATCTCAATCAAAACCCCAGCATGCTATTTTGTACAGACTGACAAACTGATTGTAAGGTTTGTATTGAAAAACAAAAGACATAAACAGACAACATAATACTGAAGAAGAAGAAAATTGGAGAACTGGCAGTACCTGACTTCAAGATTTATTATAAAGTGACAGTAATCAAGATAACATGGTATTGGCAAAAGAGTAGACATAAATCAATAGAGCAGAATAGAGAGCACAGAAACAGACTCCAACAAATTTCGTCTAGTGATTTTGACAAAAAAGCAAAGGCAATTCAATGGACAAAGGATAATCTTTTCAACAAATGACGCTGGAAAAATTAGATGTCCATTTGCAAAAAAATCCAACAGACTATAAATTTAACAGACTTTCCATTTTTCATAAAAGTTAACTCAGAATTAATAATATAACTAAATATAAAATGTAATACTATAAAACTTCTAGAAGGAAACATAGGAGAAAATCTAAGTGACCTTGGATTTGGCAAAGAGTTTTGCATATAACACCAAAAGCATAATACATGGGGGAAAAAAAAACTGACAAGTTGGACTTCATTAAAATTAAAAACTTCTCTCTGTGAAGACACTGTTAAAAAATTGAAAAGACAAGCCACAGACCGAGAAAAAAAACCTTTGCAAAATACATATTGCATAAGGACTTTTATCCAAAATATATAAAGAACTCTTCAAACTCAACAATAAGAAAACAACCCAATGAAAAAAATGAATGAAATATCTCAACAGACATGTCACCAAAGAAGATAGACAGATGGCAAATAAGCATATGAAAAGAGACTCAATATCATTTGTCATTAGAAAATCGTAAATTAAGGGGCACCTGGCTGGCTTAGCTGGTAGAGCATGCGATTCTTGGTTTCAGTCATGAGTTCAAGCCTTACACTGGGTGTAGAGATTACTTAAAATCTCTTTAAAAAAAAAAGAAAATTGCAAATTAAAACAACAATGAGATACCATTATACGCCTATGAGAATGGCTAAAATTCAAAAAACTGACAATAGCAATTGCTGGTAAAGATTTGGAGGAACAGGAATTTTCATTCATTGCTGGTGAGAATGCAAATGGTACAGCCATTTGGAAGAAAATTTAGCAATTTCTCACAAAGCTAAATCCAAATGATTTGAAAAGTTATATCAACATATAAATCTGCATGTGAATGTTTATAGTAGCTTTACTCATAATTGTCAAAACTTGGAAGCAGCGAGTATATCTTTCACTGGTGAATGCATACACAAACCATGATACATTCATGCAATAATTCATTATTCAGTGATAAAGAGAAATGAGCTACCAAGTCTTGAAAAACATGAACAAATATTAAATGCATATTGCTAGTGAAAGAAATCAGTCTGAAAAGACTATATAACATATGCTCTCAGTTAAATGACAACCTGGAAAAGGTAAAGCTATAGAAACAATAAAATAACTTTTGAAGGAGAAGGGAGGAAGGTCAAACTTGTAAAGCACAGGTTGTATCTTAGGCCAGTGAAACTATTTTGTATAATTCTGTAATTTTGGATACATGACATTGCATTTGTCAACACCCACAAAACTATATAACACAGGATAAACCAATGTATGAGAAGTACAAAAAAAAAATCATTTAGGAGGTCAGAGGATTCCAGAAAGGAGCGCAAAAGGGGTCAAAACAATCTATATTACAAATATATGAAAGAACCTCACAGAAAAAGATATTGATCTAAGTAACTTTGGAAATGAGTGGAGTCTGTATGACTTATAAAGATAACAGAAACTGCATAATCACTGGACTCTGGTTGATAAAGTTGTTTCCCATGGGAATAGGGTAAAACATTCTGATACTGCTATTCATGTATGCTGGAATCGAACAATTAGGTAAATGGATGGTGGATGGTGGGAGCCAGATGTCTCACTGTTGTAATTGGAGTTCAGAGATGAGGGCAAGAAAGGAGCTGAAATGATCCATGTGGTAATGGATTAGAGCTGGAGATATTAATACCAACTCTTGTTCAGCTTAATATAAATACAGAGAGTTACATATAAAAATATTTGTAGATATGTGTATATACATGGATTAGCATGCAGACACATATTTCTTTGTTCGGTCAGTACAGAGTGCCCAGAATCAATGACACCCAAATAGCAAATACTTGTAGCACCCAGACTCTCTGCTCTAATACCAATAAAATGAACCAGGATTCTTTGAAGAAATGGCTGATTCTAAGACTGGGGCGGTAAAATATACAACATAAGCCTGGAGTGTATTATAGCATCAAAAAGTAAAGAAATACTAATTTTTTTCACAGATCCTACAATAATAGAAGTGTATCAAGGGTACCAGAGCCAACTAAAAGAGCCTACAATGGGTCAAAGCTGGAACATTATGAGCAACAAAACAGAGTAGTACTGGATAACTCAAAGTATAAAATAAATATCCATGAGTCCATTATGATATAAATGAATTATCAAATAAAGAAATAATGGTGTAAAAGAGAAATCTCCCATGCAGAATTCCAAATAATTTGTGTAGGAGCCCCACTCCTTAATATGAAAGCCATGAAAAACATGAACAAATCTTAAATGCATATTGCTAGTGAAAGAAATCAGTCTGAAAATACTATATAACATTCATTGACTTCCTTACAAAGAGTACAGCATGGAAAGTTGGGAGGGGGTTTGGGAGAAGAGTAACTTTACAGTGGAGAAATCTGATACTACGAAAATATCATTTTACCTTTGTGGTCTTCCTTCTCAAAACCCATAACCTTAGTCTAATAATGAGAAAAATTTCAATTTCCAATTGAGGGGCATTCAACAAAATACCTGACCAGTATTCCTCAACATTGTCAAGGTCATCAAAAACAAGGAAAGTCTGAGAAACTATCTCAGGCAAGGGGAGCCTAATGAGACATGATTAAATATAATGCCATATCCTGCGTGGGACCCCAAAACATTAAAGGACATTAAGCAAAAACTAAGGAAGTCTGAATGAAGTATGGACTTTATTTATAGCACCAATATTTGTTCATTAATTATAATAAATATGCCATACTAAGATGTAAATAAATGGGGGAACTGGTTATGGGAGTATTTAGGAAATTTCTATATTAGCTTTGCAATTTCTTTTTAAATCTAAAATTGTTCTACAAAATAAATTTTATTTAAAAAAGAGAAACTACTTGGAGAACCTAAGATTAGAAAAGGATAAAGGAACCAAGACCTTCCAGTACAGAAGCACCTCACAACTGTAAAAACTATCATTAGCCAGTTATATGTAATACCAAAAGTGAAAATATCTAGTCCAAATGCTTTTAACAATCAAACATCTGCACTTACATTTTAAGATAATCATTCTTTTCAAAATATCTCATTTGCTTATAACCTAAAAGTGGGTTTTAAAGTGTTTATATCATATGTACTTTTGAGTATGAATAATCCTTAAACTCACTGGTACAGTGACTGTCTTTCTACTATGCTAAGAACTGGCAATGTTAGTATGTCCTAGAAATCTGAGATCTAGTTTAATGGTTGCAAGCGACAAAGCATACTTGAATACTTGTTCAGAAGACACCCAGGTTTACAAAATCAAGGAGAAAAAGTTGAAAGCTGGGAGATAGTCAGCTGATAAGCCCAGAAAGTGGTTCAGTAATAATTTTAAATGATATTATATAGTTTCATGCAGCAGATAGTAATCTATTTTTGTTTCTTAAACAAAGAAAAAAATTAGTAATTTGAAATAAAATATGAGTGAAATTATGGAGACTTTTCATATAAGACTGAAAAACAGCTTTATACATCTCTGAGATAGTTTGACATAATTGAATGCATATATTCACTTACTCATTCAAAAACATTTATAGTCAACTCTGGATAAAATAGATTTTCAATAGCCCTAAGTTTCTAGCTGAATTACTGAAAAACAACAGCAACAACAACAACACACAGATACACATTGCTGCAAAGTCAGTGACCATAAGGCAGGGCAGAAATCACGACTTTATTCAGTATCATCATTTAATTTCATCTGATGAGATCAGTTGATATCATTTTCAAAAGACAAAGAAAACTAAACAAAGGGAAGCTGATAAAGGTGGAGGCAGGTGCTTTTGTAATTCATTAGCTATATTTGTGACAGCCTTTGAAGACAGATATGACAAGCATGATTATGACTTTCCTTTGAGGCCTACATTCAATGGCAGATTAGTAACCTGATAAGTTTTCTATATTTATCTTCATAACAGAGATCCATTTTCAAATCAGCCAACACAAAGCATGGCTTCTTTTTATGTTGTTGCAACACCCTCATAGGACGGGGCCATCTGGACAGATTGGCTGGGGTCTGATGATTACTCAGGAGATGCCTGTAATGAATAGGTTACCTCTGTGGAACTGTTAGGAGGCAAAGGAACTTTTTCCTGTATGGCCAGTTTGTTGCTTAGAATAACGATTGCTCTTTTAAGGGAGAATAGTACATTATTTTGTTTGCTATATGAATCAATGGAAAGTAAAGGAAAACAGAACTGAGCTCAGTTCTTACCTTGTTCTATGTGGTGAGAGGGAATAGGGCGGGGGTGGAGGTGTTGTCTTAAAGGCACATGTGTGTGCTCTAAGTCCCACTCCAAGGAAGCACACTCCTATTCCCTGGACTGGATAACATCCAGCTTCTTCCAGCTTGGAAAGAGGAAATGGGCTGGCGTGTGCCCCATAGAAAGATACAAGTCACTTTTAGAACATGTGAATCCTGCCTTCATCCAAGGTTTCTTCTTTTCAAGAAAAAATAACATATCTTCTATTTTGGAGTTTCAGTCCGGAAATTTTCATTGAGCACCTTTTGTATGTCACATTGTTCTGAGCACCAGAGCACACAGGTTGTCATTTTTGCTCTTTGGAAAGAAAAGTAGAGTTGGAAGAGGCAAACATGGGAAAACATGTCATGCCCACTTGAAATCCTCATCACATTTTCAGGTATAAGCTTTCCTGAGCCAAATAGAGAAAGAAAAGCCCATATTCCTGTTATTAACTTAGAGATGGAGGCAGGTCAAGAATGTTTACTGATCACCTAATGACACTTGACCAATACTTAACATATGTGCAGGAGAATTTATTAAAATATTTGTATTTCTCCTGCCATTTCTCATGTCCCATTTTCCTGGAATAGTTTCTTGCTTTACATATACTTGTAAGCCATAAAGCAGAAGCTACTTGAAGTCAGTGTTTGCTTATCATTTTGAAAAATTTAAATTTATTGAAGAGAATGTACCAGGTAACTCCAGAGGCAAGGGGTATGACTCTGTGGACAAGGAGAGAGAGAGAAGATTCTTAAAGAGTGGGAACAGGAGAAGGATATCTATGACTAACTAGGACCTGATGTAGGTCATAAGGTCTCAGAAACAATCATGCTATCTACCCACCAAGGCTGAATTTTAAGGATCATGGTTCCCAGTCTTGCCAAAGATTCACCCCCATTCCCCAATCAGTTAAGAAGCTAAGAAGCTGTTGCAACTTGAGGGATCACTTAGATCAGGATGACTAGCCGGATGCCCCGAACTCCATTCTGCTCTGGAAGACCCATGGTTCAATCTTGGTTAGGGAGCAAGTTGCAGAGAGAGGGGTAAACCCCATTGAAAACTCAAGTTGAAGTCTCTTTGAATTGGGAGTCAAATTTCAACTGATTTAAAGGAAATGAAGAAATGCAGCCATATTTCTTCACAGCTGAATTTGAAGCTTTGACTTCATACTTACCACTCGCAAATTGTCTTATTTAATTTTCAAAAAAACTCATGCAGTAAGTATTGCTAGTTCTTTTTATCTCTTGAAAAACTATGATTTTTGTTTTGGTTCTCAGGTACACAGAGTTAGCTTGATCAAAATCCTTAGCTCATGGCACACTCTTGTCTTTGGTCCATATTAGCCATCTTTTTTGTCACTGGCTTATAATTTTTTGGTTATTTTTAATTATATAATAAGCATACATGAAACCACCATTAGTAAAAGCTAGGACTTTGACATACACCTTATTACCTCCCCCAGTCCATCCGTTTGCTTCCCCCTGTGCATGGTAACCACCATCTCAAATCCTCTTTCATTCATCCACTTTTTTCCTTTCTTATATGGCTTTATTTTCTATATTTGTATTCTTAAAATGTTTATTTTTATTTTATTGTTTTTAATATTGTAAAAAGGATATCATGCTACATGTAAATTGTGGGGACTCACTTTTTATACTTAATATTATATTGTTATGTTTGATCTACATTCCTGGGTGGGACTATAATCTATTCATTTGACAGCTATACAATATTCTATTGTGTGACTATACTATCATTAGTCATCCCCCACCCCCAAAAAGGGCATTTGGGTTGCTTCCAGATTTCACTATCATAAACAGTGCTGCTAAGACTTTTGTGTGTACATGTCCCCTGCTGAACATTGGACTTTGCACCTCTATTTCCCACTGCTCCAGAACCCAGCCCATGCTCTGTGCTATTTTCTGAAGAGCATTTCTAATGCATGCACCTTGGCTGGAATTCAGGGGAGTTCCACAGAACCCACAGAGGACCTGCCTCACAGAGAGGCCATATGGAAAAGCAATATGACTCTATGACAGGAAAAGGAAAAAGTACCAAAATGGAGAGAAAACAATGGTTATCATAAGTAAAAATAAGTAAATCAGTCTCCACCCTGAAGAAGTCTATGAATGTTCAATGACATGAGTGCTGGATTTGAGATAAAGCAAAGTAAGTTAGCAAGTTAGGAGTCTAACAGCCATGTGACTTATGGAGCTCAAAGAATGAGAACTGAAACAACCTCAGAGATTAGGGAGTAAGTGTCAGGAGGAGTGCAGGCTTGGAGAAGCCTGGAGAAAGGCTCCCACAACCAGCCTCTGCAAACTTAGGTCGGTATGCTTACAACCATGTATTTGCTGGCATGTGGAAGAAAGCAATATGCCCCTATTTGACACCAACCTCAGAATTATTCTTGAGCTATTTAATCAGCAATATTCGTATAGCACAACTATCCCTCTTGCATTTCAAATACTACCAGGAGAATGGAGATGGGAGAAAAGAAATATAAACCAACTTGGCAGTATCGTGTGAATCTAATTACAGAGCAAAATGCATGTAAGTAATTACTGTCATGGATGTGGCAGACATAGACCTGAGAGCATGTCATGCCACAGTAATTTTTTTCAACCTTCCCATTGCCTCAATATTCAGTTCCACTCTTAGGCATAAACTGAAAGACCCCTCATGAGGTGGTCCTTTCCCATCATCCAGTTTCCTCTAGCACCATATCCTTACAAGGTCCAATCATCCTATCTACAGAGACTTAATGCTGCTCACCAGAATTGTCATGATTTGTGTTATGATTCTGCTGTTCCTACTGACTGAAATGCCCTTTGCTATCCCATCCACTAACTTCTAAGCATCTCCAAGAGGCACCTCAAGGGTGAGTGCCTTCTGGTATCACTTGATCTTTCTTAGCCCTTCTCCCTCTCTCTTCTTCTCTTCCTCCATCTCCCCATCCCCATGCCCAGGCCTATGAAACAGACCATCACACTACAAATATACTTCTAGTTTGACCCCTGTCACACTTTTCCTCCCATTAGGTTTTGAGTTCCTTTAGGATGAGGGATGTAGTTAATGACATCTGGTTGGCACTCAACAGAAGTTGATATAGTAGATGTTGTAAATGCCCTTCTTTACTCACTTTAACCTGCTTAGACACCCATCATCCAGCTGCTGAGAATAATTTTGGCTAATGTCTTGACATTTGTAACCTTCTCAGGAAAACTGGCCTTGGCAGATGGGAGCCAACTTGCCAGAAGCTGAGTGAGAGAAGGTCAGCCAAACTTCTGGGGTTGGCCAATGACTGATTGCTGAAAGAGTACAAAAGCCCTGCCCCTTTCCTCAATGAGGCAAACACTGCCATAAAAGGAATGTTTCAGTGTCTGGTGCATCAGGCCAAAGCTAGACTTGCCCTGAGACCACATCCTTTCTCCATTCTTCTGCTTCTGTACCTTGCTTCCCTCATTCCCTTACTGCTTTTTCCTGAAGAGTACATTATAAAGCACATGTACCCGAATCCCTGCTTGAGGCTCTGCTTCTAGGGAATATACCTGAAGACAGTTGGTTTTTTAAATTGAATTACGTTGCACTGAGGAACTTGTCCAAGAGAAGCTGGCATTTGAGTTTAAGTCTCTATTACCAGAAAATCCCTGTTTTACTCTACCATTCTATCAAATGTCTCTAATCGTTGGAAAGTTGTGAACAATAATTATATGACACAGAAATGTGTATAATATTATATATAACTTAATATACAAAATAATATATAGCTCTGCAGTCTAATTTACCTCAAGAGTCTCGGTTTCTTCATCTGGTAAGTGGGGATCCTCATAGGATTGTCAGGTGGTTTAAAAGTGACAATGGGTAAATTCTCACCATACAGCAAATTTTCAGTAAATGATTTCCAGTACCCAACAGTGCCTAATAGGATATTTTGACAACCCATTGTATAGAGAGTGGTGTTGAGTAAGATTAAAGTAGATAAAGTCAATTTTTTGTATTTGGCAGGGTAAACTTCTATTAGTTGGACTCCCTGGGGTGGGATTTGTGTTTGTGTCAGCTTATAGAAAAATGTGAGTTTTGAATTTGCACACTTATAAGCTATAGAGAATCAGGTTTATTGTAATTAATGATGTGCTTACTTTGGGGTTCATATACTTGTACTGAAGATCATGTGTTAATCTGATTTATTTAGATCTGGAAAAGAGAGGGAGCTGGAATAGTTTCCCCTACTAGACCATTTGTATTAGAGACATTCTTCCCAGGTATCTTTGCTTTACTCTTAATTGGGAGCTTTTCCTACCTTTCAAGTAGCCTACCATTCCCAAATATTATAGACTGAAGGAAAGAGGGTTTTATTTTGACTACACTGGAAAGCTTTTTTTTTTTTTTTTTTAATAATCAAAAAAGGGAATCAAGTTGTAAAGGGGAAAAGCAGAGAAGTCTGAGACTTTGGTCATCCATAAAACTGAAAATCTCTAAAACTTAGTTCCAGCTCCAGAATTCTGTCATTCTAAAGCGAGATCTTTTTTCCAACATATAAAAAGTAAAAATAAAAACTCACTGCTTGATTAAATTTACCTAAAATAAACTCACCAGACTCAGGCCGTTTCCCCACACCAACCTGAGGAGAGAATGTGCTGACAGCCTTGGTGGGGGAGCAGGGGGCAGGGAGGGGGGCAGGGAAACAGGGTCGGGGGGGCAGGGAAGCAGGGTGGCAAAACATGAAGGAAATGCTTCCAAAAGCAAGTTATTCCCACCTTCCAGTGTTTGGGTTGTCTGAAATCAGCAGCAATAAAGCTCAAGTGTCAGAAAGCAGGAACAATTTCTTTGCCTTGAGTGAAATGTAGGCTATTTCCAATGACTGGGAATTAATATTTGTTAAGCTACTGTAGTTCAAAAATGTTGTCATTTCAGAGAATGGAACAGCCACAGGAAGTGGGCCACACAGAGCGCACTTAGAGAAAGAGAAGAATATAGATTCAGTCCCTGCCAAGACGTTGAAAAAATTGCCTAGAAAAGGTCAATTTGATTTAGAGGGGATTTATACAGGTTTTTTTGTTTTTCCTTTTTTTAAAGCTCTCTTTCACTTTGCATGGCTCAGTGGAGAACAAAGAAAAACAATGTATTTGGTTTTATTTTCCCAGGATGTGAAATGCCTTGGCAAACAAAACTTCCAATGAATTTAATCAGACCTTTGAAAGGTTGCCATATTGAAACCAAGCATCTCAATATAAATTGGTAAAAATATTTTCATACACCCTTGATGGTTATCTTCTAAACTAAATTATTATGATATACAACCCCAGGCTCTTGGCGAAATGCTAAGAATACTGCAAGGAAAGAAAAAGCTTAAATTTTTATATTTGTGAAGTGTGTTGTTCCTTTTTTTTTTTTTTTAATTTTGCTTGGTCCTTTTATCAGGCATCTTATTAATTTGTATAAATCCTAGATGAGAAAACAAGTGTGTACATGTGACAGACTCACATGAAATGTGTTAAGTTGTAAATAAAATTGAGTGTATATGGAATGCAATTGAATAGATGGAGGGACTCACTATGTATAAATAGATAGGGAAGAAAAATCACATATGCATAGTAAACTGTGAAAACAGGAGTTATCCATTGAAACTTTGGTTTTTGCTTCAAAATATTTCTTGGTGTTCCATGGTTTTCTCAATAAATATTAATTTGTAATCAACAAAATTTTATTGATTCTCATTTCTTTTACAAAATTAAGCCCCTAGAATGAACAGTTACAAGGAATTTGGTCAGTCATATCATGTTGCCCCAATTGGAATTTTAAATACAAATATTTCTTAATGTATCAATTAGAAAAACTTCACATTGAAAGGAATTTTAGAGATCATCACTTTCCACCCTGTGATGCTCTGTCTACCACTGGGTGCAGTAAGTTCTCTATTATTAGTGACAGTCCAGCAGATTCTGCGCCTCCACAAAGCGTCTATGTTGAAAGGATCCAGTTAGCTGTTAGTTATTTCCCTTCTGACAAGCCTGAGACCAGGTGAGTGTAGAGCCTTCTTTCCAGGGCAGGAATGGTTTCGCAGCCTCTTCCCAGAGGCCATTGGAGTCACAGCTTGTCTACTTCCAGTGACAGGGAATCCACTACCTCAGGAGAAAGACTGCTCCAGTTCAAAATAACTCAAATTCTTTAACAAATAAAATGGTTTTTTCCTAGCTTGGGCCCTGACCCTGCTTCCTGCCTGCTACCTCTTTCTCCTTCCCTCCGGCCTCTCTAAAGACAATCTGTTCTCATTGCCTCCCCTCCCCTCTCGTTCCTCAGCCTATAGTGGGCTCCACTTCCTCCATCTGAAAACAGTGACCATTTTAAGTCTGTATGTGTGTGACTTGTATTTGAAAAATAAAAACTTAGTGGACATCTTTAAATAAAAATATATTTTTTGAGTTATGAAAATTACACTTTGAAAAAAGGACGAAGATTTTATAATACTCACTATTAGCTACCTTATGGAGAAACAGATGGTTCCTTCCCTACTAGTAAGAATATGTGTATACAATACTTTTGCCAAGCAATAGGGAGCAAAGCACACGATAACTGCATCTGCTCTTGGACTCAGCAATCCCATTTCTGGGAATTTATCCTGGAGGTATACTCACAAATACGTGAAGAAGTATGCATTTAAGAATGTCCTTGCAGGGGCCCCTGGGTGGCTCAGTCGTTAAGCGTCTGCCTTCGGCTCAGGTCATGATCCCAGCGTCCTGGGATCAAGCCCCGCATCCGGCTCCCTGCTTGGCGGGAAGCCTGCTTCTCCCTCTCCCACTCTCCCTGCTTGTGTTCCCTCTCTCACTGCATCTCTATCAAATAAAAAAAAAAAAAAAAAAAAGAATGTCCTTGCAGGGCGCCTGGGTGGCTCAGTCGTTAAGCGTCTGCCTTCGGCTCAGGTCATGATCTCAGGGTCCTGGGATGGAGCCCCACATCGGGCTCCCCGCTCTGCGGGAAGCCTGCTTCTCCCTCTCCCCTCCCCCTGCTTGTGTCTCTCTCTGTCAAATAAATAAATAAAATCTTTAAAAAAAAAAAAAAGAATGTCCTTGCAGCCTTGGTTATGGTACCACAATGGCAAAAATACAGTAACAGCAATTGTAAATAATAACAGGAAGCAATCTAAATATCCACCATCAGGGAACTAAGTAAATGAGATACAGAAAAGCTGTATAACAGCATATATGCAGCCCTTAAATAGGATGCAATGGTTTCTGCTACCAGAAAAATAAGTGATGTTCAGAACAGCGCATATAGTAAGCTCCTCGTTTGTGTGTAAATATATTATATAAAAGCATATGTCTGTAAGTGCATGCATATGCACATAATATTTCAGGAAGGACAGTCTAGGACCTGTACTAGGTGGTAAGCCCTGTGAAACAGAACCAAGGTGAGGGAGGTAGGCCTCACATTGAGAGCCTCACTTTATCTTTGTCCTCTTGTGCTGTTTCTACTATTTACCATGTTCTGTGATCTCTTTTATAATAACAAAAAGTAAAAAGCTCCTTATTTTTAAGTTGTTGCCCACACACAGTATGCAGTCTCTCTATAGCTTAACCTGTTGACAGTTCACATTTCCTTACCTGGAAGAGTTACGTAATCCTCAGCTGTGAAAATTCTAGAGGCCTTTTTCCTTTTACAGATCATTTGTTGAACTGTCGAACAAAAGTTTTATCAGCCTTGATCCCTGAGAACCTCACTGTTTACCTTTTCCAACAAGAAAATGTCCACTTATCACGACCCTTTATTTCCTGTTTCTGAGCCAATTTCCTATTTGTTACAAAACATTTTCCCCAGTTCCATAGTGACATACCTTTTCCCCAATGGCTTTTGATGCAGAACTTTGTTAAAAGCTTTGCAAGTGGAAATAGATTACATTTTCTTTTTATCCTTTATCTACAGTCACATATGCATGTCCCTTTAAGAGAATATATGATGTGGTCAGCTCTAACTTCCTTTTCTGGAAATGACATTACTTTCTTCACTATCATTTATATGTCCAGTGGTTCCATTTTTATTTTTAATTTTCACTGATTTGACCACTTCATAATTTGATAATTTTCATAAAAGCGGAACAGATTAATGGGTATTTTCACATTCCCTTCTGGACCTCTTTGCATAGATGGATGTGAAATTGATAATCAATGAGCCCTTAAAATATTGATATTTGCCACTTTAGTTTCCTCATTTTGCTCTCTGACGTTTGAGCATTGACAGTCTACAAATTTATCAATACATACTACCTATTTCTGATTATTTGAAACTAGTTTGCCAATTAGACATAGACATTTAAATAAGATTTGGAGGAATAAGAGTGTTATACATTAATCTTCTCAAAAGATATTTTTTAAGAATGACATATGTGCCAGACATTCCAGTTGTTGCTGGGAATACTGTTGTGAGCAAAACCAGCCATGGTGCCTTCCATTATTCCATTATTAAACTTACAGCCCAGTGGACAAGACAGACATAATCACAGAAATGTATAATTACTAACTTTGATAAATGCTGTAAAGGAAAAAGAAATGCAAGGAGCTGTGAGAGAATGTAATTCACCTGGGAATGAGGGGTGGTGCTGTGTCAGAGAAAATGAAAACAATTGTGAGCCTTTGTCGGAACCATCACTGGTGTGTATACTTGGCTGTTTAAGACTGCAAGTATACTTGTCAGCCTTCCTCTGGATACCTGCAGAGGATCTGGGCTTGTTTATATGCCTACTCTTTCCTGATCCAAGCCCTGCTATGCTCATGATCATGGTTGGATTCCCTGACCCACTTCCTCTCTCTTTAACACTCTTCCCATTTGCTTGATCCAAGACCAGGAGCTCCATGTTTCTCAGATAAGTAGGGTCACAGATCCCACATGGCTTCTATGGTTTGGAAAATCAAACTTTCATTTTCACACTTTTAATCCCAGGCGACCCTTAATTTTAAGTAAACTATTTATAATGATAGTTCTGCAGAAAGGCATGAACTTCTTGACCTAAGAGGAATATCTTTTTCCTAATATCTGGTTCACTGACATTAATTTTGTCCTTATTAAACCAATTTGGCAGAGAAATCTTCCCCTAAAAATTTTGTATAATCAAGACTCAAGTGAAGAATATATTCATGTTACCTTCTGGCAATTAAAAAAAAATCTCTAAGCCAATATTTGACTCCTGGATACAGTTTAACAAAACTTTGCCTCCTATTTAGAGTGAGAAATCATCTACACTGGTTTTTAAACATATTTTCATATCTTTCTTTTACGGGGTAACATGAAAGGAAAATCATTTTTCTACACTTAAATTTTAATACGAGTTTCTCTAGATGACCAGTCATGTTCCTAACTATTCTAGACCTGATGAGACATAATGTAATGAATTCATAGAAGAGGGGTGGGGGAAAAAGGACATTCCTGTGACCTGAATGTACCAAGGTAAATATTATAATAAATAGTATTTATGCAAAAATGCCCCCTCCAAAATGTTTTCCTTCTTCCTCCATCATGTTCTCCATCCATCCGTTACCAATTTCCTCTTTCTTTCTTGGTCTGTTATCTCTTGATTTTCCCTCCCTTTTCATCCCTCAGTCATCCACCACCTAGAACCTTTGTTCACTCCTGCTGAGACTACTATAGGAGCCTCCCTTTACTCTTCTCCTGCCTTCTTTCTCTTCCCTTTCCCCAATCATCCGATCATGTTCCTGGATTAACCTTTCAAACGTGATGGTCTCCTATGTGATTCATTATTGCCCCCAAGAGAAATTACAAGTATCTTAGCTAGCTACGTGAGGCCCTCCACTTTCTACCCTTCACTTACCTTTCCTGGTTTATCTTTCTCTGTTCTTCAAGATCGATTAAGTACCTATCTCTGTTTAACACCTCGTAAACACTTAAGAAATGTTTGTGAATAAATGAAAGAATGTGCGCTTTCCCTTCTATACCTTGTTCATCCTACGAGCCATGTCTTTACATTTATGCTATATATCCAAAGCCTAAATTTCTTTTTGGCCTGGTTTTGTAAAATTCACAGTGATCTTTCTACAGTGACGTCATCTTTCTATGAACTCATGGGCTTCACTGCTTCTTTGGGAAATAAGGTTCCAGCTAGCAGGGATCTCCACTAAATTTCTCTAGCCTGGCAAAATACAGTAAGGGGTTTGGATGTTAAAAAGTAACCAACTAAAATCTGAAAACTGTTATAGTCTCAGCATTCTAGTAGTATCATTGATGACCCAAATGTCTCTTTTTTATGAGTCTATGACTCATTCCTCTCTGACCAAAAATGTTGGCCCAAAATACAGAGAGGAAAGATTTTACGAGATTGCTTACATCAAAATGTAAATCATCTGCATGGATTTGTGGGCACGGCAGCCTTCAAATAAAATTGTGTAGGGATGTAAGTAAATGAGTTCAAAGGAATCTTTAGATGTGTGAATAAATAGATACTATATTCTTTTCCCCACCCCCAAGGAAATAGTACACAGCCAAATCTTTTTTTGTGGATAGACTGGGGGGCATGTAGTTTAGGGTCATACATTTTAAGTTTGCTTGGATTTTAAGTGAGCCATTCAACTCTTGGCGTATCTCATTTTATAAAGAGAATTATATCCTGCTCCTCCCACCAGGCCTAGAAAGAGACACTTTACCTTCTGAACTTTTCCTCCCCCAGGTATTCTGATGTTTGAATGAGGATGAGACTGCTAAGGCACTCACTCCAGCTTTCATGCTATACCAGACAAAATAAGTCTTCTCTCTATCAGGACTTAGAAAAATCTACCTTTATCCATGGTAAACCCCCTTTTCCCAGATTATGCACCATAGGAATGACCAGGATGCCATATAACCATATAGTAATAAACCATTCCTCCCCACTCCCTGCCATCTGAAGGATCCTTGTATATTATAGCTATGGTCATGTCACCACTTGGATCAAAAGTCTTATGTGGCTTCCCATTTGGGACATTCCATATAGATTTCCTAATACCCTAACTATCCAATTTACCATTTAAGGCTTTCACAATGTGGTTCCCATGTACCTGATCCATCTAATCTCTCACTACTTTCTCACTTCATCGTACCAAACTATTTGCATTCCTCTGGACACTGCGTTTGTTTCATGAATCTGCTTTTTTCATGCTACTCTCTCCACAAGAGGGTCTTTTTCCTGATTTTTTTTAAATTTTTTTTAAGATTTTTTTTATTTATTCGCGAGAGAGAGAATGAGAGACAGAGAGCATGAGAGGGAGGAGGGTTAGAGGGAGAAGCAGACTCCCTGCTGAGCAGAGAGCCCGATGTGGGACTCGATCCCGGGACTCCAGGATCATGACCTGAGCCGAAGGCAGTCGCTTAACCAACTGAGCCACCCAGGCACCCCCTGATTATTTTTTAACTGTTAAAGTCCTAAGCATTTTTCAAGTTTCAACCCAATTATCACTTCTTTCGCAAAGCCTCCCTCAGGGTCACTGTCAAAGTGATCACTCCTTCTCTACCTCCTGATATTTTACAAATACTTTTATTATGGAATCATGAGAAATATACTTTTATTTTATTTAAGCCTCTGCAAGTTGGAGTCTATCTCTTACAACAGCTTGGGCCATATCCTGATGCAATAGATCTACAAGTTTAAGGGTCTAGTCATTGGGATTTTGAAGCAAATATACCACTTGCCACTGGATTTTCTTTCACTATTCTTTTTATACTACAGATAGATTTTCATTATATAAAATCAGTATGCCAAAATTACCCTAAATAATATAGAGCTTCTCCTTTTATTTTCTTCCCCAGGTTGTAAATGTGGCCTAGTCTCATCCTATCTTTCTCTTATGCTGCCACATAAACTGATTCTATCTCCTAAATTCAGTTGCTTCACCAGCCTTAATTAGTATCTTATGAGTAACAGCATGAGATCATAAAGATGAAAAGATATGTTCACTGTTCATAGAGTTCACAGTCCACGGAATGGAAATACATCTAATCCAATACGGTGAGTGTAGTCTTAGCGTCTATACAAGATTCAGGGAGTATAGAGAAGGGAATGACTCATGGTCCCTAGTTTTGAGGGTCAAGGAGTGGTAAAGCATGAGAACCAGGGAGTGTTTCAAAGAAGGTAATGTTTGAACTGGGATATTTCCTAGTAGGCAGTAGGATAAAAGGAGTTCTGGGTAGAGGGAATATCGGGTACAAAGGTGCAGAGTTTAGCAGCAGTATGGGAACCTCAAGTTATTTTGTGTGGATGGAGCTTATGGCGCAAGGTGAGGCGTGGCAGGATAGAGGGCTAAATGCATAGTCTAGAGCCATAGCGTAAAAGACCTCATTCACTATACAAAGGAATTCAGACTTAAATCTTAAGGTTATGGGAAGACATTTAATGGTTCTAAGCAGAGGAGTTACATAAAATTAGCTTTGTATTTGGAATAAATTGAGACCAGAGAAAAAGACATCAGTTAAAAGTCCCTTGCCTCCAAGGCCCCCTCCAAGAAAGAATCGAAGAGTACTGAAACTTAGAGGGAGTCACAGGAGAAGGAGAGAAAGCACCTGAAATGGGGCTGATGAAAAGTAGCAACAGAAGGTCTTGCAGGTGGGTTGTATGAAGGGAGTATCGAAGAGGATGGCTAAGATAAACCTAACTTTTTAGTTTAGGTGGTGGCAGAAAAAGCCCTAAGTTCAGCGTTAGACAAGCTGAATTTCAGGAATCTGTCTTCACCCTTGATGTGCTCATGCTGATTCCCCAAATGGCTTACTTGTAAAGCTATGCTGGGGGTGGGAGGTTAGAAATAATAAGAAGGAGTAGAGAGAAATAAGTCCACATAATCCCCTCATTCATTTGTTCTGATTCCAAATTCAAGTTTTGTGGATGGTGGGTTTTGAAACTACAGGAATAAACATTAATATAAAGAGAAAGAATAGTTTTCCTTCTTGTGATTTTGCGCATACTTTCTGGTTCCCAAATGGAAACTTTCCCAAACAATTCTCCTTCTGTTGAAGGTAGAATAGGAGAACTGGTACTTGTCAAACGTTGCATATAAATCTACAACCATCTGGTTCTAAAGCCCATGCTTCTTCCATTACGTGACACTGACTATTCAAGGAATACCTTGGCTCCAGAAATCAGGCTCAGAATAATAGTTAGTTATGAGAAAACTGAAAGGTTTCCCTGTCTCTTAAGCTATAACATGCCCTACGAAACATTCCTCAACAGAAGCATGCCTTCCAAGTGTTCAAACTCAATTTCAGAAATGATCATACCTATCTCATGCCATCCAAGAAATCCTTTTGATAATTTGCTGAAGCTAAATGAAAAAACCATCCAATCGAATTATACATGATCAAGCAGAAGAATGCAAGAGTTAGGAAAAATTCCTTCTGAATCTATTTAGAGTTTAACATCTATCAGTTGGAAAGTACTCTCTACACACACTTCTCTCATTGGACAGTCCACCTGCCAGCACTAACTTCTAAGTCTTCTCAAACCTAGGAGAGGTTCTCAGTCCCAACAGAGCTGCATGACTATGAAGGACAAGAGATTTCTCTTGGAATCCCTGTGTGACAAGATCAAAATTCTATTTAAATCAAGCACAAATACTACTTAATTGGTAGATGATTATATTACCCACATCTTAATCAGCATTTTCTGTTGGTACTTATTTGACCCAGCAAAGGGCAGCAGTACCTTGCTCTTTTTCCTTGGAAACTTCAAAGTGCCCTTGGCACGACCAGGGAAAGATGTGAGCAATAAAAGAAGTGCTGGGAAAGAAGCTTGCATTCTCTTAATAGCTCTAACCACACTACACAGTGTATGTCAAGATGTTAAAGAGAACAGAAACTCCTAATGCTTTGTGCAATGTATACAGTTCCTGGGCTTTGATGTTTCTGTTTCTGTCCCTTTAGTTGTACAAAATTGTCTGTTTTTCAAAAAAAATCTTTTATGTATCATTACTGACCTGTCAAACGTTATTTTAACTTAAAGAGTAGCTGACGCCTTGCAGTAAACCTTGAAAAGCCCCCTGTTTAAAAACAATCTGCCTTTATGCTGTACTATCCATAGTGTGGTTATGTTTTTATTACAGGGAACATGTCTTGGAGAGAAATTTTCTACACAGGCATTTAGGTCCGAACAAATGCAGCCACGTAAGAGCCCAGACTTGGTCTTTTGCCCTGATGCTACGTGCCTGGTGTCTCAGTGAATTAAAATGGAAATTCAGAGCCTTTGCAAAGTTTAGGGATGGCAAAGGCATCTCCACAGTTTTTTCAGGCCTCCCTTTTACACCCCAAATTATCCTAACACCGCTTTTTGAGTTATGCATTCTCACAAATGTAAAGCAATTACCTAACTCCTAAGTCATTTTTTCTCTTTAGAACAAATTAAACATTTCTCTCAAGTACCATCTCATTTGGCTCAGTCAAGATTCCTCCCCCTTCACCACCACCACCACCACCATCACCAACTCCCACTTTTTTTTTTTTCATTGTTTTGGCAAGCACTGACTTGACTTCCCTTCCTTCCCCCGCCCTCTTGCCAGTTTTGTCCCCCTCCTGAATTGACCGTTTGAAGTGTTTCCCAACAGCCTCACTGAGGAGGAGGTAGCAATGCACAGAACTGCTGTGTGACTTAGTGAGCTTGAACGATCTGGACATCAGAGGGAAGGAAGTGGGGGATCTGCATCCAAGAGGTTTTCTTCATGATTGAACTGAATGGAATTGTTCTGGAGGAAGTGATACATGTTCCCATTCATTGGTGGTAGGGTTATACTGAAAGGCAGAAGGTAGCAGGAGATACTATAATTGGACTCCCTCACAAGGGTTTAGAAGCTATTGCATTATCATTAATGGCATTTTTTCCATTTATATCCTGCAATTGTTAGTCATTGTTTATGAGAATACTGTAGGATTAGCCTTGTGTTTTTTGGCTTTTTTTTTTTTTTTTTTTTTTTTTTTTTTGGCCATTATGAGAATTGCTTTAATTGATGAGCAAGCTGGAGTCATAGTTTTCAAAGTCAGTCTTGTGTAAGATACTAAATTACATTCACTGAGATGACAGTAAATGTGGGTAATTTTTAAACAACTTTTTACATACTTTGAATAAAAGTGCATTGATTCTTAACTAAAAACTATGGGCTAATCCCTTTCCACTGAAAGCTTTCTTTATTTTATTTTTAGGATTCTGAATAGGAGATTCAAAAGGAAATTTTTTAAAAGATTTATTTATTTATTTTAGAGAGAGAGAGTGAGTGAGCAGGGGGGAGAGACAGAGGGAGAGTGAGAGAGAGAATCTCAGGCAGACTCCGTACTGAGCACAGAGGCTGATCCGGGGCTTGATCTCAGGACCCTGAGATCAAGACCTGAGCTGAAGAATGAGCCACTTAACCAACTGAGCTGCCCAGGCATCCCCAAAAGGAAATTTATAATGACAGTGCCTATATTTGAGTAATTTTCTCTAAGATGCTCATTGATAAATTCCCCCACATTTTCTAACTGTAAGAATTCATCAGGCCTCAGGAAATTTTCTCCTATACCTTCTACCTTTCCAACATTAACAACATACTCTTACCCAAAAAGAGAAACTTTAAGTGAAATCAGGGTCACTGCCTATGCCTGAATTGGATCTGAATGCAGTCCCTCTTTTTGGGTATGTGGTCTGTTTTTATTTATTTTTTTAAAGTTTTTATTTTAATTCCAGTTAATTAAATACAGTGCTCTATTAGTTTCAGGTCTCTGTGGTGTTACCTTAACCTGTCTCACCCCCAGGTCACTTCTTTGTGAAACCAGAGGGTCAGACTAAATTTCTGAGATCTTGCTCTCTCTCTCTTTTTTTTTAAAGATTTATTTCTCTATTTGAGGCAGGGTAGGGGCAGAGGGAGAGGGAGAATCCTGAAGCTGACTCCCCGCTGAGCACAGAGCCACGAGGGGACTCAAGCTCATGACCCTGAGATCATTACCTGAGCTGAAACGAAGAGTCCGCCGCCCAACCAACTGAGCCACCCAAGCGCCCCTGAGATCTCCTTAATCTAGAGTTAACATTCCATAAACAAACAATAAATCCATGAATGAAGAAACTACTTTGAAGAGAGGAGTAAAGTCAGATGTGTATGCATGTTTTTGAGAAGTTCTGAGGTAATGCACTGAGTTTTTCATTCTTTCATCCATCCATTCATTCATTCTCATTTTTTTAGCACCGGTCTCTTTACGTTCTGAGTTATAAAGATTATAATATTCCCAAAGAACTCACAACCGAATGAATCAGCATTCACATATTTTTTATAGTCTCCTCTGTTTCCTTAGGTGCTAAGAATATATTGTTAAAGAAATGCTTTTCCACTTCTTACCTAATAATGGAGGTTTTGATAAATAAAACCCAACTTCTTAACCAAATATGCATTTCTAACTATTTGAGAAACCAATTATATCTCTGATACAATTGTCGATCAGAGAAGGAGCGGATATATAAGTAATTTTTTAAATATCAGTTTAAGTTTTAATTTTTTATTGTCTCACTCTCTCTCAAACATACAAACTACTCAGCTACACATGGGCAGGGAATGTTTCATGATTCCCAAAGGTCCTTTCTTCCAGAGTCCCTTTCCTCTCGTCTTCTTTTTTTAATGTCCATCTTCATATTTTTAAGTCTAAATAAATGTACCAAGGGAATTATACATTGATTTATTTTTGCTCTCTTTCCAATAAATATGTCCAATTAGTTAATTTTATGATTCTTAAGTATCAATTGCTTCTGACCTAGGTGACTTAACCTACATTTTTCTTACATATTTTTTTGTTGGAGCTTTTCTTTTACAGGAAATTGCTAAGGATGTACTTCACATGTACGTCAATAACATGCTAATAAATCTGGTTCTCTCTTGCTTCTTTATAATTATGGTGCTTCAGCTGTCACCTTATTAATTTCAACACCTTTCATTTCCACTTACTTCTCTCTCTAACTTGAGATAAGCCTCTAGGAAATATCAAAACACTTATTTCCTCTTATCCCCCACCCTCCAAAAAAAAAAAAAAAAAAAAACTATAGCATGCCATAAAATCTGCAGACAGAAACTCACCAACAATGGGAAGAAGGCATTGACTGCTTTCCACAGCCTCTAAGCGACTGTCTGTAAGTGAAGATGTTCTGCTTTATATCTACTTTGGAGATGTCTTTGTGCAACAACAGAAAATTGTTGAGAGTGTAAAAACAAAAGTTAATTTTGGCAAAAAAAAACCACAAGTTGATAGAATTTAAAATGTTAAGGGAGATTAGATAGAAGTAAAAAAAAAATAAAGAAAATAATAAGGAAAATTAATGTCAATATGGTTTCAAAAGCCTTGGAAAATAATAGAAAGATGTACTAGGTAATATACTGGTGACCTGGATGATCAGACTGTCAGCACATTCATAGAGCTGTACATGAAAACCAGAAAGTCTAAGAGCATGAAGACAATACGCCAATCTCCCCACAGAGCCTGGTTGCTTACATTGCTGTGCTGTTAGTGTTTTGCATCCAATACAATGAACAAGTACAACTCCCAATATAATCAAAACACAATTTTGTTTTTGTGTCCCATGGTCCCTTTAAAATGTAGTCAGTGGTGGTAATCTCCTGACCCTGATGAGACCTCAAGAAATCACATGCTTTTAGTGATCATGTTAGGCAATAATGGTCTTAAGGTCACTTGAAATTGCAAAGACAGGTTTAATTTCCTAAGTAAAATGCCAAATCCTATGGAATATAATTTGAAACTTCATGTAGTATTAAATATTCTCTCCTTTCCAGATGGCTAGCACCTATGGAATCTGTTATAGAACAGGTGGTCAGCTTTTTATTTGCTTCCCTCTTCCCCCTCGCTCACTTGAACCCTCATCCTTGCTTCCTCAGGCTGTCCACTCCTCACAGGCTCTTGTCCTTAGAGTCCCTCATCCTCCCCACTCAAGGGAATTCTAAACAGGTCCTCTCTTGCGTAGATAGCACACATCCAGTTCACTGAAACCACACTGTCTGCCCCACACTCAGTAGAAGTGGGCTACGATCCAAACAGAATGTTTCCCCCTCTCTGTCATGAATTAGGCATTTTCTGATGATTCCCCTTAACCATGGTGAACATATTTCAAGCTTTTGAAGGATCCCATGGAAGCCCCCATCACTAGGCTTGAGTTGAAGAAGGTAACACTCCAAGCCCTCCTTCTTTGGGATAAATGAGGCCAACAACCAGCAATAGCATTCTGAGAACTATCATCCCTTTTCATCCTTTTAAAAATATTCCTCAAGGGTTTTAACTCTATCTAACTGGTTCTGGGACACCTATTTGGAAATTTCCTCTTCATATTTTAACACATTAGAAATTCATATCTATTGTGCCTTGATACCTTAATCAAAATACCAATTTTTCCATCCAATTATAGTCACTAATAGGGCTTTTGTGCCCGGAAGCCTGCTCATTTGGTTCAGTCAGTTTACATGGAGGGGGTGGCACTTGTTCATGGTTGCAGACCAAGGTTAGCCAACTCAAGTTCTTTCAGACAGGAACATGGGTGAATGACCATGGCCGGGTGGGGACTATAGTCTATTACGAGAATATGCCTGCCCAAAGGGAAAAAGGCCACTTGGCCATTGTGAGTGCAGTGATACCAAACTTTCTAATTTTTCAACAGAAGTTGAAACTAAAAGGTTTTTATGTGCCATCTCCACATTTTTAATGTGGGCTTAAAAGGGTCTGAGGACTTTATTGAGGTACATACTGGAAAATTAGTGGATCAGGTTCGGATAGAAGAGCAGCAGTTTTTGATTTTTACAGTAGGCTTGCTCTCAGCGTGCCTAGTTGTCATTTACAGTCATGTGTTTGGTGATTTGGGTGAGAGGAGAGCAACTGAGCAATTCAAGCTCCCCCTCTGTCCTGAGAGGAAAGCCCCATGTAGAAACCTGGAATTCCCTTCATATACAAGGAATATCAACAATTAAGACACTTGCATGCAAATCTGAAAGAGGGTAGGGTGGTGGGTAAATGTACTTTTATTGTTCAGGATGGGAGCTGTTTTTTACTTTCCTTGTCCATTTACAAACACCCAGATGAAGAAAACAAGCAGAACAGGTTTCTTTTAATCACACTAATCCTGGACTAAGCATACTCCTCTTCCTGCTTTGCTTTGACTGTTCAAGTGTTGGTGGTGATAGAAGTGTTGAAGGTCATTATCTACCAGGGGGATTAATCCCTATTGGGCGGCTGCATTTGCAACCTAAATTTAAAATGTTTTTTTCAGATACTTTGAACCAACAAGCGCAAGCTGCTGAATCTTAGATGACATCCCAAGAGCTTCAAATGGAATATTAGATGATGTATAAAGACAGACCTCCACATGCTTTAATCCCCCACCACCACCATCACCACATATACACACATACATACACACACACACTTCAGGAAAAAATAATGTTTAAGGCAATGCTGCATGGGTTGTGGGTACAGGGGGTTTATTTTACTATTTTGTCTACTTTTGTTTATGTTTGACATTTTTTATAATAAAATATTGCAAATGCAGTAGACATTTGGTTATAACAACCAGTAATACAATAAAAATATTAGATTACTGGACATAAATGATTTTAATTTATAAATAAACTCATCATATTATAATCACCTTGCCATAGAAAATCAGATGAAATACCTAATGTTGAGTCATTACCCCAAAATAAATACTTACATGAATGGTTACCCACTTTCTATTGGTTTATAATTCAGTGGACACAGAGTAACTTGAACTTTATTGTGTTTTGGTTTACTATTAACTGTGTAGACAAGAAGAATGGTTTAATGAAATTTTTCAAGGGAATTCCCTACTGTAAACCTAACTTCTCATTGCTTTAAAATGCAGTATAATGCTTGGGAGGAAGTAGGGGCTCATAAATGTTTACTAAATAAAGGAAAAAGTGAATAAATAGTAGCTAAATTAGAGTACAAACATTACACACTGACTTCTTACTTCAGGTTACTTTAGTTTAAAGTGTGTGGGAGGGTGCCTGGGTGGCTCAGTTGTTAAGCGTCTGCCTTCGGCTCAGGTCATGATCCCAGGGTTCTGGGATTGAGCCCCACATCGGGCTCCCTGCTCAGCGGGAAGCCTGCTTCTCTCTCTCCCACTCCCTCTGCTTGTGTTCCCCTCTCTCGCTGTGTCTCTCTCTGTCAAATAAATAAATAAAGATCTTTAAAAAATAAATAAATAAAAAAATAAAGTGTGTGGGAAAATACATCTCAAGATTGTTGATTACATACTTTGAAAGCTACCATAAATACCACATACATATGCATATACATCTAATAGAGACATGTGAGCATGTGTAAAAAGATTTCTTTGCCAATTTAGTCCTAAAAAGTTAAGATTTGTTGAAATGTATTTAATTACAACATAAAATCAAATAGTTTAAAGCCCAAACTCTTAATTTATACCAGGTGTGCTGATTTATAGCACTGAACTTGCAATGTTTGAGGAAACATCTGAATGATATGTACCTAAACAATAAACTAAAATTTTGTATCTCCATTCTTTACAGCTTTTAAATGACTTGGAACAGAGTAAAAAAAGAAAAGTTTTGGGGGCTCCTGCAGAGCAAAAATGGCTGGTTAAAACATTTCATTCTTAAGATATCTTCAAATTTGGGGCATTGAAAGGAAACATTTTTATTATAGAGTCAGAAAATGAACAGGGAGGAAACTCTAGCCAAAGCATTGTCACATTAAAACAGATCCAAGCCCTCTTGATTTTCTCCAGTTTTTCCTTCAAGCAAATCAAAGATGCCTTACTCACTTTAAGAGATCAAACTGCCAGAGATCTGTTTCACTTAAGAGCCAGAAATTTAGGAGGGGCCCAGAAACCTACCTCCATTAACAGCAGTTTCAGGAAATAAAGAGATGCCTAGGAAACCATTTTATTTGAAAGCTATGGACAGTAGAGATGTTCAAGAAAGTTTGGTTAATAAGCATTCTAGGAAGGAATATAAATAGTTGCTAAAACCAAAACACTTTTTCTAGAAAGGCCCTTTCTATTTGAAGAGAATAACTTGTATATTCATAGTAAAATACCACTAAGAACCAGGCATTTTCCAAGAGATTTCTCATTACAGGAATTGGTGTTCTTATTGACATCCAAGAAATTTTGTCAACGGGCAATATTTTCTGCTGGATTGGGTCCTGGAAAATCGTCCTCTGATTTATTCAAGAAGAAAAACTTTTGTATAAAATATGGGTCAACAGCTGGTATCTTGTGGGTCCTTATCCAAAGGTGGTATAAACAAGGCAAACGTGGCAAGTGTGTGTTCAAAAGAGAAAATAATACTCTATGATCTTTATGGAATTCTCCTTCAAAGACTTCAAAGCCTCAGATAAATAATATGTCATGAACCAGGAGACAGATAAGGGGAAAAATACCATTCTCCTTACTTCAACAGAAGTGACTCTAATTTAGGCTTCTCTTCAGTAAAAAAAACAAAAACAAAAAAACAACACCGTATAAATCTAACGGAATGCATCCAACTGCAGCTATGTGCTTAATTTAGACAAAACTAGTTATTTTTTTATTTGATTATTTGGGCAAAAACAAGTTATTTCCTTGAATTTCCTGTACTCCTATAGCTTCCTTCTCTCATCCAGCTGTGGACTGCCTCCCGGGGTTTCTAAAACACAACCTCGTGCTTTCATTATCTTAATCAATATCTATAGGAGATCCATGTGGTCTGCACTGGATTAATTAAAGGATCCTCTGAGTGGCATTCTTCAGTCTAGGCCGCTCTTCACTCGTTCATTCATGCATTTATTTATTTATTATTATATATTTATATATTATTTATTTTATATATTTACAAATAAATATAAATATATATTTATATATATTTATACAATTTATATATTATAATAATATTTATTATATATTTATATATTATTATATATTATTTATATATTTATATTATATATATAATATATATTATATATTATTAGATATAAATAATAATATATTTATATATTATTTATATATTATATATTATTTATATATAATATTTATTATATATTTATATATTATTTATTTTATATATTTATAAATAAATATAAATATATAGTTATATATATTTATATATTATAATTTATATATTATTATAATAATATTTATTATTATTATTTATTCAAAAATATCTCTCCCTACCTCTAACCTACACTCTAACCATACTAAGATACACTCTACACTCTATCATATTAAGATACTCATTCCCTACACTCTAACCATACTAAGATACTCAATATAACTTGCACAATGTAGTAGACTTCTATATTTCCCTATCTTTCCTTGTTCTGTTTCTCCTATTGGAAATACTTTTAATTTTGTTCCTCTAATAAAAGAAAATTCTAATTCATATCAAGATGAAATTCATACATTTTATTCTTAGAATCAATTCTTGATTGTTGGGATATTTTTGATTACTGTTTCAATTTCTTTAGTGGTTATGGGTCTGTTTGGGTTTTCTATTTCTTCCTGGTTCAATTTTGGTAGTTTATACATCTCTAGGAATGCATCCATTTCTTCCAGATTATCTAATTTGCTGGCATATGCTTGCTTATAATATGTACTTATAATTGTTTGTATTTCTTTGGTGTTGGTTGTGATCTCTCCTCTTTCATTCATGATTTACCCCAAAGATACAAATGTAGTGATCCAAAGGGACACATGCACTCCAGTGTTTATAGCAGCAATGTCCACAATAGCCAAACTACGGAAAGAGCCAAGATGTCCATCAACAGATGAATGGATAAAGGAGATGTGGTATATATATATGCAATGGAATATTATGCAGCCATCAAAAAAAAAGAAATCTTGCCATTTGCAACAACATGGATGGAACTAAAGGGTCAATCAGAGAAAGACATGTATCATATGATCTCACTGATATAAGGAATTCTTAATCTCAGGAAACAAACTGAGGGTTCCTGGAGTGGTGGGGGGGGGGGGGGAGGGGGTGGCTGGGTGATAGACATTGGGGAGGTTATGTGCTATGGTGAGTGCTGTGAATCGTGTAAGACTGATGAATCACAGACCTGTACTTCTGAAACAAATAATACATTATATGTGAAAAAAAAAAAAGATAGCAGGAAGGGAAAAACGAAGGGGGGGGGAATTGGAGGGGGAGACTAACCATGAGAGACTATGGACTCTGAGAAACAAACTGAGGGTTCTAGAGGGGAGGGGGGTGGGGGGATGGGTTTGCCTGTGATGGGTATTAAAGAGGGCACGTTCTGAATGGAGCACTGGGTGTTATATGCAAACAATGAATCATGGAACACTACATTAAAAACTAATGATGTAATGTATGGTGATTAACATAACATAATAAAATTTAAAAAAAATCAATTCTTGAATCTCTATCTAAGAAAATGATCATTTCTTCCTCTGTGCTTCTGTAACAATTTATTTGCACTATTAATAGAGTTTTTATTGCACTATAATTGGTTGAATATATGTTTGTCTATTTTACTGGATCTAGGACCATGGCTTATTCATGTCTGTAACTTATACCCCAGAAGGTTGCCTGGAAATTCAATGGGCATGTGTTAAATTGAAATAAATTAGATATAGATACTTATAGAACCCACTTTTTATTTAAATTTATAAAATTTTATTTTATTATGTTATGTTAGTCACCATACAGTACATCATTAGTTTTTGATGTAGTGTTCCATGATTCATTGTTTTCGTATAACACCCAGTGCTCCATGCAATACATGCCCTCCTTAATACCCATCACCAGGCTAACCCATCCCCCCACACCCCTCCCCTCTAAAACCCTTAGTTTGTTTCTCGGAGTCCATAGTCTCTCATGTAGAACCCACTTTTTTTTTTAACATTAAGATGTTTGAAGTCGGTTAGTGTGTTTACATCTCTGTGCTAGAAGGTGTGAGCATTCACAGCATAGAAAGGAGACAGGTCTCAAATTGGATTCTCTTATAATTAGAAGAGAATGGAAGACAAGTAGATGTCAATAATGCAATTCTACATCCAATGTAGTAGTTATGTTGAAACCTGATTCAAATAGAAGTCTCTGTTCTTACTATTATTCCATATGGCCCATTAAGAAGTATATTCTTCTGAGATTAACATCATTCTTTCTAACTTAATTCTCTGTTGGTACCAAATGAAATATTTGCCCAGTTTTAGTACTTATATTAAGGTTCTCTGTTCAAATAATGCTGGTATACAGTTACCAATGTGGATGCTATGACTTATATATGTGCCTCTTACTGATGACTTTAGAGAGTGAGGCAGGATTTACCTTTACTATAATTGCTCTGAGGCACTGAAATGTTTCTAACACCCCAAAGCTACAAATCAAACAATTCTGAATTTGTAAATGAATCTTGGCCAGACCACTAAATTTTATTTATCCCATCAGAGAAGAATGGATCATTCTATGCCTTGAGATGTATGTGACTTCATACCTGAGTTACTCTTTGAAACAAGTTTTCAATGATCAATACAAAAAGTAATTCTGTAAAATTAGTTATTCCAAATGACTGTCCCATGGAAATTCTATCTAAAGTAATGCTGGGCCACATAAAAATATTGTATGTAGAATGTAGTCCAAAATAATGTGACCTTCCTTTGAGATGCATTTGGGACAGCTGATAGAAAATTGACCTTTTTAAACTCTATAGAGTGACATAAGCTACTAAGAATCTCTTGATTTAATGCTGAGTTTTATTTGTCAACATACTAATGAAATAGCTATATTTGAATCCAAAGCATTCCAGGTCATTTCTGTAAGAAAGCATTCAATGTAATATTGTTGTAGGATATATGGGTGATTGAACTATTTACATTTAAATGTAAACAATAGAAATTCCTTAGATAAATAGGCACTGTGAGTTATGTGGTCTGAAATGCAATGAATGGTTGGTAAATCATGGAAGCCAATAAGTTGTAGAAGAAATGTCATTTGGAACGCCAATATACGGGCTACATGCCAAATGAAATTTTTACTCTCCTGGAACATGCTTCCTTTCAATTCAAGGAAGGAAGGGTAAAATAGTATGTAGGATTATACAGGAACTTTATATCTCAGAGACACAATAGGAAAAGAAATATATCTCAAGAGACAACTTCAGAGAAAGGGGTGATTTCTCAATCTTCCCAAGTTTCCAGAAGACTGTCACACAAATTTTTTCTACACATATAAAGTTCACTGAAGACTGGGAGGAGGGAATGAGGGGCTTGGGGGGGAATTCTTGGTCTGCTTAGTAAATCTGCTAACTTTGCAAATCTACTGGAGTCTCCAGAACATATGTAGCCCATTCAGATATAATAAACACAGAATGATAGAATATGTCTTCTATATATTTATTTTTCTTACCTTTGAGGTGAACACTGATACAGTAATTTTTTTTTCTTTTTTAGAGTCCCACTCATGCACATATCTTTAACACTGTCTCTTGGCTCATTTGAGACAGATTTGTATTAGTAAAAAAAAAAAAGTTCATTATTACTAAGCACACATCACTTATCCTTAAGATAAATTAACTACTCAAGCAATCTCATGGAGAAAAGGGGACACTTAAAATTGCTCAAAAGAAAAAGCATGCTTTACATGTTATTACACTAAGGAAGTGATATATATAAAATATGTATAAGAAACACAAGAGAATGAATTCAGAGTCAAAGGGCATAATACATTTTGTATCTTTTATCATTCTTCTATTGAGCAGTACAAACATGAAATTGTTTTTCTGCTTTTCCATCTTAGTGGTTGCTTTGAAGATATGTTCGCCTACCTCAGTATTGGTCACAGTTATTTGTGGGGTTTTTCTTGTGTCATGTTCTAAAAGGTGCTAAAATTGATTTCCTTCTGGGGCGCCTGGGTGGCTCAGTTGGTTAAGCGACTGCCTTCGGCTCAGGTCATGATCCTGGAGTCCCAGGATCGAGTCCCGCATCGGGCTCCCTGCTCGGCAGGGAGTCTGCTTCTCCCTCTGACCCTCCCCCTCTCATGCTCTCTCTCTCTCTCTCATTCTCTCTCTCAAATAAATAAATAAAATCTTTAAAAAAATAAAATAAAATAAAATAAAATTTATTTCCTTCTATGCAAAATTATTTTGGTACATTTTACATGTATCCCAAGCTTCAATGACATTTGGTTATTATTAAATGACTACAGTGAATGTTAGAGAGAAGCATTCCAGTTCTTATGCATAGTCACTCAGATCTCTAACTCTTTGAGAAACAAGAATTCTTTGTTCCATTAACAGAACAATAACATTCTTAGGCTTGAAAATATATATATATATAAATCTGCAACAAAAGAGTTACAAAGCCACAGTATTTCTGAAATGAGCTACCATTAATTATACATTCTGTTTCAAACTCCATGCCAATTTTCTCCTTGACAAACTACAGATAGAGATTTCCTGGCTCAGTATTTTATATAAGAAATAATAGATTGAGGGCAAGATTATTCTACTAAGGACCAATGTTACAAATTTGGTTGAATCTTGTCTTAGTCTAAGCCACTTTATGACGAAGTCTATTCATAATAACATACTTTTGTTGGCTTTTATTCAGCCTTTTACTCTGGGCAGAAACTAATGGTTAATATTGGCTAAGTGATTTCTTGGTACTGGTCCTGGTGCTCTATGCAGATCTACTGGGAGAGTCATAGCTCTTATGGGAGAATAAGGATTGGGTAAAATGGCCTAGAAACTAATAGAACAATAAAAATGGCCTAAAAAACTAATAACTTTAAAGAACATAAAAGCTCCCGTGTTCTAATTCCACCTGTTTTCTTTTTATCTATTTCATTGATTTGTTTGGCCAGCCCAACTATGTCTGATATCGAAACTAGAATGTTCCTTCTACATGCTTATGACATGACTATGTCAGAAACTATCAGGACTCTCAAGGAGAAACTGGTTCTGCTTGCTAGCTGTTATCAGAAAAGATTGCTTAAGATCACTTACTTTAAAACCAAAATTATTTGGGTCGATTATCTTTCAAAATGTACTTAATCATATCAACACCATGTAACAAGATAATTAATTTAGTTACTTAGGCATACATTTGTAATTAGTTCATCTGGGTAGATTCACCAAGGAAATCAGTTTCTTAAAACCAGATGTTCCATCAGTGCATTTGCTATGATATTTTTTTTTCTATAGCCATGGTGGGTGGCTGGTAACTTATGCTTTGAAAATGTTCCAGTCTAAATCATCTTGATCACATTGTATGGTGAAGAACTTGGAGACTTAATAATTCACTTATTCATATGCTGAAAAAAAAACCTCAGAAACTGTTTCTTAAGTAAACTCTTGGATCTCCCTACTCTACTGGCCCACCTCGATGTAGAAATTGGGTGGCCATCTATTCAAAAAATAGTGTTGATTTTTGGTCTCATTTTCACAAGAGGTCGTCAACCCTCCTGTTCAGTTAGTTGATTTTTAAAATACAGAATCTGTCCTTAATCAGTAACAAGGAATTGTTCATTAACAGAGACCATACTTCCAAACTGTTTGCTAGCTAACTTCTATCAGAAGCCATTTGTGAAAGGAATTTCGTTTCTGGAGATTGTTTTGAAAAAATGAAATGCATGTCTCTCTCTATAATACTTGTTTTTAACTTCTGAATCATGCTGTGCTATCAAAAAGCTGCACATTTAGACCAAATTTTCTTAGCCTCTATCAAGATATTTTCTTTGTTGTACTTTAACATTATGCCCTTGGCTTACATTAATGGAGACCCTAAAAAATGTTTTATGAAGTAGACTACTACAGTTACCTAATAATGCTATTAAAATGTCATCCACTACATAACCCAGAATCCTGCATACAAAGACCCACTCAAGACATTGGCTTGACCTTACAAAGAACTAGTGAGTCTTCTCCTTAAGTGAGAATATGATTCCTGTAAACTGATTGTAGCTCCCTCTGCTTCAGCTGCCAAGAAGCTCAGAGTTAAATTTATTAATTAAAAGTATGAAACTATTAAGTCTTTATAGTATACATTTCTTAATTCTAAATTTTCTATGAATTTGCTTTTCTCTTCTATATTTTAATGGTCTTGACTTTTTAATTTATGCCTATATTTCTGGATTTTCTGTATATCACTGAAAGATATCTCAAAACATTTTGTTACACATAATGGGCTCTAGCTAAAAAGAAAGAAAAATAACCAAATATCCCACAGTGTTGTAAAAGATACTGAAAAAGGTCTGAGTAGGGGAGAAAAGAAAAGATGAGATAAAGTGGTGATGGAAAAATCATTAGAGCACTAAAGGTGGGTAAAATAAAGGTAATAATGAGTGAATAATACATAGTAAGATTGAAGGAGACTCTGACAAAAAGATGAAAAAGAATACAGAGTAGAATGTCATAAATGAAAAGAAATATAAATCAAAAGATAGACATCTACAGGTTTGAGAAGAATAAATTGAATACTTTGAACACACACAGCAGGAAAACCATTCAAGTACCGTGGCCACTAAACAAAGCATACTGCTCCTGTGCAATGTCACAAAGTTTCTGGGACAGACCAAGGCCAGGTCAGGTCACCGTCTTTCATGCCATCATGTACATAGGCTGATTTCAATGTATGTTATGTTCACAACAGTTGACAATATATCACCAAACATTTCAAATCCAGTTATTAATGCAGTTACTCTTACTTAATATTCTCATATCCATGAATTCACTAACACAATAAATTAAAATTCAGTGAACAGAGCATTTGTTTCAGAATGCTTTGAGAAGTGACCCCCAGCAACAAATTCCAAAGAAGGAGGCATGATTGGTGGATAGAGGACATCATGGCGAGAGGGATGGTGATGAGCCTTTCCTGAGCCTGATTGAGGTAGCCAGGGCTTCTCTCTCATAAGCTCTTCCCAAAGAATGCATTTGCATTTGCATTTCCCTTTTTCCCCTCAGCAGTTTACCTTTGCCAAAACTTTCAGTAAGATACTGAATTTCTAGAGCAGTGGTTGTCAAGTGTGGTCCCCAGGGGGCAGCAACAATGCCATCTTGGAACATGGGACACATGGTAGTTCTGGAACTCTATCACAGAACTACCAAATCAGGAATTCGGGGAGTGGGGACCTTACGATCTGTGGTGTTCATAACACATGATAAAGCTTGAGAACCACTGGACTAGAAGAACACATGGATATAAGGAGCAGGTGACTGCTCATTCACAAGTGTATTAAATGTGAGGTAATAATACTAGGAATAGAGGCAGAGTTTGAAAAGGAGGATGGAAAAGCTACAGAAAAAGAATATAAGCAACTGATAGCTTTCCATTTGCTTATACCAGAGACTCAAATGTAGATTTGAGTGTTAATATGTTTAATTTTTTTAAAGTTTACTTTTTGCACATTTGTGTCTATGCTGTTCTTCATTCTCACTTCTCACTAAAAAGAGGAAGTCCAGTTTGCTCTCAGGTTTCCTGAGCAAAACTGGTAATACAACTACATATTCTCTAGACTTTAACTTACTATCCTCACACAGAGAGGATAAGTCACCCTCAGTTCCTAAGTCATTCCACAAATGATCAGGTTTCCTCTCAGTTTTAGCTCCATACAGGGATCAACATCACCACTGCAATTCAGTCACCCTTGAGGTGAGACTCTGCAGCTGTTTAAACAGTGCATGCCCCATGACAACACGCCAGTATGGGGCCGGAAGCAAAGAAGGATTCTATTTCTAATTGAACCTCTGATTGGAATTGAAATAGGTGGTGTTTGATTTCTTGAACTAGAATTCATCTGCTTATCATAAACTCTTCAGTGGCACCACTTCTCCCTCTCTCCAAGTACTGTCACTCACACACCCTCCTACCCTGCATTTCCTCTTTCATTGTCGCCTTTCAGTAACTGTACCTGGGGCTCCCTTTTCCCAAAGCAGCTACCTTGAGCACTGAAATGTCTCCACACTGCTAAGGGGAAGAAATTGCAACCTGCTTCACCATATCTGAGATGACTTAGAGAAAAACAATGAAGATCCTTTAAAAAAGGGCTTACATGTTGGATTATTTGGCCAGAATAAGAGAAGATTAATGGGTAGACTGACCACATAATTCTCAGATTTTAAATCTGGAAAACTTTTCAGAGGAAAGGAGATGGTGGCTATTACAGATTCTGCCAAGACAACTGACCCATCCTGGGATTGTTGCAAACCAGCCACATGCTCTCTGTATTAATCGAAGACCATCTGCTAACTTCAAGTGTATGAAGAATTTTAATAAGAAAAAATATTTATCATTTGCTCACCTTACCCATAGAAGACCAGATAAGAATAAAAGCAGTACAGACTTTGGTTGTTATTTATGTATATGTTTATTGAGGACTCTGCTATCACTGGGCTCATTATCTAATCATTAAACATTTGTTTATATGAATTAAAATTTCATCATCCAGCTCTTAGATATAACAAGAACATCTTGACTATTAAAATATTAATTGTAAAAATAGACACTGTGGGAGGTATAGAGTTTCCATCCATGGGGACTCATTGCCTCTGCTTATAATTAACTGGCCTAAAATACAATAGGAGCTTGATTAGCTTTTGTGTATTGTTTTAAAATTACAAGGTTATAACATAGGTCTCTGAAAGCAAAAGTTTATGGTGTTCTTTCTAGATTCCTCCCAAATTCTACAGAGTTCAGGCTATCTTTCCACTTATTTTGAGGTCTTCTCTATAGAACTCTTCACTCAACTTGTCTGTGCACTACTAAGGGTTGGATGATGGAAAGCTATTCAGGAAAGTGTAGGCAAAGTAGCTCCGCATTGTTTTGTTGGTGGTATTCTTTTCACAATACAACCTTACACACTCTTCTCTGCAGAACTTTTTCCTTTGAGGCCTTCAGGATCTCTACATGCTACAAAACCTGACATTTATCTGGCAGGTCAAATTAACAATGAGATTTGACATTATCGGATTTGATCACGAAATTTGACACTATCAGAATCTTGGCTTTCGGGAGCAAGAGTTGCTATAGCATATTCGGAAGGAAGGAAAGACATGTGCTATGGCAGGAAAAATTTCTCAAACAATACTTCCCCAAAATATTTTATATGTCTTTAAGAAGTACTAGAATTAATATCAGCTTTTGTTATATTTTCTTATTTCACCCAGATATCTTGATACAAAGCAAGAATTTTAGGGATACCTGGGTGGCTCAGGTGGTTAAGCATCTGACTCTTGACTTCAGCTCAGATCACAATCTCAGGGTTGTGGGATCAAGCCCCATGTTGGGCTCCATGTTCAGCGTGGAATCTGCTTGTCCCTCTCCCTTTGCTCCTCCCCCCCTCCCCAATCACGTTCTCTCTCTCTCTAAAATAAACAAATAAATGAAATCTTTAAAAAAGACCAACAAGAATTTTAGCATTATGAATGATGGAGCACATACTTCCATAAAATAAGAAATATCAAGGTTTATTAATAAATTCTACCTCTAAAAAACATTAAAGCACTATAACTGGTCAATTCGGTGACATCAAAATAAAAAAAAACATTTTTATTACTATCAAGAAGTAAAATGAATTGTTAGCTCAGAGACTTTTTTTTTTTTTTTTTTTGCCTCTTAATCTATTGACATAAAATTGGATAGATATATCCCTAAGGGTCCTGACATACACAGCATGACAGCCATGCATGATTGTGTTATTTGTTAAATATATACTTCCCTCTTTTCTCATTATAATATTGCATCCAACTCACAACTAGTGCCAAATAGGTGATACAGAGAAGTAATTCCCAGGCAAAATCCCTCATGGGGTGAGATCAGTTCTGTCTGAGATGTTTCTGGAAGCCTTCACAAAGAAGAGCATTCTATAGAGAGGTAAGGAGAGAAAAGTGGAAGTCATTGAGAAAACCAATTTTTCTAAAGTAGAGATTTCATTGGGGATAATGGTGAGAGACAAGGCCAAACATTTACTGAGGTGAGATTTCCAGCAGAAGGGTTTTGACTTATCATGTGGGCTGAGAAAACCACTGAAGGTTTGTGGAAGAGAATTTCAGGGTTTGTGCAAATTAGGCTGGTAGCAATGTACAGAAGAGAACAATTGTGGAAACAAGTAAACCAGTATGGACATTATTTAAGTTATCAAAGAGTAAAGGTAATGAGGATCTAAATTAGGGTAGTGGTGGTGGTAGTGGGTAAGTAAAGGATAAATGAAAAATATTTTGTAAAAAAATAATCTAGATGATATTATTACTGACCATATATGAGAGTCTAATAAGAGGAAATAATTTTAAAAATTGCAAAGTATGAGTCTCCCTGACTGGGACCATTGAGATACCACTGATTAAAACAAGCAAGTCTGAGGAGGAGTTCCGTGGTGCATAGAAATGGCATGTGAAACAAGAGTATTTGACCTGGGGTGTATTAAATGTGTTCAGCTGATAGGAAATCCCAGCAGAAATGTTCAGTAATCAGTTGATAATGTGAACTGGTAGAGACGTGATGTTTGAAGCTGAGGGAGTGGATCAGATCTTTGATATACAGAGTGTCTATGAAATTGACAGAACTTTGATATACAGATTTCGGTGTTCAGGTGTACACGCAGGACGAAATAGGCCAAGAAGAGAAACCTGGGGCAAAAGAAGAAGAAGGATCCAATAAAGGAGGAAGAGCAAAGAGAGAACTGTGACCACACTAAGGAAAACAGAGAGTACCCTAGGTATTTCTGAAATGGACTTTAATACAGGGAATTGGTTAACAGGTATTAGATCGCTGCAGGAACAGAAAAAAGATGCTGAGCCTGCACAGAAATTAGTAAGTGCGAGAAGGGGCTATTGTTTCTGAGGCTGGAAAAACAAAAGAGAAGAGGTGGTAGTGCTAGAACCTAGAATTTGGAGGAGGAGCCCAATAGAGCTGGTGTTTGGACTTTTGGGGTAAGCTCCTTGAAGCTGGTTCTCAGACCTCTAGTCTAGCAAGCGCCAGGAACAGATGCCCGGAAGAGTGTGTCCCAGTGTGTGAGGGAATACAGCGGCATCTCATACTCCCGCCCCTGAAGGAAGCACATTCTTGTTACCCATAGGAGCTAAAATTGGCAAAAGAAGCTGGAAGCTGGAGCCAAGCCGGCTGTCTGCTTTTGCGGGAACAACGCTTCTATGGATTGGAAAAAAAAAAGAAAACCACTATGTTGTATATCCGAAATTAATGTAACATTGCATGTCAACGATACTCAAAAAATTTTTAAAAACAAACAAAAAAATCCTTCTCTCTCCGCTCACCTTCCAACCTCTCTCTAGGGCCCCCTACTGGCAAAGCCTAAGGGGAAGCCAGCCGATAAGGAACTCTGGGAGAAGTTACTTGTAGAGTTCCATGCTGAGCCTCATGTAGCAGAGTAGTAAAGAGTCTATTGGAGCTGAGAGACAGTAGGTAAGTAATCAGCACATCTAGGGAGGAACGTGTTCTAAGGGCCAAAGGAAGAGTGAGGTTTCAATAAGAAAGGGGAGGAAAACTCCCAACAAATGCTGGAAATAGGTCAAGGAGAACAGACCAGGCAAAGACCTTTTAATTTGGTGATTAAGTTAAATGAAATGTTCTTAAATGGGTAAGTGTTGGAGCAAATTCTCATAAAATACATCAAGTACTCTCAATGTCTTTGATTAACGTACGTCAATTTTCCCATTACTTTAAGAACTTTACAAATACTAAATAAAACTTTATATCTATTGGCGATCGTAAATAATATTTCAAAATATCTGAAACAAAACAAAAAATAATGTGTCCTTCAAAGTATTCATAATGAAGTATGAAATATTTTTAGTATTTTACCAAAACAGTACTGGCTTGCCCAAGAAATATGTTTATAAAATATATTCGTTTCTACTTTATTGTCACCAATACATTTTTAAAATTCTTATTAAATTCCTTCTGAGTCATTGGAAAGATCTGAGTAGCTCGTGTAAATATGAATAATTTAATATTATGTTAGGATGCCCCTGGCACCGCAGTGGAGTCTCAGCAGGAAAGAGTGGCATAAAGAAAATTCTCTTCCTCCCTCCTGCAGAGAAGAGAATTCCATCACACCATCATCTCTGCTCTTTCCTTTTCCCCCCACAGAGCCTAAAAAATCTGCCTAGAATGTACATTCCACAGTCCTCTGAAGTATTATAGTAATATTAATAAATTCCTTACATGACATTTGGACAAAAGCCAGTCATAGATATAAAAACCTAGGTGTCTCTCAGGTCTGAAATGGGTTTTAAAAAAATTCTCCATGTTTAAGAAAAAGGAAAGCTAAATTCTGGTAACTCTAAGTACAATGATTTTCATAGTAAGCGTTAGGCAACCAGCTTATGCTAAATACCGTGAGTGTCACTGTATTCATTTGCATGACAATGAACATGGAACTCGTGCCATGTTTGTTATTGGAGCAGGCAATCAGAGGTCAAAAGGTACAAAATAACCCCAACTTCATGTAAAAGGAAAAAAGGTTGCATGAAAATCAAACATAATGATAAAGCCTCTCTTTTGCTAAACTATCTTCCTTTTCCCTTCTGGGCAATAAATTATATATCAAGGAGTTCTTTCAAGCCTCTGAAATGCTATGTTCTGAAGCTGGATTTCTTTATTTCCCCTACCAGTTTTTGTTTAGAATGTTATATGCAAATGTCACACACACACACACACACACACACACACACACACACACACCCTACACACGCCCACACCACAGTTTAGAGAGATTACTGAATAAATTGCTATTTGATAAAGAAACAGGAGCACCTGGCAAATAGAGTTGTGTCCAGGTTAATCCATATTGATTCCATAAGTCGTCTTGGAATATAAAATGTACATATTTATATATAATAGTGACTCTCTACTATTGCTGCACTGTACTATTTCTGAATATTCAACCATATAAGCCAGGTAACATTATTCCAATCTAGCACATGCAGACACTGAGGGCAAAAGAGAACCTTGCTCAAGGTCATATAGCTCTATGACATAATTAGAAAGAAGCTCTATGTCTAAGCTCTTTCTACTAAGCTCTGCTGCAAAAAGGCCTCTTTACATTTTAACTAAAACAGAACAACTGATATGTCTGCTCTTCTGTTGTTCATATGCTGTGTGGTGTCACTGATTCATCTGTTTTAGGAAAATGATACCCTTGGGCCCATTCTATAGAACTGTTCTGCCACTCGCAAACAGTAACAGGAAGTCATTCAGAAAGATCTGGGCTGAGCTATGATAGGGAGATGACCACTGTTCTGTGTGAGGAATCCTGCTTGATACATAAGACAGAGGGACCTCCAATACTTTTAAGGGAAAATGAGTGTTACCACTGAAGACAAGAATCTGGTATCAAGGGCACTGAGGATTTAGTGTTGCATGGCTGTGGGCTGTTCCTCCCCCACTAGTCCTCACTGACTAGCACAGTGCCTGGCATGGAGATCGACCAAATTTGTTGAATTAGTGAGCTGAAAAAAATAAGACTTGCCTTGGATTTCCAAAAACTGTTTGGAGATTCAAAGACAAGAAACCAAGACTTAAAAGAATAGGATATTTTCCTGAAAGTTGTTCCTCAGGAAACTGCATTCCAGACGTATGAGAAGAAGTTGGTGGTTGGGCAAGGATTTGTAATTGTGAGGTTTTCCTGATGCTAGTAAATGATGAAGGAAATGACACAATTTTCTTTAATCTCAGAGCAAAGTCCTGGTTGAAAGTGTATCGCATCTATTACTTGCACCCTCTCAAAATGTGAAATATATATATTTATATATTGAAATATATATTTATGCACTTAACACTAAAACAAAATATATGTAAATTATATATATTATATATATTTGTATATATACAAATAAATATATATATATCATGGATATATTCTGACTGAATAACCCAGTGATAAATAGTTGTTTCTCCTATGATGGAGAGAAAATATTTTGTTTTGAAAATATATTTTATTTTTAAGGATCCTTTGGGATTTTCTAGATTGAAAAAGTGAGGGGAGGGAAAAAATCTGAATGTTTTGAAAGAATAAAAAATATTTTGGCAATATCATCCAACATCTAAGATACCTGAAATTAAAGTTGTTCTCAGAGGGCCCTGATCTATCCATTGCAGCCAGAACTCTGATCCTTAGCCAATTGTATGCACGATCCTCTGAGATCCAAAGTGCGTCCTGCATTCCAGAAGTACTACACTGACTCAGAGCAGCCCAAATCTCCATCAGAGCAAATCACAGCAGCTGGGGTCCAGGCATATCTGTTCTAATGTGCAAAGGCTAGAAAATAATATATTTTGAAGGTAAACATACCTTATGTTTACATAAACATAAAAAGACCAATATGGTTGAAACTCGGTATTAAATCATACACTTCTAGGACTGTAAGAAACAAATTTCAAAGTAGAACCATGACAGGCTATGGAGATGTGCTATTTAAAATACTGTGGGTAGGGGTGCCTGGGTGGCTCAGTCGTTAAGCGTCTGCCTTCGGCTCAGGTCATGATCTCAGGGTCCTGGGATCGAGCCCCACATCGGGCTCCCTGCTCTGCAGGAAGCCTGCTTCTCCCTCCCCCCTCCCCCTGCTTGTGTTCCCTCTCTCGCTGTGTCTCTCTCTGTCAAATAAATAAATAAAATCTTTAAAATAAAATAAAATAAAATAAAATACTGTGGGTAATTGCAGCAAATAGCCCATGATTACATACATGCACTAAGCTTTGACCATGAACTGACTACAAAATGTTATCTTAGTATATGTTAAACATATATTACATGTTACATATTACACATATTACATATTAAAGAGAAAGATTTACATCATCTTTCAAACATATGTAGGTACAGTTGTGTTGAATATAATACAAACTCTGTTTTAAGTGTTACTGTATATATAGTCACTTTTAAGTTATTACACATCTTCTTAACCATTAGATATAAAAAGGGTGCAAAAATTGTGAAATATATGAAAAGTTTTTATCTTTTTTATAATGATCTCACTTAAATGTGGAATGTTTTTTACATTGAGGTATAATTTACATATATTTTGTTTTAGTGTTAAGTGTACAACATAATGATTTGATATATGTATATATTGCAAAATGATTGCCACAATAAGTTTAGTTAGCATTCATCATCATGCATAGTTACAATATTTTGTCTTGTGCTGAGAACTTCTAAGATTTATTCTGTTAGCAACTTTCAAATATATAATATAGTACTGTTAACTACAGTCACCAAGCTGTACATTACATCCCCAGAATTTATTTATAACTGGAATAACTAGAAGTTTGTATCTTTTGGTCACCTTTACCCCTTTCACCCCCTTCCCTGCCTCTGGCAACACCCAATCTGTTCTCTATATCTATCTATGAGTTCAGGTTTTTTAAATTCTACATATAAATGAGATTATCCAGTGTTTGCCTTTCTCTATCTGACTTGTTTCACTTAGCATAATATGCCCTCAAGTTCTATCCATGTTGTCACAAATGGCAGGATTTCCTTCTTTTTTATGGTGGAATAATATTCCATTGTGTGTGTATGTGTGAGTTTACATATATCATGTTTTCTTTATCCATTCATCCATTGATGGACATTTAGATTGTTTCCATGTCTTGGCTATTGTAAAATAATAATAATAATAATGTTGCAATGAGCATGGGGGTGTATATATCTTTTCAAGATAGTGATTTCATTTCCTTCTGATAAATACCCAGAAGTGGAATTGCTGGATCATATGATAGTTCTGTTTTTAATTTTTTGAGGAACCTCCATACTGTTTTACACAATGGCTGCACCAATTTACAGTCCCACCAACAGTGCACGAGGGTTCCTTTTTCTCCACATTCTTGCCAGCACTTGTTATTTCTTATCTTTTTGATAAGATTTGATTCTGACAGATGTGAGGGGATGTCTCATTGTGTTTTTGATTTGCATTTCACTGATTAATGATGTTGAGCATATTTTCATGTTCCTGTCGACGGTTTGGATGTCTTCTTTGGGAAACTGTCTAACCAATTCCTCTGCCCATTTATTGATTGGATTTTTTTTTTCTTGAATTGTATGAGTTCTTTACATAGTCTTAATATTAACCCCTTATTAGATATATGATTTGCAAATATTTTCTCCCATTCCACAGGTTACCTTCTCATTTTATTGACAGTTGTGTGGGGAAGGTATGTAAATCTAAATAAGCAGGTATTCCCCTCAGTAATTTAAAGATATTAGTCCTTTATCTTCTGAGATCTAGTGATGCTTCTAAGAAATCTTCTGTCACTGTGATTGTTATTTATTTATAGGTATTCTTTTTTGACTCTCTAGAAGCCTTTAAAATTTTCCTTTTATTCTCTCCTCTAATGTTTTGCAATTTATGATGTTTTTAAGGAATGGTTTGCATTTATTTACCTTACTAGGAACTTGTCATGCTTTTACTCATAATCCTTTGTGACTCTTAAAAATTTGGAATCATAACATTACAAATTTTTCTTCTCTCCCCTTCTAATTTCTCCTTCTGAGACTCCTTTCAGATACATAGTAGAGCTTCTCATTTTATCCTCCTTCAATTGTAATTTGACTTTTCTCTTTTAATCTCTGAGCTGCATTCTAAGTGGTTTCTTCAGATTTACCTTCTAATTCTTTCTTTACTTATATTCAGTCAATGCTTTAATTCATCTACTGTTTTCATTATTTCAAAACTTCATTTTTAGTTATAAAAATTATGCTTGATACATAAATCTGTGTATTCATTCTATCATATAGTCCTGTATTTTTCTTATGGATTTTATTTTATTTCTTTTATCCTCTAACCTTTTAAATATACTTGCTTTAAAGTCTCTTTCAGAATAGATTCTGGTTACTCTAGTTCCTCAAATACTTCCATTTATTGTATGTCTGACTTTTTTTTCATGGCAATGAGTTTCCTCACGGACTTTGGAATTTTTATCTCTCAGCTATCATCAGTGAGGATTATTTTCCATAAGAAAAATAAGATTCCTGAAAATGGAAACATTCAGCAATTTTACTTATCAAAAATGTAAATACTGGCTTCTGCTTTCAGCTCTGACATGACTTCAGCTTGGGAGTAATAGCTCCAAGCCTTAACAACAACAACAAAAAAAGCTGAACAAGCTGAAAATCAATGGCTTTGCTGGGCATGTGAGAGAATAAACATCACAGGACAAATCTCTACCCCAAAATCTAGAGAGACATGCAAATATAGGGAAACACAGCTGAGATCAACTTAGCTGAAGCAGAAGCCATTAGACCCATAAACTGGTAGGAAAACTTAAATGCTAATTTGATGAACTGCTTGAAGTAGAATATAGACTACCTTAAGAATTAGACTCCTAAAGATTGCAGTGGGGGTGGAGGCATACTTTCTTGGATTGTACCTCAGAAACTCCGGCATGTTCTTCTGGTAAAGTGCCAAGAAAAATCACTTCTTATTTCTGGCAGAATGAGAAAGAAAGTAACCAGTTTGAAATAATTCCAGTGTGTTCTCTATAACAAAGGCTTACTCTCAAGTGAAAAGATTTTACCAGAGCCTATCTCACATAAACTTAAGGACAATTACCCAACTCCAAACCTCTCTAGCTTTTCTGACTCTCACAAAGTAGAGCAGGTAAGGAAAAGAAACACTTGTGAAGGTCACAGCTTAGGGATGAAGACCCACTAGATGACTGAGATTTAATCATAAGCTTATAAAACACTTCTCCTCCCCCTTCTCAACTCTTTACCATCACATCAATAAGTCTCCAATATAATAACAGTGGATTACAGTTTAAAGAGTTACAAGGCTCAAACTCTATTTAAAAAAGAGTTCTTAGGGAAATCCAACAACAGAGGACTCAAAAACAAGGACACCAGAAGAAATTGAAGGTTCTGTGGCCATAGGCTACACTAAGACATATTATATTCAAACTGCAGAGAAACAAAGACAGAGGAAAAACTCTTGAAAGAGGGCAAAGAGTTAAAAAAAAATCCCCTTACATATGTAGGAGAAAAGATAAGAATTACAGTGGATTTTTCATTTAAAAAACTGTATAAGCCAAAAAGAGAATGAAGTGAAATATTTAAAGTACTAAAAGAAAAAAAGAGTTAGGGATGTCTGGGTGGCTCAGTTAGTTAAGCATCTGCTTTTAGCTCAGGTCATGATCCAGAGTTCTGGGATCCAGTCCCATATTGGGCTCCTTGCTCAGCGGGGAGCCTGCTTCTCCCCCTCCCTCTGCCTGCTGCTCCCCCTGCTTGTGCTCTCTCTCTCTCTGACAAATAAATTTAATAAATAAAATCTAAAAAAAAGAAGAGTTAACCTAAAATTCTATGTCCAGGAAAACTATCCTGCAAGTGTGAAGGAGAAATAAAGACTTTCTCAGATAAACAAAACCTGAGGGAATTCATTGCCAACAAACATGCTCTGCTCTGCAAGAAATATTAAAATAAGTTCTTTGAGGGGAGCACACAGGATTTTTAGGGAAGTGAAAATACTCTGTGTGATACTATAATAATAAATACATGTTATTTTACATGTTTCCCAAGAATGTACAATACCAAAAAGATAAAATATGGATTTGGGGTGATTATGATGTGTCAATGTAGGTTCATCAATTGTAACAAATGTGCCACTCTTGTGGGTATGGTAATAATGGGAGACTATGCATGTGGGAGGGGAGGGAGCATATGGGAAACCTCTGCACCTTCCACTCAATTTTTCTGTGAACCTAAAACTTATCTAAAATAAAGTCTTTAAAAAAGATGTTTTTCAGGGAGAAAGAAAGTAATATAGGTCAGAAACTCAGATACACTGAAAGAATGGGAAAGAATTAGAGAAGGAATATGAATATAAAATAAAATGTTTTATTTTTCTTACTTTTAATCTAATAAACATTTTTTAAAGTAATAAAAATAAAATGTACTCTGTAATTATAGCAAATAGATAGCTGAAATGAATTACAGTAATTTTTAAGGACTAGGAGAGAGAAATGGGGAATACTATTAAAAAATTCCAAAAATAAAACTCCAGTACTACCCATGAAGTATTTACTGTTATTTAAACGTAGACTTAGAATCATTAAAAAATTTATACTGCAAACTGTAGTGCAACCACTAAAAGAAATTAAAAAGGAAGTAAATAGATATATTAAAGAGAGAAGAGAAAATTGAATTATATAAATTGTACAATCAAAACAAAAGAAGGCAAAAAAATAATAAAACAAAAGAAGGCAGAAAAAGAGGGGGAAAAAAAGAAATGAAAAATAAGCACAACAAATAGAAAACAGTTACAAACATAGTAGATATTTACCCGGCTACATTAATAACTGCTTTCAACGTGAATTATCTTAATATACCAATTAAAAGACAGTAAGTCAGAGTAGATTAAAAAAACAGACCCCACTATATGTTGTCCACAAAAAAACCCACTTTAAATATAAAGGCATAGGTTAAAAGTAAAGGAGTAAAGAGAGATATACCATTATAAAACTTACAAAGAAAGAGCTTGACTAGCTATATTAATTTCAGGTAAAGCTAACTTTGGAATAAAGAAACTTATCAGGGATAAAGAGGGGCATTATATAATGATAAAAGGATCAATTTTCCAAGAAGAATCTTTAACACTTATGTACCTAACCATGGAGTATCAAAATACATAAAGCAAAAACTAATAGAACTGAAAAGAGAAATAGACATATCCATTATTACAGCTGGAGACTTGAACACTCTTCCTTCAGTAACTGATAGATGAACAGACAGAAAATCAGTGAGGATATTGTTAAATAAGTGGACCTAATTGACATTTATAGACTATTCCCAGCCAACAACAGCAAAATCCACATTCTTTTCTAACTCCCATGGAACATGCACCATGATAGACCACATGATGGGCCATAAAGCATGTATACAATAAAACAATTTATTTCACTGGATGTTACATGGTAGGACCCAGGTTCCTCACTGCTGGAGTTGGGAATTTAGATAAGCATGAGAGGGAGGCTAGAATGATCCATGTATGAGATTAGATTTGGAGACATCAGTCTGAACTTACGTTTAGCTTAATATAGATACAGATGATTACACATAGAAATATTTATAGATATATACATAGGCATATAGATAATTGCATATACATGGGTTAATATAAACATATATACCTCCTTGCTTTGTTAGCTGAGAAATCTTTAAAGTAATGACATCTCAATAGAAACAAGAACACTAGTACCTAGATCTTGTTTTTAATACCATTCTCCTATAAAAGAAATTAGGCTTTGTTGGAAAAATGGCTGATTCTTGGACTGGACACAAAATCTACAAGATAATCCTACAGTATTTTGTGGTGTCAGAAATTAATGAAATGCTCCAAAAAAAAAAAATTACATTGGTGAGTATATCTCAAAGGCACAGAAGCCAAATAAAAGTGATCTCAATGACCAAAACTGGAACATTTGAACAACAAAAGAAATGAAGTAGTTGGACTATAACCCAAAGTATAAATGAATATCTGTGAGTGCATACTGACATAAATAATCAAATAAATATTTAAATGTGGGGGAAGAAGTAAATCTTTATTGAGAAGAATTCCAAATAATTTATTTTTTTTATTTTGTTAGTCACCATACAATACATTATTAGTTTTTGATGTAGTGATCCATGATTCATTGTTTTCATATAACACCCAGTGCTCCATGCAGTACGTGCCCTCCTTGGTACCCATCACTGGGTTAATCCATCCCCCCAACCCCCTCCCCTCTAAAACCCTCAGATTGTTTCTCAGAGTCCATAGTCTCTCATGGTTCATCTCTCCCTCTGATTTCCCCCCTTCATTTTTCCCTTCCTTCTCCTAATGTCCTCCATGCTATTCTTTATGTTCCACAAATAAGTGAAATCATATGATAATTGACTTTCTCTGCTTGACTTATTTCACTTAGCATAATCTCCTCCAGTTGCATCCATGTTGATGTAAAAGTTGGGTATTCATCCTTTCCGATGCCTGACTACTATTCCATTGTATATATGGACCACATCTTCTTTATCCATTCATCTGTTGAAGGGCATCTCAGCTCTTTCCACAGTTTGGCTATTGCGGACATTGCTGCTATGAACATAGGGGCGCATATGGCCCTTCTTTTCACTACATCTGTGTCTTTGGGGTAAATACCCAATAGTGCAATTACTGGGTCATAGGGTAGTTCTATTTTTAATTTTTTGAGGCACCTCCACACTGTTTTCCAAAGTGGCTGTACCAACTTGCCTTCCCACCAACAGTGTAAGAGGGTTCCCCTTTCTCCACAACCTCTCCAATATTTGTGGTTTCTTGCCTTGTCAATTTTTACCATTCTAACTGGCGTAAGGTGGTATCTCAAATAATTTATATAACTATTCCATTCCTTAAGTGTGGACTGCATATAGTAATTTCCTTCCCAAGTGTATAGTATAAAAGAGGGGGGTGGAAAACAGAGTAATGTCACAATGGAAAAATCTGATGAACACTATCACAGCCAGGTGCTCAAGGTTAATAGCATCAGTAATAAATCATGATGGTAGTATACACCCTTGATGTGATATGATAAAAATAGTACTTTCCCTCTGTCCTCTTCTTCCTCCAAATTAACAACCTCAGTCTAATCTTGAGAAAAACATCAAATTCCAACTGAGGGGCATCCTATGAAATATTTTACCAGTACTCCTCAAGACTGTCAAGGTCATCAAAAACAACCAAAACCTGAGAAATTGTCACAGCCAAGAGGAACCTAAGAGACATAACAAGGAAATATAATATGGGATCCTGATACAAAAAAAGATAATTAGGTAAAAATTAAGGAAATCTAAATAACATGGACTTTAGTTAGTATATCAATATTTTCTCATTAATTTTAACAAGTATACCGTACAAATGTAAGATATTAATAATAGGGGAAACCAGGTGAAGAGGTATGTGGGAACTCTGTATTAATTCTTTTTAAAATTTTCTATACATCTAAAACTTTAAAAACATAAGCTCTAATAAATTTTTAAAGTAAATCTTTATTTGAAATTTTTTATATATTATGGTGATTTATTCTCATTTGGGTTAATTGCAAATCCCATTAAAATACAAATCACAAATGACATCATAAAACTTCATTCTGTTATTACTTTTATTTTTTAGATGGTGAAAAGAGAAAGGGGTCCCAGTAAATAAGGAATGTCTTTCCTTGCAAAATATCTTTCTCAGATTTCAGAATTATAGTAATATTATATAATGGGAAAAACAGCCTTGCTCACGATTCTCTCAGTTACCTGTGATGCATGTTTATAGAGACCAGACAGGTCAAGTTTGCTGTTACTCCTTTCTCTTTGCTGATTCAACACGGAAAAGACAATGCTAGAAACAGAGTATCATACTAGTCCGTAGTTGAAACTCTTTCTTACCTTTCTATTGTCAATATCACTACAGATAGACCAATACCTCTATTCTTACAGCCTAGTACATGGGACAGACAAAATTTTGGTTATAACCTAGTTGCATATAACAATGATCATGAACCACAATAAAAATCTCCAAACATTTAGAAATATAAATTATATGATTAAAATCAATCAGGCAGCAAGATAAGGCAAGTTAACTTGAAATTATATTCTATAATATTTTATACAAGAAAACTAATGTGCATGATTTGAAGTTAAAAAAGACAATGTTTCAAATAATAAGATAATACCCGCTATTAGGAATCTAAAAGCACAACTAACAGAGAGCTGTAATGATCTGGATTTCATAATTTCTACAAGATCAAAAATCTTAGAATTAGCAAAAGGAAAACTCATTTTAAAATTTGATTTTGGGGGCCTGGGTGGCTCAGTTGGTTAAGCGTCTGCCTTTGGCTCAGGTCATGATTTCAGGGTCCGCGGAGCCTGCTTCTCCCTCTGCCCCTCCCCCGCTCATGTGTGTGCTCACGCACACATGTGCGCACACTCTCTCTCTCAAGTAAATAAATAAAATCTTTAAAAAAATAAAAGAAAATTTGATTTTGTTTAGCTCCAACCCCTCAGTTTTATGCATACTCTCCATCCCTACACTGCACAAGCCTCAAGCATCTGCATGTCATGTATAATTCCTTCCACTGGCCATGCTGTGCCATCACTGCTCATGTGATATTTTCCTTAAATGGAAGATAAAAGCACTTCCTGGTAGATGAACATGATCTTAGAACTAAAATGAACAGTTCTGAAGCCTAAAGCTACAGTCTACTGATGCTTTCATTCACAAAGGAAACAGTCTTTCAGAAGGCTTCTATCTGATTGGGTTTTACTATATCAACATAAAATATAGTGAGGTTGGGGTAACAGGGTGATGGGTACTAAGGAGGGCACGTGTTGTGATGAGCACTCGGTGTCATATACAACTAATGAATCGCTGAACACTACATCAAAAACTAATGATGTACTATACATTGGCTAACTGAGCATAATAATGATTAAAAAAGAAAAGAAAAAAATAAAAGACAAAAAAAATAAAGTGTATATAATAGTTTCTAAAATATATATATAAATAAATATATATATATACACATATATATATATAGTTTTATATAGTGGGGTCTACCTAAACAAATGATTTCCCATTCTCTGCTGGAGTAACAAATCAGAACTCTTAACCCTGTGCTCTCCTTATAATCTGCTAGTTTGATACTGTAAGTATTTATTAGGGTAAGCATTTACTCATTCAAAAGAAATGCTTAATAACAGGATGTTCGGATATAGCACAATAATATATGTTAATTGCAGCCTTTCATTTTTCATCATATTAATTATTGTCCATTGAACTTAGTATATAACATATGATCAAATACAGATTTGAATGACATTGCTTAACAAATAAAATTTGCCCATTATTTACGTTATGTTGCCACTGTGATATCTCTGCCCTATTATGAATATTCAGTTGGAGGAAGTTCTATGACAAAAAATGAATAAATAAATTGGTGGAAATATATTTAGCTAATTTTTAGCCTGGTTAAGAAACTTTTACCACATTTAAAACAGTTTTGGTAACACCATAATGTTTGTTTGAAATCATCCAACTTTTACAATTATATATACCAATGATATATAAAAACTATATATAGCAACAACAGTCAAGACAAATTTAAAGCAATACAGGGCCAATTTTAGAAACATAACATGTACACATACATATGTGCACAGATATTTATGTATCTAGTAGGAAGCAAGAGGCATGTTTTTAAAAAGCATGCACATTTATCATGCATGTCAACTTGTAGGTCGCACAACTTACTTCTAGAAAAGAACAATTTTATCACTTCCATGGCAGAGTTACCCTATACCCGCTTCATCCACCAACAATCATAACACACACAAAGAGAAAGGAAAGAGAACTAAACAGAGAAGTAGAATTTTCATTGAATTTTGTTATACTAGAGCCTATGTAGCAAAAATAAACTGGCTATAGAAAAGTAGAATAGGACTCACTCTGATTTACCAGTAGCTGTCTTAATATCACATAAGATTTCTGACCAGCGTTGTCATCTTCTTGCTACTTGACGCAGCAACACACACCAGCTCTAGTGAAATCAGGCAGGATGGATGCATGTTTTAGTCCAATTTCACTGTTGTGATTTGGTCACCATAACTAAGAAATGATGGGTGAGCATTGGAGCAGAACAAAACAATATTTCCTGATTTCTGAATGTCCATGGCATCCCTATCATTGTATAATGGACAAGCTTCTAAGGAATATAATTCACTCCACTCTTTTCATTTTAACCTCTATGACCCCATTACAGTTGATTTTCATGCAGGAAGAAGAATTGAATCCTCAAAATTTCCCATATATGTCAATCTAAGTGGTTTTAAATATGGTGCTTACAAATGCCATCTGCAAACTTAAGTATTTGTATAAACTTATTAAAAAGAAAACTAATAATAAACTAAAGTCACCCATGATGGTAACACCTGTGAAATAGTGGACAGGAGGAGAAGCGCTGAACCTACTAATATTAATAGGGAGACCTATTTTTTTTATTCCTTGTCCACCTTTCCTAATGCAGAATTTTGAGAAAATGTGTCCCATCTCTAAATTTCACCAATGTTCCCTCTATAAAATGGAGATGAGAATACCTATTACACAGAATTGCTGCGAATATAAGATACCGTATATGAAAGTGTTTTATCAACAATAATGTGATAGTAAATATATAGCATTATTAAAACAGAAGCTCATGTTCCTTTCTTTTTGTAAGATCAGTAAGTTCTAGCAATATAGAAGTATATAGAAGCATAAAGCAATATAAAAGTATAGCTTTAGCTGTTGGCACAATATCTGGTCTGGGTATCAGTTATTACCTGATTGAGAAACTTAGTTATGTCAAAGTTATCCATGGACAAATGTATCAAAAGCCATTATGTGTGCAACCAGTGGCCCCGTAGACATGCAATATGTGTTGTCAATCAGCACGTGCTATATTGTGTTGTGATAACAACCAACCCCCAGACCCCAGTACCTTATGACAAAAGTTTTATTTCTCACTCACATGACTTTGGATGTGACTTAGCTGCGGCCCCGCCCATGCTTTGCTTTATTCCCACAACCAAGCAGAAGGAGTGGCCCCAATCTGGGAAATGTTCTTCCACAGGAAGAGGTGAAGAACAATGGCAGTACATGTAGTAGCTTTGAAACCCATGCTCTGTTAATGGGATGTGTCCATGCTGCTCACATTCCCCTTGCTAAAGCAAGTCATAAGGCCAACACTGATAAATTTTGGTGGGAAGAATATTTCTCCCAGAGAGAAGGGCACCAGGGTAGGGCCCCTGTAACTACCATATATTTTAAACAAACAGTACAGTCTTTCACACAATAGATATACTATAAATAGACACAATGATGCCCAAGGTCTTACCATTTTCCTACATAGTCATTTTTATGAATGGCCTGAAAAAAGAAGTGGGAAGCCTGTAAAGAAATATTCCTCACACCCTGTCAAATGATATGAATAAAAAAGAAATACCAAGAGCATGGCAGTCTTTTTTTTAAAATCTTGCAGGTTTGAATGCTGGTCATCACCAGAACAGACATTCAAAGCTAAAGGAGAGGTGGATGGACTTTTGATAATTTCAACAAGAAAAATTCTCTTTGGTTGCAGTTCCCAGCCCAGCCTTGTCGTTTGCTATCTGTAAGAGGCAGGAAATCACTCCATCAGTCTGAGTTGTCTCAGATGCCAAAATGCTATGGGTGTTCACATATATCTCAAAGGAGTTTGAGGGATAGAGGTAAAGCCAAGAAGAGATCTGAAGGAAAGAGATGTACTGATCTCAAATTTAATTTACTGGATAGAATAATCACCCAGAGTGGGAAGGAAATTTCAGTGGGCTCCTCATGGCCTGTGTGGATTATATCTTTGACAGGATCTTTGAGCCTTTATTTACCAAAGGGATTGTTTGAAAATTGATTTCTTTGCCTTACTAACCTAATGAGATAGCATATATAAAAGTTCTTTGAAGCACAGTAAAAGTATTAGAATGATTGCCATCAATGTAGTGACGTGCAGAGGAAGCCAACCACTTTAGTTACCTCACTTCCATGAATTAGTTAATTTATTTCCTTGACTACAAAATTTTTCAGAGTATAAAGAAGTCTACTGAAACCTAGTCTTCTCTGGATATTTAAATACAATAAAGCTTTCAAAAGCTTTCAAATCAAGAAAAGTCCTGGAAGCAAAAAAAAGCATAAGAAAAGTGCTTTAATAAACCTGCATTTTATTTAGAGAAAGAAAGAAAGAAAAGAAAGAAAGGAAAGAAAGAAAGAAAGAAAGAAAGAAAGAAAGAAAGAAAGAAAGAA